>NW_028123468.1:0-401880 GCF_965194805.1 Balaenoptera borealis | reverse complement strand
AGGTGTTCTTGTGTAATAATTACTGTTGAAAGTGTAAATGATCCATTTATCAGTAAGACTGAGAAGAGAATAACTGCTACATTACTTCATATGAGATGATTGTCTGTGCTATTGTTCCTAGAGCTCCAGTGAGTGAGTATTTGGAATGCGAAGTTCATCCAGATCTGAGGATGGAATAAATGGCTCGGTGTGATATGGCTAATAGAAATAATATGCCTACATTTATACTAATTAGTGGATAAGATATGGGAAGAGGAATTCATGTTGTGAGAGCCAGGGTTAAGGCTAGCATTGGGGTTAAGGCTAGCAAGAGAAGCCACCGCAATGAGAAGCCCGGGCACCGCAACAAAGAGTAGCCCCCGCTTGCCGCAACTAGAGAAAGCCTGCGCATAGCAACGAAGACCCAACGCAGCCAAAAACACATTAATTAATTAATTAGTTAACTATTTTAAAAAAGTACTATATCCTTCTGTACAGCTTCTCTGGGAAGAACAGAGAGATGGCGTAGGAGAGTGAGAAAGACCAATATTTAGTGCACATCTCTCATGCAGGTGCTCTGCTGGCTCAGATAGATTTATCCCCACTTTACAAAGGAGGAAATAGTCTCAGAGAGGCTTAGTAATTTTCCCAAAGCCAAACAGCTATGGAGTGGCAGAACCAAGATCTGAACCAAGTCTGTTACCTTCAAAGCCTAAGTCCTCATCACAACAAAACTCAATTAATATTTACATTTATCGAATTACATTGCAACCTGGGGAGTTCTTGGCACAATCCTGAATAAGAGTGAGAAAGAAAGAAATAGCATTGTTCCTACAGTCAACCCAAATTTTTGGAGCAGCTCCTAGATGCCTGGCCCTTTTTGGGGTTCAGCAGTGATGAAGACAGGAAGAGTCCTGCTTTCATGAACCACGTAGTGGGGAGGAGAGACGGGTGCAACTTGGGTGAGGGATTTCACCTTGCTGGACCTCTGTTTTGTCATCTGGAAAATGGGATGGCTGTTCCTCATTTTCTGGGATTGTCCAGCCCTCACATTCTCTGATTCCATAAGAAGCATTTGTTTTCCTGTTTCTTTAAAATTCATTCAGGCCGTGAGCTGTGATGAATGTTGTTAGCTGCTCCCCAAAGCACTCTATTCCCACCCTTTTCCTGTGATCAGGTCTTTCCCGAAACATGACTCACAGTCAGTCAGTCAAGTCACAGAACCTAAGGGGCACCCAGCAGAAAAATTCCAACCCTTGCTTCCCAGGAGCTCTGCGGTCTACCTGCCAGGTAAACTTAACTCACCTGGCACAAGGTGGCCATCCCTGGTTTCACATCAACATGATCTCAGGCACAAACCTCCTTGTTTTTCCATTTTGTCTTTAAGTTACTTGTTGAAACAACTGCACAAATATGACAAAGGTATAAAATCAGACATCTTCTGCCCCCAGTGTCTACTAATAAATGATTTTCTGCCACTTTAATGATAAAGATAGGACATTTCAACATTCTGCTACCCTTATTATTTGTCATTTTTGTTGATATTTCTATTGACTACATCTTTCAATATTTTAACAATGGAACATTTATTCAGGTTGTTCCAGACCCAGCTTTTAGTGGTAAAGGTTTTGTTGTTATATTTCTCTTATGTTTCCTTTAAAAATCATTATCCTATTTAAATGGAATAAGTCAATTCTATAAGCATTTATCTTATGATATTGATGAAATTGATACATAGAGGGCAGTAGTACAAGTTGATTGGACTTGAGAACCTCTATTAGCACAGTTAAGTATAAATATTGTCTATATGTGAACCAAAGTACATGCCGAGTGAGATTCTCTGACTTTTTTTCACTGTCTGCCCCTCAAGCCGGTGGGAAATGGAATATTTCTTGCCCTATCAGTAAACAAAGGATGTCACAGTCTTCAGCACTTGCAGCCCTCCAATGTGAGCCGGCGGGCCCTGAGGCACTCAGGATATGCAAATACGGAATGCAGGCCCCAGAGAGCTGAGGTGCATATCAAAGGAAGGATTTCAGTGAGCCCATGCAAAGAAAAGCGCCGCATTCCTCACCTTGGGAGAGCTGGTTTTCCTTAGTTAACAATCACCTTTTGATGTTCCCCATTACCAGTCCCCTGCCCTGTCCCCTCCCCCCGGTACTTTAGCTCAGGGAGGAAGGAGCGCAGAGGGACTCGGCTGAATAAGGGGCCTGCGCGCCTCGGGAGGAGTTTTCAGCCGCTTTCCCCGCAGTCGGGAGGAGGGGCGCTGACGCTGCAGCCGGACCCTGCGCCTCCCTTGCCCCGTTTCCCCTCAGGACGCTCAGGCCGACCCCCTCCCCACGCCCACCAGGCCTCGCGAGCCAGGCCGAGGGCAGGGGCGAGAGGAGGGACCGAAGTTCCCGGGGACCAGAGGCTGGAGGCCGCTCTTTCTGCACAGCAGCGGCGGGTGGCAGCGAACCCCTGCCCCTCAGAAGCTGGTCTTGTGCTGCCGCCCGGGCACTGGACCAGGCGGAGGGTCGGCGCCCACTTACCCGGCCCGCCGTCCCCGCGACTGTCACGGCTTCGGCCGCCGGGGCACCTCCAGAGCCGGCAGCCTCAGTGAGGTCGCCCTCCCCTCGGGCTCTGGGGCAGTTCCGTGAAGGCGGAGGGAAGAGACCCCGCCCGAGCCGGGAGTTCCAGCTCTGAGGAAACGCGGGCTCTGTTCAGCGCGCAGTGGGTGGGACCGCTCTGCCCCGAGGCCTTCCGGGAGGGAGCGGGGCGGCGGGGGAGGGAGCCGCCAGGAGCGCAGGGCCCCGTCGGGGGTCCTGGAGGGGCGGCCCGGCCTGGGGGCCACGTCCACTGTGGCCGCAGCCCTGGCCTTTCTCCTGGAATCCTACACGAAAAAGTTAGAAAGATACACAGTCTATAGTAAATATTCACAAATGATTGTTGCTGCTCTGCTCACTATTCTATTAAAGGTGTAAAATCCATAAAACACTTTAAGTTCAAAATTAAATATGAATTTTTACCTTTCTAATTATGTCTCTGATATTCACAGTTGTGGTTAATGAATCAGAGACTGTGGCATCACTAGTTAACCATGAGCTTGTTAAAAAAATAGAATTCAGGCCCACCGGACCTACTGAATCACAATCTGCACTTTTACAATCTCCCCAGTGTACTTGTGTACCCATGAATAGTTGAAAGGTACATTTCTACCTCGACAGGTCTTTTCTGTATGAGAAATACACACATTTTATCCAGTTTGACATAATAAAACACTCAAAAATGCATATGCCTGTGTTGAAACCATCATTTTATCATTTCTTTTCCAGACAAGTATAGTCTCTATACTGGTTTTGTGGATCACATGCCATACCCTTTTCTTGTAGTTAGAAATAAGGTAGAGAAAGTTACTTTGTAAAAAAAAAAAAAATATATATATATATATATATATATTAGTGGATAATTGAAGACACTCTTCTAAATTAAAAGCAGTTCTCTTAACTTGCTGTTTTCTTCTTGGGTCACATTATGAACTCTTCCCGTGGCCACATGGCATGTGTACTTTTAATTTCAGGGACTGCTGACATTCCAGGATGTGGCCATAGATTTCTCTCAAGAGGAGTGAGAATGCCTGGACCAAGATCAATGGGAATTGTACAGGGATGTGATGTTAGAGAAGTATAGGAACCTGCTCTCCTTGGGTGAGGATACCTTCCTTCCAGAATTCCTTATCCAACCACAGGGTTTGGAGTCCTTCATTTGTAGAATGTCTCCTGAAATCTTCTGCTTCCTACAATAGGGTTTCAGATTGCAACGTTTCAGGAAAGATTGGGAGTTTGTGGGTATAATTTTTCTTATTCTTTTAAAATTGCAGCCTCCCTTTTAATATACTTTGTAACTGCTTGGGATGTGTCTATATGAACTGTGTACTATATGCTTCTGTTACAGTCCTTACAATATTTTATTGTCTTATTTTCTGTAACCATTTTCCATGGATTCTTTGGGCTTAAGGTATATTAAAAGGGAGACTGCGATTCTCCCTTTAAAAGGGGACTTATTAAAAGGGGACTTCCCTGGTGATGCAGCGATTAAGAATTCGCCTGCCAATGCAGGGGACCCGGTTCGATCCCCGGCCTGGGAAGATCTCACGTGCCACGGAACAACTAAGCCAGTGGGCCACAACTACTGAGTCTGCACGCCACAACTACTGAAGCCGGTGTGTCTTGAGCCCGTGCGCCATTTATTTTTTGGAGAATAAAACCACTTCTGAGTGATTAAAATTTAGGCCAGCTAGTCAAAATGCTTTATCACGTGTTCTTCTAAAACACTGATCAATGGAACAAGTTTTGCTAGGGATAACAGTGTAATTGTATTCTGGAGTTCATATGGGCAATATGGTTTATGACCTTGATGCTGGATCACGACATTTCAATGGTATAACTGCTATTAATTGTCTGTTTGTTCAACGATTAAAGTCTCACGTGATCTGAGTTCAGACTGGAGTCATCCTGGTTGGTTTCTGTCTATTGCAGATTTCTTCCAGTATGAAAGAAAGGACAAGGGCAATACGGCTTACTTTACAAAATGTCTTCAAACTAAATGATGATATAATCTACATTCAATTAATTTATACATACCCTACTGTAGAACAGGGTTCGTTACGCTGGCAGAGCCCGGTAATTATGTAAAACTGAAACTTTTTCTGCACTGGTTCAAGTCCTCTTCCTAAGAATATGTTTATAATCAACATTCTTTCACAAATTACCCAATTTAATTCACCATAGCATACCTCATATTAACTAAATGGAAAATCCTAGGCCATATACAAATCCAGAAAGGGCCAAAAATCATCAGCCCCCATGGATGATTACAACCCATTGCTGAGGCTTTCAAATTACTTATTAAAGAACCACTATGTCCATCAACATCATCAATTTATATATTATTGCCCCAATGCTAGCCTTAACCCTGGCTCTCACAACATGAATTCCTCTTCCCATATCTTATCAACTAATTAGTATAAATGTAGGCATATTATTTCTATTAGCCATATCACACCGAGCCATTTATTCCATCCTCAGGTCTGGATAAACTTCGCATTCAAAATACTCACTCACTGGAGCTCTAGGAACAATAGCACAGACAATCATCTCATATGAAGTAATGTAGCAGTTATTCTCTTCTCAGTCTTACTGATAAATGGATCATTTACACTTTCAACAGTAATTATTACACAAGAACACCTATGACTAATTTTCTCCTGACTGCTACCCAGAATTTGATTATCTCCGCAGTAGCAGAAATCCAATGAAGCCCCACTTGATTTAACAGAAGTAGCATCAAAACCTGTATATGTCTTCAATGTAGAAAATGTAGCAGGCCCATTCACCCCGTCCCTCCTAGAGAATATGTCAATTTCCCTATAATAAACATTTCCACAGCAATCTATTTTTAGGAGCATTCGACAATCCCTAGGTGCCAGAATTATATACAGCCCAAGTCATCATTAAAACACATCTAACAATCTCCTTTCTATGAATTTGAGCCTCCTACCTACAATTTTGATATGATCAACGCATACATCTCTTATAAAAAGTTTTTTTTTACGACTAACATTAACCCTATGTATATGAGAGTTTTCACTACTTGTCATCATACCAGGCAACCCACCACAAATTTAAGAAATATGTCTGACAAAAGAGTTACTTTGATAGAGTAAATCATAGAGGTTTCAGTGCTCTTATTCCTGGAATTGAATTCTTCCTAATAATTTTACATTCTCCATGCTACCTACCACATTACACCACATGCTATATAGTAAAGTTCTCTAAGTAAGCTTCAGGCCCATACCCCCAAAATATTTTTGTATATCCTTCCTGTGCAAATAAACTCTCATTGTTTTTACCATCATTCTACTGACCATTTTCTCAGGAAATATAATAATTGTATAACCAGCTCACACTGGTTAATGGTATCCCCATTCTAATAAAAAACATGAACCCATAAGCTACAGAAGCATCCAACAAATATTTCCTAAAACAGTCCACCACATCAATACTACTTATAATGGCTATTATCATTAATCTAATATACTCTGGTCAAAGAGCACAATGAATAACAAAATTCTTTAATCCAGCAGCATCCACCCTCATGACAATCGCCCTTGTCACAAAAGTAGGACTTTCCCCATTTCACTTCTGAGTGCCTGAAGTCACACAAGGCATCCCATGAACAGCAGACCTGATGCTATCAACATGACAAAATTGCACCCCTATTAGTTTTATACCACATGTCACCATCCATCAACCTAAATATACTATTAATCATAGTGATATTATAAATCATAGCTGGAGGCTGAGGCAGACTTCGCCATACTCACCTGGAAAATATTACACCCTCCTCATCAATTGCCCATATAGGATGAATAACAGCTATTATAATGTATATTCAGATTATAACGATCCTAAACATACTAATTTATATCATAACAACACTATCTTCTTCTTATTTATGCCCAGATCATGTACTACAAGAGTATCATTATCACACACATGAGGTAAAACACCTCCCATCACAATCATTTTCCTCACCATTATAGTATCATTAGGACATCGCCCATCACTATCAGGGTTTCTACCCAAATGAATAATTATCCAAGAGATAACAAAAACGACAACATCATTCTACCAACACTAATAGCCATCATAGCAGCCCTCAGCATATATTTCTACTTGCAGCTAACATACTCCACATCACTAACTATATTCCCTTCATTAAACAACACAAACACAAAACAATTTGAACGTACAAAGAAATAACCTTCCTATCATTACCAATCATAATACCCACACGATTACTACACACAACACCCATTCTATCGGTGCTGGACTAGGAATTTAGGTTAGTTCAGGCCAAGAGCTTTCAAAACCCTAAACAAGTGAAATTTACTTTATTCCTAAAAATAAGGATTGCAAGACTTTATTCTACATCAACTGAATGTAAAGCAAACACTGTATTTAAGCCAAATCTTTACGAGATTGATGAGTTTTAACCCCAGGAAACTTTAGTTAACAGGCAAATCCTCTAGTCAACTGGCTTCAGTCTACTTCTCCTTCATTTGAGAAAGAAAAAAAGAAAAAAAAAAGCAGGAAAATCACTGGCAGAATTGAAGCTGCTTCTCTGAAGTTACAATTCAATTTGTTGATTCACCACAGGGTTTGCCAGAAAGAGGGCTCAATCTCTGTCTTTAGATTTACAGTCTAATGCTAACTCAGTCATTTTACCTCTGTTCATACACTGCTGATTATTTTCAACAAATCACAAAGATATCGGCATTTTATATTTACTATTTGGTGCTTGAGCTGGAGTAGCAGGCAGCACCTTAATTATATCAATCGAGGCTGAGCTATGCTGACCTGGACCGCTACTTGGAGATGCCCAAATCTGTAAGGTAGTCATAACAGTCCCTGCACTTGTAATAATTTTCTTTATAGCTGTACCCGTTATGATTGCAGGCTTTGAAAACTGACTTGGGCCACTAATAACTCAGACACCTGAAGTAGCATTTCCCCCAATAAATCATATAAACTTTTGACTACTTCCCCCATCATTCTTACTCCTACTCATATCACCAATAGTAGAAGCTGGTTCTGGTACCAGTGGAACCGTGTATTCAGCTCTAGCCTGCAATCTGGCCCATGCAGGAGCCTCTGTCGACCTAACTGTTTTCTCCTTCCATTTAGCAGGTGTCTCCTCAATTCTTGGTATTATTACTTTTATTACTATAGTCTTTAATACAAAACCAGCAGTCATATCCCAATACCAAACACCATTATTTGTTTAATCTTCCCCAACTATAGCCATATTACTATAATTACCAATCTCAGTCCAAGCAGCCAGAATTGCCATGCTGTTAAGAGATAGAAATCTAAACACTACTTTCTTTGACCCTGCAGGAGGAGACCGAATCCTATACCAACACCTATGTTGATACTTTGCTCACCCTGAAGTCTGTATTCATGGCCTAACAGGATTTGTTATAAACTCACATATCATTACATACTATTTAGGACAAAAATTGCCTTTCAGCTATCTGGGAATAGTATGAGTCATGTCCACTGGTTTTTTAGGAGTTCTCTTGTGGGCCCATCATATGTTTACCATAGGGATAGCTGTGGACTCAGGAGCATACTTTGCATCAGCTACCGTAATTACTTCTATCCCTACAGGAGTAAAAGTATCTAGCTGATTAGCAACTCTTTATTTAATTTTTCTTTTTCTTTTCTTTTTTTTTTTTTTTTTTTGTGGCTGAGTTGGGTCTTGGTTGCTGCGCATGGGCTTTCTCTGGTTGCGGTGAGCGGCAGCTACTCTTCGTTGCGGTGTGCGGCCCTTTCATTGCAGTGGCTTCTCTTGTTGCAGAGCACGGCCTCTAGGCGCGTGGGCTTCAGTAGTTGTGGCTTGCGGGCTCTAGAGGGCAGGCTCAGTAGTTGTGGCACACGGGCTTTTTGCTCCGCGGCATGTGGAATCTTCCCAGACAAGGGCTCGAACCCGTGTCCCCTGCATTGACAGGCGAATTCTTAACCACTGCGTCACCAGGGAAGTCCCTGGTTAGCAACTGTTCACGGAGGTAATACTATATGACCTCCCAATATATTATGAGTTTTAGGCTTTAGTTTTTTTCTTTTTACAGTAGGTGGTTTGACAGGAATCATCTTAGCCATCTCATCCCCAGACATTGTCCTCCAGGATACATACTATTTAGTAGCACACTTCCATGACCTAATGTCCATGGGAGCAGTCTTCACTATTATAGGAGGCTTCCTACACTGATTCCCACTATTCTCAGGTTATACAGTTAACTCAGCATGAGCAAAAATTCACTTCACAAGTATATTTGTAGTAGTAAATATGACTCCCTGCAGCACTTTCGTGGCCTCTCAGGGATGTCACTACGTTAGTCTGAGTACCCTGAGGCACACACAACATGAAATATTTTGTCTTTAGGCTCATTCATCTCAGTAGCAGCAGTAATGCTAATAATCTTCATACTTTGAAAAGCATTTGTGTCTAAACAAGAAGTCTTAGCAGTGGAAATTGCTACTCCTAACCTAGAATGGTTACACGGATGTCCTCCACCATATCCTATGTTTCAAGATCCTCCCTATGGAAATGTAGAATAAGGAAGGACTCAAGTCCTTTTCAACCAGTTTCAAGCCAACACCATAACAATTATGTCTTCCTCAATAAATGAGATAAAAGTAAAAAGTGATGTAGCTTTGTCAAAGTTAAATGATAGGCTAAAATCCTGTATATCACTAAGGCATATCAATTTCATCTAGGCTCTCAAGATACAACATCACCGATTATGGAAGAACTTTTACATTTTCTTCATCACACATTAATAGTGATTTTTAAAATAAGTTCTCTAGTCCTCTATATCATTTCACTAATATTGACATCTAAACTCATATGCATACAGTAGATGCACAGGTAGAGAAAATGTGAACAATTTACTAGCTATTATTGTAATCTTAATTGCCCTATCATCATTGTGAATCCTTTACATGATACGTGAAATCAATAACTCTTCCCAAACCATAAAAAACTATGGGTCAGTAATGATACTGAAGCTACAAATACACAGATTATGAAGATTTAAACGTTGACTCCTCTGTAATCCCCACATCAGAGCTAAAACCAGGAGAATAATGACTAATAGAAGTCAACAACCGAGTAGTTAGGGATAGTCATTGAATATTAGTTTCATCTGAAATTGTTGTACACTCCGGAGTTGTTCCTTCTCAGGCCTAAAAAGAGCTGCTATCCCAGGACGCCTAACTTAAAGAATCCTAATATCAACAGGACCAGGCCTATGTTGTGGACAAGAGAGCTCGTTTTCCTGAGTTCAAAGACAGGACAGAGGGATATGGCTGAGATATGGGGTGAATCTGGAGCCCATGGGGATGCACTCTCCAAGCTCCAGTATAGGAATGGGGCCGCTAGGGTCCCAGGCCACCCACCACGCCCTCTCGAGCAGGATCTGGGCAACATTCCCTGTCAGTGATGAGGCAGCCCTAGCACTTGTCACGCCCCGATGTCGTGTCCTATGTGGGCCCCATGCTCTTGGGACCACACCCCACACTCTGCAGGTCCATGCTACAGGGTCCTTCATGCCTCAGGAGGAGAGACCACACAGCAAGCAGTTCCCTCCCCAACCAGCAGGAGGAGGGGAGGAGAGCAGGGGCACCAGGGGACTCTCACTCAGACAACAACACCCCAGCGGTGCCAGCGGGGACAGTGATGATGCAGATGAGGCACAGATCAAGAGATGGGACCAGGGGACCCAAAAGGCAGCTGGTCAGGTCCTGGCTCACCTGCACCCCGGACACCTTTGTCCCGCATACACCCCCTTCCTCATACACCCTCTCCTTAAATGCAGATTCGTCAGATGCAAACAGGCAGAGCTTCAGACTGAAAGTCAGCTCTTCCAAAATGACCCGTCAGCAAACACTGCAGGATTCCACTCCAGTGGGTGCCCTGGAGTCGACAACTCAGGGACTGAAGTGGATATCGGTGCCAGGGGCAGTGGGAGGGAATGGGGAATGAGACTTTCATGGTTGTGGAATTTTGGTTTTGCAAGATGAAAAGTTCTAGGGATGGTGGTGATGGCTCCACGAGAAAGTGAATATATCTGAGGCCTCAGAAACGTGCACTTAAAATGGTGATGATGGTAAAGGGTATGTGACGTGTGTTTTATTTCACTTAAAATAAATTCTTAAAATAATGTCTTGTTAATTGAGATTCCATTTCGACTCCCCCTCATCACAAATGTCGGAGGCCCAGACACAGTCCCCTACCTTAGGGGCCATCACGGTACCCTCACAGAGCACGTGGGAGACCATTCTTGGGGTGGGGGGCTAGTCTGTGCTCACCTGACCTCTGTCCAGGGGGACCCAGGCAGTGGTGACCCCCATAGATTAGACATATGATATGCTATAGTATTAATATGATACCACCAAGTGTTGTCACTCACCGGAACACAGAGCATCAACCCACTCAAACATGCCTGACCTCATATGATTGTGACAAGATGAAGAGAAGAAAAGGAACCACAGGTTAATCAGGACAACACCCTTAATGCAGAGGTTGGAAATCTCAAAGAGGACAGGACACACTGCAGGCAAAGAGCGCATATGCGGTCTCCCCATACATGTGATCCTGACCCATGCAGGTATGGTGAGACCCACACAGTCCCCGCACCCTATACCTGGGGCCACACATCCACACTCACCAGGGTGACCCACCTCCCCAGACCCCTCCACCTGGGTCACATGTCCACAGTCCCAGGGTGACCTCACCTCCCCAGACCCTGCACCTGGGGTCACACGTCCCCTTGGTCAGGACACCATGGCTCTGCAGGGGGCTCCCCCAATGTGGAAACAAGCTGGGTCCCTGGGACCTCCTGGGATGGGAAAAAGTGTCAGGTGGGTCTCCTTTCCCCACACTTGTCCCAGAGGAGTCCTCCTCTTCTCACTTTGGTTCTGTGTGATTTTAACTGTTTTTAAAGCTTTCATACTAGAGTTGAACACACGACCCTGGTGCTGGCGTGCTCAGTCCTTTCTCGTCTCGCTTACATGTTGAGAAAACTCACAGGACAGCAGGGCTGAAAGCCGAGGGGCAGCTCTGGACTCTGCTGAGTAGGGACGGTAGACTGGAGGGAGAGCTCAGCAGCAGCCTCAGCTGTCACCCATCGGCCTTTTGCCCGATCTGCGTGCCCTGCAATCAATTCACCAGCTAAACCTGCTTCCCTATGCACCATGCACGTGCTGGTAAATTGGAATTATTGCCAGGTAGTCCTCCTGAGGATTCTCCATGAGCCCCAGGGAAGGTGAACCCTGCAGGGATTAAGACTAAGGCCCCGACCATAGCACTGACCCTTGGGAGGACCAGGTCACCACACTCAGAAGAGAGGCTGTTACGTAGACAAGCCCACCTCAGCTCCAGACCCCAGACATCTAAGCCTTGACATTCAGATGCAGGCACGGAGCTTCCCAGTACTGAGGCCAGGCCGGGTCTCTACCCAGGTCCCCATAGTCCTAGCGTACACAGAACATGGTCAGGTCTAAATCTTCTTATTATAGACAACACATGGTCAGCTCTAAACATAATCAGTAGACAGGACATGCAGAGGTCTAAATCTACCATGTAGACACAACTTGATCATGTTTAAACTAGCTTAGGGCTGATCTCATAGGAGGTACAGATCACACACATGGGTCTCTCATCTTTGGACACCCACATCAGGAAACTGAACAAAATCTTTGGCATTAAACATTTCAACAGGCAAAACAGAAATGTTCCCAATTTCTCTGGCCACCTGATGGTCAGGATCCACGGGCGAGCCACGAACTTCTTAGAGTGCAGCCCAGTCTGCTGCCAGGACAGACAAGAAGTGGCCTGATTCCAGCCTCCCAGGCTTCCAGAAGGAGGCGGCCACACTGGAAGCCCAGGCAGGAGAGTCCTGCGTGGTCCGGGCCGGGAGATCCAGTCTGTCCATTCGGCTGGCCGATTCCGGGCGGGGCGCTCAGGGCCGCTGAGAGCCCTGCACTCAGGTCCTGCTTCCCTGCAGCGTGTGCGTGTGCGTGTGCGTGTGCGTGTGCGTGTGTGTAGAGGGGGCGGTGGCTGACGGCTCCCATGGCTCCCGTCCCGGGCACCGCGCTGTCTTCGAGGGGAGGCACGGGGAGAGGTAGGGGCACAGAAGCCGTTGGAGAGGAGAACCCACCGCGGAACTCCTTGCACACTGGCTCGCCCCACCCGGAGACCCGCCTGCCCATCGTGGGCCGCATGTCACCCCCCAGCCCCCCACCCCCGAGGGCAGGGTGCCTGCTCTTTCAACAGCACAGTGTCTCACATGAAGGAGACCCAGTGGGGACTGTCACCCCCCCACCCCACTCCTGATGCTGTGTTTGGGGAGAATGAACCCCCTTGACTGGGCGATGGGACCCTGTGTGGAAAGAGGTGGCGGCCCCATCCAAGTCGGGGCCTGGCTGAGAGATGGGAACACAGGAGCCAAGGGCAGGGCCTGGAGGCCAAGCCAACAGGAGGGGCACCCCCAGCCTTGGCCGGGCTCTCCAACGGTGACATTGTTGCTTTACGGGACCTGGGGCAGGCGACTGAATGTAATGGGAGTCTAAACTGGACCCTGAATGGGGCTTAAAGAAGGTGTGAAGGATGTTACTGAGACAGTGACAGTCATTGGAAGACAAACTCTGTGTCAGGATATCCTGCTCCATCCATTTAAATCCCTGAGATCTGTGACCTTTACGTGGCTACGCAGGATTGTTAGAGCAGCTGCGTGCGGATATATCTGGGGCACAATTCAGTCTGCAACCAACTTGCAAGTGGTTCCAGCAAACACACAGGTGTGCGCACAGGCAGGCACAGCACACACACAAACATATGCACGTGCACGGCACAAATATATTCACACACTAGCATGTGAACACACATGCACGCATATGCCCATGCACACACTAATGTGTGCAAGTGCACGTACCTATGCACATGCACAGCATAGGTATGCAAACAGGCACATGCACACGCATAGCACACACACAGGGAATAAAGTGAATCCGTAAAGCATTAATTCCTGAACACAAGTGAAGCTGACATGTATTTTTCCCTTTTCTTAGCCTTGATGTTTTCCACAACAAAAAGTTTAAGAAAAAAGTTAATGGCAAATGACTTTTGATTCATAGGACTTTCTGATGTTATTCCACAAATATTATGACAGGAGAAATGAATGTAGATATTACATGTGTCCACTAATGGATGAATGGAGAAGAAAAACACGGTCCATCAATACAAGGGGATGCTATTCAGCCTAAAAAGGAAGGCAATTCTGACACAGGCTGCAGCAGGGATGAACCTTGAGGGCATTATGCTCAGTGATGTAAGCTAGACACAAAAAAACAAACAGTGCTTGATCCACTCATACAAGACCCCTAGAGCAGTCGGAAACATAGAGACATAAAGTAGGATGTTGAGTGCCAGGGGCTGAGGGAGGGACAATGGGGAGTGAGTGTTTAATGGGGACTGTTTCAATTTTGCAAGATGAAAAAGTTCTGGAGGATGATGGTGGTCAGGTTTGCACAACAGTGTGAATTACTTCTTGACCCTGAAATGTGCACTTAAAAATGGTTAAGATAGTAAATTTTATGTTATGTATATCTGACCACAATTTTTAAAACTTTTTAAAAAACAACAGGAAATAGTCCATGAATACCACAAGATGCACAACTTCACTAACAACAGAGGGATTAAAGCCGTAAGAAAAATACTGTGCATACACCTACCAGAATGGCAGACATGAAAGACATAGTATCAAATATCAGCAGGATGTGGAGCAATGGAAAGCCTGGTACGCAACGGGGGGATGCAACCACTTCTGAAACAATCGGGCCTCAGATAGCGAAGTCCCTGCACAGAGACCCACAGTGCTCCTCCCAGGTGAACACAAACCCACCAGCCCTGCACCAGGACACACGGACATGGACTCGCAGCCACAGGAGCCAAACCTGAAAGAACCTGAAGGCCATCACAGGCGGATGCAGAAATGAACCATGCACGCTCCTATGAAGGAATATTCCACAGCAATGGAGTACATTTTGTTTACAGGTAGTAAAACTATAAAAATTATTTTTTTTAAAAAAAACGATATTTACAAGATGAAAGAATCTATAATTCTGGCACCTAGGGATTGTCGAATGCTCCTAAAAATAGATTGCTGTGGAAATGTTTATTATAGGGAAATTGACATATTCTCTAGGAGGGACGGGGTGAATGGGCCTGCTACATTTTCTACATTGAAGACATATACAGGTTTTGATGCTACTTCTGTTAAATCAAGTGGGGCTTCATTGGATTTCTGCTACTGCGGAGATAATCAAATTCTGGGTAGCGGTCAGGAGAAAATTAGTCATAGGTGTTCTTGTGTAATAATTACTGTTGAAAGTGTAAATGATCCATTTATCAGTAAGACTGAGAAGAGAATAACTGCTACATTACTTCATATGAGATGATTGTCTGTGCTATTGTTCCTAGAGCTCCAGTGAGTGAGTATTTGGAATGCGAAGTTCATCCAGATCTGAGGATGGAATAAATGGCTCGGTGTGATATGGCTAATAGAAATAATATGCCTACATTTATACTAATTAGTGGATAAGATATGGGAAGAGGAATTCATGTTGTGAGAGCCAGGGTTAAGGCTAGCATTGGGGCAATAATATATAAATTGATGATGTTGATGGACATAGTGGTTCTTTAATAAGTAATTTGAATGCCTCAGCAATGGCTTGTAATCATCCATGGGGGCTGATGATTTTTGGCCCTTTCTGGACTTGTATATAGCCTAGGATTTTCCATTTAGTTAATATGAGGAATGCTATGGTGAATTCAATTGGGTAATTTGTGAAAGAATGTTGATTATAAACACATTCTTAGGAAGAGGACTTGAACCAGTGCAGAAAAAGTTTCAGTTTTACATAATTACCGGGCTCTGCCAGCGTAACGAACCCTGTTCTACAGTAGGGTATGTATAAATTAATTGAATGTAGATTATATCATCATTTAGTTTGAAGACATTTTGTAAAGTAAGCCGTATTGCCCTTGTCCTTTCTTTCATACTGGAAGAAATCTGCAATAGACAGAAACCAACCAGGATGACTCCAGTCTGAACTCAGATCACGTGAGACTTTAATCGTTGAACAAACAGACAATTAATAGCAGTTATACCATTGAAATGTCGTGATCCAGCATCAAGGTCATAAACCATATTGCCCATATGAACTCCAGAATACAATTACACTGTTATCCCTAGCAAAACTTGTTCCATTGATCAGTGTTTTAGAAGAACACGTGATAAAGCATTTTGACTAGCTGGCCTAAATTTTAATCACTCAGAAGTGGTTTTATTCTCCAAAAAATAAATGGCGCACGGGCTCAAGACACACCGGCTTCAGTAGTTGTGGCGTGCAGACTCAGTAGTTGTGGCCCACTGGCTTAGTTGTTCCGTGGCACGTGAGATCTTCCCAGGCCGGGGATCGAACCGGGTCCCCTGCATTGGCAGGCGAATTCTTAATCGCTGCATCACCAGGGAAGTCCCCTTTTAATAAGTCCCCTTTTAAAGGGAGAATCGCAGTCTCCCTTTTAATATACCTTAAGCCCAAAGAATCCATGGAAAATGGTTACAGAAAATAAGACAATAAAATATTGTAAGGACTGTAACAGAAGCATATAGTACACAGTTCATATAGACACATCCCAAGCAGTTACAAAGTATATTAAAAGGGAGGCTGCAATTTTAAAAGAATAAGAAAAATTATACCCACAAACTCCCAATCTTTCCTGAAACGTTGCAATCTGAAACCCTATTGTAGGAAGCAGAAGATTTCAGGAGACATTCTACAAATGAAGGACTCCAAACCCTGTGGTTGGATAAGGAATTCTGGAAGGAAGGTATCCTCACCCAAGGAGAGCAGGTTCCTATACTTCTCTAACATCACATCCCTGTACAATTCCCATTGATCTTGGTCCAGGCATTCTCACTCCTCTTGAGAGAAATCTATGGCCACATCCTGGAATGTCAGCAGTCCCTGAAATTAAAAGTACACATGCCATGTGGCCACGGGAAGAGTTCATAATGTGACCCAAGAAGAAAACAGCAAGTTAAGAGAACTGCTTTTAATTTAGAAGAGTGTCTTCAATTATCCACTAATATATATATATATATATATATATTTTTTTTTTTTTACAAAGTAACTTTCTCTACCTTATTTCTAACTACAAGAAAAGGGTATGGCATGTGATCCACAAAACCAGTATAGAGACTATACTTGTCTGGAAAAGAAATGATAAAATGATGGTTTCAACACAGGCATATGCATTTTTGAGTGTTTTATTATGTCAAACTGGATAAAATGTGTGTATTTCTCATACAGAAAAGACCTGTCGAGGTAGAAATGTACCTTTCAACTATTCATGGATACACAAGTACACTGGGGAGATTGTAAAAGTGCAGATTGTGATTCAGTAGGTCCGGTGGGCCTGAATTCTATTTTTTTAACAAGCTCATGGTTAACTAGTGATGCCACAGTCTCTGATTCATTAACCACAACTGTGAATATCAGAGACATAATTAGAAAGGTAAAAATTCATATTTAATTTTGAACTTAAAGTGTTTTATGGATTTTACACCTTTAATAGAATAGTGAGCACAGCAGCAACAATCATTTGTGAATATTTACTATAGACTGTGTATCTTTCTAACTTTTTCGTGTAGGATTCCAGGAGAAAGGCCTGGGCTGCGGCCACAGTGGGCGTGGCCCCCAGGCCGGGCCGCCCCTCCAGGACCCCCGACGGGGCCCTGCGCTCCTGGCGGCTCCCTCCCCCGCCGCCCCGCTCCCTCCCGGAAGGCCTCGGGGCAGAGCGGTCCCACCCACTGCGCGCTGAACAGAGCCCGCGTTTCCTCAGAGCTGGAACTCCCGGCTCGGGCGGGGTCTCTTCCCTCCGCCTTCACGGAACTGCCCCAGAGCCCGAGGGGAGGGCGACCTCACTGAGGCTGCCGGCTCTGGAGGTGCCCCGGCGGCCGAAGCCGTGACAGTCGCGGGGACGGCGGGCCGGGTAAGTGGGCGCCGACCCTCCGCCTGGTCCAGTGCCCGGGCGGCAGCACAAGACCAGCTTCTGAGGGGCAGGGTTTCGCTGCCACCCGCCGCTGCTGTGCAGAAAGAGCGGCCTCCAGCGTCTGGTCCCCGGGAACTACGGTCCCTCCTCTCGCCCCTGCCCTCGGCCTGGCTCGCGAGGCCTGGTGGGCGTGGGGAGGGGGTCGGCCTGAGCGTCCTGAGGGGAAACGGGGCAAGGGAGGCGCAGGGTGTGGCTGCAGCGTCAGCGCCCCTCCTCCCGACTGCGGGGAAAGCGGCTGAAAACTCCTCCCGAGGCGCGCAGGCCCCTTATTCAGCCGAGTCCCTCTGCGCTCCTTCCTCCCTGAGCTAAAGTACCGGGGGGAGGGGACAGGGCAGGGGACTGGTAATGGGGAACATCAAAAGGTGATTGTTAACTAAGGAAAACCAGCTCTCCCAAGGTGAGGAATGCGGCGCTTTTCTTTGCATGGGCTCACTGAAATCCTTCCTTTGATATGCACCTCAGCTCTCTGGGGCCTGCATTCCGTATTTGCATATCCTGAGTGCCTCAGGGCCCGCCGGCTCACATTGGAGGGCTGCAAGTGCTGAAGACTGTGACATCCTTTGTTTACTGATAGGGCAAGAAATATTCCATTTCCCACCGGCTTGAGGGGCAGACAGTGAAAAAAAGTCAGAGAATCTCACTCGGCATGTACTTTGGTTTACATATAGATAATATTTATACTTAACTGTGCTAATAGAGGTTCTCAAGTCCAATCAACTTGTACTACTGCCCTCTATGTATCAATTTCATCAATATCATAAGATAAATGCCTATAGAATTGACTTAATCCATTTAAATAGGATAATGATTTTTAAAGGAAACATAATAGAAATATAACAACAAAACCTTTACCACTAAAGGCTGGGTCTGGAACAACCTAAATAAATGTTCCATTGTTAAAATATTGAAAGATGTAGTCAATAGAAATATCAACAAAAATGACAAATAATAAGGGTAGCAGAATGTTGAAATTTTCTATCTTTATCACTAAAGTGGCAGAAAATCATTTATTAGTAGGCACTGGGGGCAGAAGATGCCTGATTTTATATCTGTGTCATATTTGTGCAGTTGTTTCAACAAGTAACTTAAAGACAAAATGGAAAAACAAGGAGGTTTGTGCCTGAGATCATGTTGATGTGAAACCAGGGATGGCCACCTTGTGCCAGGTGAGTTAAGTTTACCTGGCAGGTAGACCGCAGAGCTCCTGGGAAGCAAGGGTTGGAATTTTTCTGCTGGGTGCCCCTTAGGTTCTGTGACTTGACTGACTGACTGTGAGTCATGTTTCGGGAAAGACCTGATCACAGGAAAAGGGTGGGAATAGAGTGCTTTGGGGAGCAGCTAACAACATTCATCACAGCTCACGGCCTGAATGAATTTTAAAGAAACAGGAAAACAAATGCTTCTTATGGAATCAGAGAATGTGAGGGCTGGACAATCCCAGAAAATGAGGAACAGCCATCCCATTTTCCAGATGACAAAACAGAGGTCCAGCAAGGTGAAATCCCTCACCCAAGTTGCACCCGTCTCTCCTCCCCACTACGTGGTTCATGAAAGCAGGACTCTTCCTGTCTTGATCACTGCTGAACCCCAAAATGGGCCAGCCATCTAGCAGCTGCTCCAAAAATTTGGGTTGACTGTAGGAACAATGCTATTTCTTTCTTTCTCACTCTTATTCAGGATTGTGCCAAGAACTCCCCAGGTTGCAATGTAATTCGATAAATGTAAATATTAATTGAGTTTTGTTGTGATGAGGACTTAGGCTTTGAAGGTAACAGACTTGGTTCAGATCTTGGTTCTGCCACTCCATAGCTGTTTGGCTTTGGGAAAATTACTAAGCCTCTCTGAGACTATTTCCTCCTTTGTAAAGTGGGGATAAATCTATCTGAGCCAGCAGAGCACCTGCATGAGAGATGTGCACTAAATATTGGTCTTTCTCACTCTCCTACGCCATCTCTCTGTTCCTCCCAGAGAAGCTGTACAGAAGGATATAGTACCTTTTAAAAATAGTTAACTAATTAATTAATTAATGTGTTTTTGGCTGCGTTGGGTCTTCGTTGCTATGCACAGGCTTTCTCTAGTTGCGGCAAGCGGGGGCTACTCTTTGTTGCGGTGCCCGGGCTTCTCATTGCGGTGGCTTCTCTTGCTGTGCTTGTTGTGGAGCACCGGTTCTAGGCACGCGGGCTTCAGTAGTTGTGGTCTGCAGGCTCAGTAGTTGTGGCCCATGGGCTTAGCTGCTCCGCGGCATGTGGGATCTTCCCTGACCAGGGCTTGAACCCATGTCCCCTGCCTTGGCAGGCAGATTCTTAACCACTGCGCCACCAGGGAAGTCCGATATAGTACTTTTTAAAGAGGGGTTTGAATTTATTTCAGATTGTGTACATTTTTCTTGTAGAAAAGATTATTCTACTATAGAAACATAAACACGCAAAACCACTCCAAATGCAGTATTCTATGGTTTAGATATTATCAGTCACATTTTATAAGTAATTGGGCAAATGCCAAAGCACTAGATACTGGGGCGTAAGAAGACTCAAATCTGGGGTGACCCCACCCCAATTTCAAGAGCAGGGTGTGCTTTTCAAATCCATGTTTCATCTGGTCTTTGTTTCTCATCCATCCTCTGTGTCTGCCTTTCTCAAGAAGGCTCAGATCCTCGGCTTTCACACCCTGCCGGCTGGCTGTGCCCCAGCTCCCGGCCTGAAACCTCTGCGTGCCTGGGTGTGCCTGCTCCCCCTGTGCATCACCAGCTTTGCCAGGGAGCTGCTGTATCGTGCACTGCTTGCTGTACCCAGAGTACCTGGACCCTTCTGGAACATGAAGTGCACCCTCCTCACCATGTGTGCAGCCCATCCCCTTACCTATATCCTGCCTGTAAGCCAGGCTTGGGGGTGACTACAGTGTGCATTCAGCTGTGTGAGGTGCTGGGATCAAAGTGAAGTTCCCAACTTTTGAAGTGGCAGGCTTGAGGGGCACACAGTGATTTAAAGTCGGGTCACCTGACTTAAAGGGGGGACTGATTGATTTAAAGCCAAGGCAGCTGACTTAAAGCCTGCGTCCCTCAGCTGCAGGACGAGACCAACTTTGGCAGTGCACGGGTTCGCTCCAAGCCAGCACTGCTGTTCAGGAAGAGATTCCAGTAGCGCCTTAGTGCAGGGGGACTTGGTCCGTTGTCTTGCCCCTGCCCTCAGAGGGGGGCCACCTGCTCTTCTGGAGAATCAGGGAGGGGGAAGTGCAGAGTCCCGGCTGGAGTTGCGGCACCGCTTGTCTGATGGCAGGGAAAGGGGGACAGGGCTGTGTGGTGTCCTGGGGCTGGACTCACCAGGTCGACTCAGCCTCTCAGCCTCCTAACCTCCCCCCCACACACTCCACAAGAGTTTCCAATAATATGTAATTGCGCCTTAGGTTCTCGGTCTTCAAACTCATCCCCAGGCTCCCAGGTCCCTTGATTCAGCCAATTCCTCTGTGCTCTTTCTTCTATTAGATACAGTCCCAGAGGGAGGGGCTGGGGGATGGGACTGGAGGGATGCCGGCAGCACTGGCCTCAGCTGACTAAAGAGATCCGGGGCCTGCGCTATCACACATGTGCGAGGACCCTTAAGGCGGAATCGAGGGGGCCAGTTAGAGGCAGTCCTTGCTGCCTCAAGTGAGTATGGATCACCGTTGGGTGGGGAGCACGCTGACCCCTGAGAAGTACTGTTAGGAGGATGTGTTCCTCCCTCGGCTTCAAGGACGTGGGTGGGCTTCAGGGCTCCAGTTCCCCTCCAGGCCTCCAGGTCCGACTGCACCGCAGCGGCCTTGCAGACCCGCCTTCCTGTCCCAGAACTTGCCAGGCTCCAGGAAGAATCCAGACAGCAGAGATGGTGCCTGAGGGCTCCAGCTTGAAAAGTGCTGTCCCTGGGGACCCAACAGTGGAGGGAGGAAGGGTGAAGGGAGTGGGGGTGTGGGGTCGGGAGGGGTGGCTGCCCTGGGAGACGTTGAGAGAGAAATATCGCCCCCCACACCCCCTGCCCCTGCAACTGACCCATTGATGCCATAGGATCTCAGGGCCTTTTAGTCAGAGATGCCTCTGCTTCTTTACTCCTGTGTTCAAAACTATGCAAAACCAACTCTTCATCCTCTTGCTGCCTTGCCAGGACTTTTAAAGCACTGTTCTTTTGAAGCACTCGGTCCCTAAACTGCAGTTTGGAGCTGTCCCAGCTATTTAAAAGTGTTCTCCTTAAACTGAGACTAAATCCTACTCTTTTGGAAAAACGGCCTTCACTTCACTGGAGATCGTCTTTTCTGCCCATTCCTTCCTTCTACTGCCCTCTTAAGAACCCCTGTGCTCAAAGAGCTTGGTGATTTATTTTTTGCTTGATGTCAAAAAGAAACCTTCCCCATGCACCCCAAAAAGCTTTCCTGGAACATAGGTGTTTCACAACCATGACAGTGTTTTGCAGTTAGTATACACTGGGTAGAGTGCCTAGCAATCCCTCCAAGAGCCAGAGGTGAGCAGACCTTTACTTATTTGATTGGATGTCGTTCAAGTTTAGGAAGGTCCCATTCTTATGACCCAGCAGGTAAGACAGAGCCCTGGATGGCTGTGGCTGTGATCAGATAACTTCTGATGATTTTATTTCCCTTACTGAGCTGCTGCTTCTAGGTTAAATTCGTTTTATTACCTGTCCATTTTTAAAGAAAGGCTGACAAAGTCACTGTAATAGGTCAGGAGTCTGAACTCAGGGTTGGTCAAAGGTACTCACAGGGAGGAAGGTGGATAAAAATAGGTGGGTAAAATAGGAGGGTTGGCAAGTACAGCCAGGACACCCGTGTTCATCATGCATACTAATAAAGGCCAGAATCTCCTCATTTATCTCTGGTGGGAAGTTCTGATGGTTTCACAGGATCAAACTCAAATCATATTCAAACTAGGGGATTTCCCTGAGCATAAAAGGAAGTATCCGTCCCTAGCAGGAGTCGCTGCAGAGGAATAAAGACGTAGATGTAGAGAACGGACCTGAGGACACAGGGAGCGGGAAGGGTAAGCTGGGATGAAGTGAGAGAGTGGCGTGGACATATATACACTACCAAAGGTGAAATAGATAGCTATTGGGAAGCAGCTGCATATAGCACAGGGAGATCAGCTCAGTGCTTTGTGACCACCTAGAGGGGTGGGATAGGGAAGGTGGGAGGGAGACACAAGAGGGAGAGGATATGGGGATATATGTATACGAATAGTTGATTCACTTTGTTATACAGCAGAAGCTAACACAACAAGGTAAAGCAATTATACTCCAATAAAGATGTTAAGGACAACAACAACAACAACAAAAAAAACCCAAAATCTAAGTCAATCAAGCCAACGGAGACAATGTAAGTGTTTACAGTTCAAGAAATCCACAAGGGAATCCTTTATTCTGTAGGCAATGAATGGTCCATTCGAAAAGGAAAAAAACTTTCTAAAATGTTGTCTTTCCATTTATTGTTCAGAACATCATTTTTATACCTCTGCATTTCTTACTATTCAAAGCCAAGTCACGTGAGTTACAGGGAAGCAGCTGATGGATTTAAAGTTGGGTCGCTTGATCTAAAAACCAGTGGCAGTTGATTGATTTAAATCCCGGTCATATGACATGAGGAGGGGGTGCTAAAAACTGCTTTTTCATCTCTGGCTCAGAATATCATATTTACCTTGGTTTTTCTTATGATTTAGAAAACTTGAGCTGTCTCTCCTTGGAATCATCAGGAGAAAAATACAGTATTTCAGGTTCATTCTTGAAACCAACTTCTCACGGTTAAGGTGTATTGGCTAAAAGATCTTCCTTCTTCAAGAGATTCCAAACCTCTGTAAGACACTTCATTGTAATTGGAGAAAAAAGAAGAATGAATTCAGGCCAGCAGCTGCAGGAGGCCAAGGCAGCCCCCAGGACTAGGGAAGGAGGAGGAGGAAGGGCTGAGAGTTGCCATTAGAGCAGACAACCTCCAGAGGGCGCTGAAGCACCGGCAGAGCCCACCTGCCACTCCCAGTTTGGCACTCCAGGGTCAGATTTGGGTTTGGAGATGGGGTTGCTGTAACCCCAAGGAGGTGAGCAGAGAGGAGGAGTTGATTACCGGTCTCCTCTGACTCTCTGACCCAAATTGCCTGGCTTCACAGGGGGGACAGGGTTTTGCTTTCAGCAAACTGATGGGGCACTTCCAGGCTGGTCGGGTTGCCCAGTGGCCCGACAGCCTGACAGGCTGACTGCGGTGTGACCGCCCTTTGTTTCTCCAGAATCTGTGCATCAGGAGGTGCATGGGCGCGGGAGCCCATCCACCGCCCCTCCCCCCAAGGGGGATGGCACCTTCCCTGGCTGTACCCTATGATCACCAGGTACTTGAAATGAATGCAAGATTTTTGACTTCAAGGAAAAGCTCGCATAACCGTTTCTTCCTCATAATGTGTGGGATTTACTATAATGGAAGGACATTAGAAAGAACAGGTAGAAAACTCACCTGTTGGTCTCCATGTAGGAGTTTATTTTGCATGAATCCCTCCTACGTGAGTAGATAGCAGAGGTTTATTTTTGTTCCCGTGTGTGTAGTTGTGGCAGAGGATGTAGGTATGGTGATTTGAAGCCCTCAAAGAAATATTCTCAGAACTCTCAAGATTTGTCTTGATCGGAACCGAAAGAGACCTGGAAAAGGAGGAAAAGAAAAGGAAGAGGGAGAACGAATGACTGTTTCTCAGTAAATTCACCTTCCTGGTTGATTGTTCTGTCTTCTCATTTCTTTTAACTTCTATGTATGTCTAATGGAATAATGTAGAAAGGCTGATTTTTATGCTTTAAAAGATTTTACATCACAAAGAAACTAGAAGTGGCTAACAGAACTTATTCAAATCAATTTTGCATAGAGACTTTGATATTAAATTTGGATACTAAAATGGGTTTATCCCAATTTTCTCTTTCTTTTTGAGCGAATATTTGTAACATATTTTTGTAGATAATAATTTATCCTAGATATACAAAATTGTGAGAATGGGTACCATTTTTTACCACTTAAATGATTTCTTTTAAATGAATAGATTGTACACTTTAAATGCCAATGTTGTGTCTTACGTGTTGTTTTTTAATTCCTTGATTTCCAAAACTTGTGTTTATTTAATTGATTTCTATCTAATAATCTGTGTCTCCCCTTTATAGTTTCTTACTTTATATTTTATTGATCTATAGTTAATTTACATTATTATATTAGTTTCAGAGGTACAGCATAGTGATTCATAAATGTTTAGGTTCTTCTCCATTTATAGTTATTATAAAAGAGTGGCTATATTCCCCATGCTATACAGTACATCACTGTAGATTATTGATTTTATACATAGTGGATTGTACCTCAAAATCTCCTACCACTATTTTGCTCCTCCACCCTATCTCTCCCTGCTGGTAACCACTAGTCTGTTCTTTAATTTGTGAGTCTGTTTTTTTGTTGTTATTGTATTCAATTTTTTAGATGCCACGTGTAAGTGATAACATACCATGCTTGTTTTCTCATACCATACCATGCTTTTTTTCTCATAACATGCCATGCTTGTTTTCTCTGCGGCTTATTTTACTAAGCATAATACCCTCCAAATCCATCCATGTTCTTGCAAATGGCAAAATTTCATTTTTTGCTGAAGTCATCATAAAAAATCTTTTTTATCCACTAAGCTATTGATGAACACTTAGTTTGACTCTATATCTTGGCTATGGCAAATAACACTGTTATGAACATTGGTGTGCAGTTATTTTTTTTTTGAAATAGTGTTTTTGTTTTCTTCTGATATACCCAACAGTGAAATTGCTGGATATTATGGTAGTTCTATTTTTAGTTTTTTGTGGAACCTCCATTCTGCTTTCCACAGTAGCTGCACTACTTCACATTCACATCAAGAGTGTACAAGAGTTTCCCTTTCTCCACATCCTCACTAACCTTTGTTATTTGTGATCTTTTGGATGACAGCCATTCTGACAAGACTGAGGTGATATATCTCATAGTTTTGATTTGCATTTTACTGCCGATTAGCTATGTTTAGCATCTTTGTGAGTTCTGGCTGTCTATATGTAGTTTTTCCTTGGAAAAAATGTCTATTTAGGGCTTCTCATTTTTTTAAAAAAGATTTTGGGTGTTTTTTTGATATTGAGTTGTATGTGCTGTTTCTGTAGTTTAGGTATGAACCCTTGCTTGGTCATCTTTTTTGATGTTAACCTCTTATCATGTGCAAATATTGTCTCTCCCTCAGCAGGTTGTCTTTTCATTTTGTCTTTGGTTTCCTTTGCTGTGCAAAATCTTTTAAGTTTAGTGAAGTCCCATTTGTTTATTTTTGCTTTTGTTTCATTTGCCTTAGTAGACTGAACCTAAAACTGTTGCTATCATTTATGTTGAAGAATGTTCTATATTTTCCTCTAGGGGTTTTATGGTTTCTGGTCCTACATTTAGGTCTTTATTCAGTTTTGCATTTATTTTATATATGGTGTGCTAAAATAATCTAATTTTATTCTTTTCCATGTAGCTGACCAGTTTTCCCAGTACCACTTATTGAAGAGACAGTTTTTTCTCCATATTGCCTGCTTTGTCATAAATCAATTAAATATAAGTGTGTGGGCTTACTTCTGGGATCTCTATTCTATTCCAGTGATCTTTGTGTCTGTTTTTGCTCTGGTACCTTTCTCTTTGATTACTGTCGCTTTGCAGTATAGTCTGAAGTCAAGGTGCATGATGCCTCCAGCTGTGTTCTTTCTCAAGATTGTTTGGCTATTTGGGGTCTTTGTGTTTCTATACAAATTTTAAAATTACTTTTTCAAGTTCTGTGAAAATGCTTTGGTATTCTGATAGGGATTGCATTAAATCTGTAGATTGTCTTTGGTAGTATGGTTATTTTATCAGTATTAATTCTTCCAGTCGATGCACATGCTATATTTTTCCATCTTTTTGTGTTGTCTTCAACTTCTTTCACCAATGGCTGATAGATTTCTGAGCACATGTCTTTTACCTGCTTAGGTGTGTTTATTCCTAGGTATCTTATTCTTTTTGATGTCATTGCATATGGTATAGTTTTCTTAATTTTTCTTTCTGACAGCTTTGAGTTTTGTTTTTTCTTCTTTTTCTAATTCCTTCAGGTGTAATGTTAGGTTGTTTATGTGATATTTTTCTTGATTCCTAAGAATAAGCTTGTATCACTATAACTTCCCCCTGTGAACTGCGTTGGCTGTGTCCCATAGATTTTGGATCATTTTGTGTTCATTTTCATTTGTCTTGGGTATTTTTAGAATCCCTCTTTAATTTCTTCAGTGTTCCTTTCTTCCCCTTTTATTCCCTTCATCTGTGATGTGAGGACTATCTTTAATATTATGTTTGGATTTCTTTCAGTTTTGTTTATGTGTGTGTGTGTGTGTGTGTGTGTGTGTGTGTGTGTGTGTGATTATTTAAGTTGCTGAGCTCTTAATTTCACATGGACACTAACAACCCTGTATTGTTACTCTGCTCCCCCACAGTTACTGAATTTGACCTTATATTTTACATCTACTTGTTTTGTGTGTCCCTTAACTTCTTATTGTGAATATAGATGATTTTATTACTGTTTTTTTTTTCATCCTTCCTATTAGCTGTGTCCATGGTTGATTTACTACCTTTGTTGAATATTTGCCTTAACCAATGAGGTTTTTCCTTTAGTAAGTTTCCTTTCCTAATTTTTATGTTTCAATCGTGACCTTTTCTTTTTCACTTAGAAAAGCCCCTTTAAGATTTCTCATAAAGCTGGTTTGGCGATGCTGAGCTCTTTTAGTTTTGCTTCTCTGTAAAACTTTAGATCTCACCATCAAATCTGAAGGAGAGCCTTGCTGGGTAGAGTATTTTTGCTTATAGGCTTTTCCCTTTCATGACTTTAAATATACCATGCCACTCCCTTCTGGCATGCAGAGGTTATCCTGAAAAGTCAGCAGATAACTTTATGCAATTTCCCATGTTTGTAACTTGTTGCTTTTCCTTTGCTCCTTTTAATAGTGTCTTTTTATCTTTATTTTTTTTTTTTCCATTTTAATTACAATGAGTCTTGGTGTGGTCCTCTTTGGGTTGATCCTGTTTTGGCCTTACTGTGTTTACTGGACTTGGATGTCTGTTTTCTTTCCCAGGTTAGGGAAGTTTTCAACTCTTATGTCTTCAGGTATGTTCTACACTGCTTTGTCTTTCCTTTTTGCTTCTGGGACCAGTATAATGCAAATATTAGTACACTTGATGTTGTTTCACAAGTCTGTTCAGCTTTCCTCATTTCATTTTAATCTATTGTTTTACTGTTCATCTTCAGTGATTGCCAGTACTCTGTCCTTCAGTTTTCTGATTCATTCCTCTGTATCATTGAGTCTACAGTAGTTTCCTTTAATGTATTTTTCATTTCAGTTATTGTATTCCTCATCTCTGTTTTGTTGTTCTTTAATGGTCTAACTCTTTTTAAAAAAAAATTCTAACTTCTTGCTCTGGTCGTCCATTCTTCTCCTGAGTTCTTTGATCATCTTTACAGTCATTACCTTGAACCCTTTGTTGAGGAGATTGGCTATCTCCACTTCACTTAGATCTTCTTCTGAATTCTTATCTTGGTCCTTCATTTGGATCGTGTTTCTGTGTCACCTCATTTTTCTTAACTTCCTGTTTTTATTGCTATGTGTGTAGTAGGTTCGTTACATTCCCTGACCTTGGGGAAGTGGCCTTTTGTAGGAGCTGTCCTATGGGTCCCAGCAGCCCCCTCTCCCCTGGTCACTAGAGCTATATATTCTAGGTGTACCCCCTATGTGGGCTGCTTGGGCTCTTCTGCTGTGGTGGGCTGACTACTGTGGGTAGTCTGGTAGGCTTGGCTGCCCCCAGACTGCTTGTTTGCCAGGCTCTGCCTTGTATGGAGGCTGTCTGTGCTGCTTGGTGAGACTAAATCATAAGGCAGCTGGCTGCACAACTCTGGGGGACACCAAATCTGGTGCTGGTTCACTTATGGGTAGAATTGCAGTCCAGGTGATATCAGGGCTAGTGCCCAGTCACTGGTTCTGGGGCTATGCTGGCTACTGGGAGGAAGAGACAGGTTCTGCGTTCTGGCTGCAGGGCCCAGGAGCCACAGGGTTGGTGTTGGATCACTGTTCCTGACACAGCTCTCTGCAGGGCCGGGGGTATCCCTAATCTTGTGTTGGCATTCTGATGGGCAGGGTCAGGACCCAGCTGAGTCCATGGCTGCTTCTGGCCTGCAATTAAGTGGCCTGGTTACACAGGCTGCTGGGCTGTGGTATTCCTGGAGCTGGTGTGTGCCTGTTGGTGTATGAGGCTGATCCCACTGCTAAAGCAGGTTTGCTGTTGGGTAGGTCCAAGCTCCATCCAGTCCCTGTGCAGTTACCACCTGCTGATGGTGAGGCTGACTCCAAGGCCAGAGCAGGCTCACTTGTCAGAGGGGCCAGGGACTCTGGGGCTGGTGCCTGTCCACTGAGGTGTGGAGGCTGGTCCTGGGGCTTTTGGTGGCTGGACCCATGTCCAGGGGCAGCTGTGCACTGAGAGGATCTGAAGGCAGCCTGTTTGCTGGTGGATGGGACTATGCCCCTGCTCAGTTAGTTGCTTGGCCTGCAGCATCCTAGTACTTGTGTCTGTAGTCTGGTGGAAATGGGTGGGGCTCGGTCCTGAGGCTGATAAGCTACAGGGAGGATTCTGAAATTATGCTTGCTGGTACCAGCGTCCACGAGGTAGAAGGAGCTCCCCCGAATGGCTGCTGCCAGTGTCTCTGTCCCTGAGGCTGTGCTGTAGTTGCCTCTTGCCTCTCTGGGAGACTCTCCAAGATTAGGAGGTAGGTGTGACCCGGGATCCTTTCAAATGACTGCTTCTGTTCTGATTCTCAGATCATGTGGGATTTTGTGAGCATCTTTTAAGAGTGGAATCTCTATTTCCCACATCCCTCTGGCTCTCTGGAAAATAAGCACTACTGGTCTTCAAAGCCCAACTTTCTAGGAGCTCTTCTTTCCACAACAGGATCCCTGGGCTTGGGAGCCTGATGTTGGCTTCATACCCCTTGCTACCTGGGAGCACCTCTGAAATTGTAATTATTCTCCCATTTGTGGGCCACCCACTTGGTGGTATGGGTCTTGACTCTACTGAGATTTTGCCCTTCCTTTCTGTCTTGTCGAGGTGCCTTCCTTATATCTTTAGCTGTAAAACATCTTTTATGGTAGGTCCCGGCCTTTTTCATCAATTGCTGTTCTGTAAACAGTTGTGACTTTGGTGTGCCCATGAGAGGCATCAAGCTCTGGGTCTTTGAATGCTACCATGTTGGACAATCTCTCTACTTCATTCCTAAATCATATTATTTAAGTTTTCTTAGTATCTTATTTGATTAGCGACAGTTTGAAATTTATTATCACTCATGTTTACTTCGCCTGTTTAAAAAAATTGAATAGTGCATTCATTCAGTTTGAAATGAAGGTAGTGACCTGTGAATTTCCATACCTCAAAAAGCAAGGATAGGACAAAAGCCTTTTCTATTTGTGTTACCCTCAAACTCTGCACCCCACCCCAGCCTGGGGATTAACCTCTTGCACCCATGCTCACCTTCTGTTTTCGGACCGTTAACCATCATTGCATCTGTATGTGTGTTGACAAAGTGAACTCTAGTCTTTGCAGTTTTTGTGTTTTGTTTTTTTGGTTTAGGGAACAGTCCTACTATGAATGTACATTTACTGCTCTACTGAAGTTCATATATAAACCTGTCAAGCACATTACCAGAATTGGAATTGCTTGTATATACACTTTGATAAATTTTAGAGACAATGGTAGAACAGAAGTAAATTGTATTTCAAATGCCACAATATTCTCACACCATGAAAACCCTTCCCTTTTTAATATATTTGTGTGTAGTTTATCTTTATGCCCATACTATATTTCCCAGAGATGGGTAAGTGTTATGTTTCTTGCTGGCACATTTACCGTATTGTTCAAAGGCAGGCGTTTAGTGGTTTTAGCATGATCCTATTTCCATGAACTCGCAAATACAAGATCTTCTCTCACACTGTCTTTTACTCCCTGCTGTTTTATATTGCCCTCCTAATTCTCAGTCCTGGTCTTTCTTTATGTTCTTCATCAACCTGGATAGGTTATACTATTTTCTCCCTTATTCAAGACCAATAGAATAGAATCGAATACAACACCCAGAAATAAACCCTGATATATGGCCAAATGATTTTTGACAAGTTGCCAAGACTTTTCAAAGTAGAAAGGATAGTATTTTCAACACATGGTGCTGAGAAGTCTTGTGGGCAACATGCTAAAGAAGGAAGATGGACCCTTACCTAACATCATATGCAAAAATTAATGAAAACGTATCAAGAAACTAAATATAAGACCTAATAATATAAAAAGTCTTAGAAGAAGATAGAGGACAAGAGCTTCATGATATTGGATTTGGCAGTGTTTTCCTCCATATGAAACGAAGGAACGACAAAGGTACAGCTAACAAAAAAATAAACAATTTTCAGTACATAAGTTAAAAAAAATGTGTATCAAAGAAATGTAAACAGAATAAAATGGCAACCCACAAGATGGGAGAAAATATTTCAGAGCCATCTATCTGACAAGAGATTTCTATTCAGAATATACAGAGAACTCCTACAACTGAACAAAAAGCAAACACCCTGATTCAAAAATGGATAAAAGACTTGAATAGATGGTTCTTCACAAAGATGTACAAATGACTAAGCACTTGAATAGATGCTCCATATCACTAAATGCATGTTTATATATTTGTGTGCATGCATATACACACAAGCACACACACACACACACAAGCAGAAAACGACTATTGGTGAGGATGTGAGGGAGTTGGAACCATTGTGCTATGTCAGAGGGAATGCAGAATGATACAGCTGCTTTGCAAAAGAGTATGGCAATTTTTCAGATATTGAAAAATAGACTTACTACATGATCCAGGAATTTTACTATGAGGTATACCCAAAGGTATTGAAATCAGGGTCTTAAAGAAATATTTGTACTCCAGTGTTTAGAGCAGTAATAATCACAGTAGCTAAAATATGAAAGCAACCTAAGTGTTCATCCACTAGTTCCTGGATAAGCAAAGTGTGGTATACCCATATAATACAATATTATTCAGTGTTAAAAAGGAAAAGATCTAGGAATATGCTACAACATGGATGAATCTTGAGGAAATTTAGCTACCAAAAATGCCATTTTTATGACTTTTAGTGAGTCATAACAATACAACTACTTATTTCAATTATATGGGGGTACTTAGTGTAGTCAAAACCATAGAAATTGGGAGGGTAATGACGCTTTTCAGGTGGTTATGGAACAAAAAGGAAAGTTATATTTAAAGGATATAGGGTGACAGTTTTAAAACGTAGAAAAGAATTAGAAAGATAAATGGTGATGTTGATCGCCCAATAATATGAATGCATTTAATATCACTGAACGGTGCACTTTATTATAACTAACATGTTATATTTTATGTTATTTGATTTTACCAACATACAAAATTGGGAAAGAATGTAATATCAGGAAAGGGAGTGGACCTGGGATAGAGCAGAGAGTAATCAGAAGGGTGAGACACTGCATATGTTGAAGAAGAAGAGCTGAGAGTCTTCATTGGCCAGAAGAGACTTTATAAAAGAGAAAAAAAAAAAAATTACTCTGAGGGTGTATTAGATAGATATCTGTGGGTGTGCTGCTATCTCTCATGGGTTATCTTAAAGAGTCTTTAATAAAGTCCATAAGGCTTGCTGAGGCTTTTTAAAAAACTGGATTCCCTAGGAGATAATTAGAGGGTGGTACTTAAGTCTATGTCTAGGTTGACAGATTTTGCAGGGAAGACGAACCTGAGAACAGTGGAGGTCTTAAGAGTGTAAGTACATGGAAATTAGAAAAAAATAATAATAAAGGGAATTAGGAAAACTTTGGACTTTGAAGGTCATGTATTATTACTGAGTCAGACCTGAGGTTTCTAAGGAGTTATATACACAGTTGCTATTTGGATTACTTGTTGATAAAGATAAGTGGAAAAACTAGAGTCGTTCCCAAGTGTAGGTAAGATATAATGAGAGGATGGAGGTGGAAAGTAGGGAGACCCAGAGAAAAGTGGGAAGGTCATATTGGGCCAAGATGGTGGTAATATCCAACAGAACAGACGGTAGGACAGACGATGGATTCATCTTTTTTATTTCGCCTCCCCCCCTCATCCTTAATAATTCTTTGGGAATATTTCACTGCTCTGTGATGCAGGTACAGAATTCGAGTGAGGAGGCTACACCTTCAGTGTCCAGCTGTCTGAGTCCTCAGTGTGCTTCAAATGATGGAGAACTATTGCTTCTTTATGAGAAGGGTTAGTACCTCGTAGCTAAGCTTAAGCTGGAGCTTATGCAATATTGATTCCATTTTATATATACTGTTGGCATGGAGGTTCCTCCTCCTCTTTTCTTGAACATTATGAAATGAATCTATATTTCTCAGTATTTGGGTATATCAGATAAATACGTTAAGTAAAGGAATCTTATATATTGCTCCCTGCATAGTTTGCTCTTTCTTGTTTCTCTTTTACCTTTACTAAATTAGCACAGGGAGAGACCTTGAAATGTTCTAATCAGGAGAGATTAGAACATCATATTTCTAGAGAGGTTGGTTGGACAGAGCAGGGGTCCCAGTGAGAATCCAAGCTTCTGTTTCTACTTGGAAGTGTACCTGTGTAGAATAGAGGGCTCCAGGAAATATCCTAGAATATTCCAATGTCCCTGTGGGAGATCATTAAGAGAGGCAGGATCTGGTACCAGATCAGTGTACTATGACATGTTTGTCAGTCATCTGATGTGAGATTCTCAGAGCCAATCCCATATGGTAGGGCTGAGTGCAGAGTGATGAAGAACCTGTGAAAGCCTTTGATTGCATGTTAAAGATGAAGCTCTGATTTCGGGGAGAATTTTCTTACCTGACTGAATGTCACCCTTCTGTGGGGATGAGATTCTGTGCTTTTCCTCTGTTGATGACCACTGACTGCAAATCATTAGAGGATCATGTCTAGAAAACATTCTTTATTTAATTTCTTAAAGAAGAAAGCATAGAAAATTTTTTATCCACTTTCAAATTGAGGATCAAGGGGAATGACATCAGTGAAAATGTCAGAGTAGGGAGCTCTGGCTTGTGTCCATCCCCAGAAACACTGACATACGTGGTAAAACCTGTCAAAATGACCCTATCAACACATGTAAGTTTTCTTTTCTTTTCACGCTGTAGATTTATCTTTCATTGAAACTTGACTTACTACAGGATGTGGAGAATCAACAGGGAAGTAGAAACTGTATTTCCTGATGAGAGAATCACTACGTCACATTAGCTGTTCTGAACTCTGCCTTACTCACCGTGACTCTAATTAAAACAAACAAACAAACAAAACACTTTTTTTTTTGGTAAGTCAGTTCTGACATTTCCTCGTTAAAGACAAGGTAACAGATACAGACTTAGATCTACCAGAATTGAGCAAACTTTTGATTGTACCTGTGTTGAACATATGAGCATGACCTGCTACAAATCTTCATTATACTTATTGCCACAACGGACAAATTCCCTTTTTCCACTCCTGATATGTTGCATGTAAGGAATGCATAGGTCACTAACCCCAGCTGGTCACAGGTAAACTCTGCCACATGGATTACTGCATGTTTTCCTGCTGGAAGACCACACATTCTCGAGGATCATGCCTGCAGAGTATCTGGGCTCTTCTTTTTTTCTGGATAAAGGTTAGATAATCACCTAATTTTATGAGAAATATATAAATTGTATTTGCATATTCTTCAGGTTTTTATTTATCCATTCTCTTTCAAGTCCTAAGTGCAAATATTAAAGTGATTTCCAAGAGGGTGGTATGTAAGACAGCTCCAAAATTAGCAAGAAATCATAATACAATTGTGAATGCATTAATGTGTGATTAATATGTAGATACTTATGTAAATGCAAGTTTAGTAATGCTTTGTGGAGAGCTTCAGAATCTAGGTATTAAAAAAAAAAAAAGAAGGAGTTCTTGAAACTCTCAGGGAATTATAGAGAAGTCTTTGTGTCTATAAATATCATTCTGAAATAATGCATATTCTCAGAAATAAACTAGGCATAACATTGTAGGAAAAGACTTCATGAAATGAAAGAGCATGTGAGATGGCCATACAAGAAAAAGAATATTCTCAGAGAATAATGAACAGTGTGGAGTTCAGCAGAAGGGTCATACACATTCAGAGAGCAAAACTTTGGAGAGCCTAATTGTGAGTTCCTCATATTTCATCTTTGGAGACACGGTAGTCATTTGAAATATGATGTTATAAGATGACGTTAACATACTTAAATACTTTCGTTTAGAAATGACCACTTAGAACCAGAGTAAATGAAAGAGAACACAACATTATGTTTATGTTGAATTTTAAAGACCTCAGGTGAGTGCTGATTATTTAAAAATGCATGATGTCTTTCACTGCAAAGTAAATGAGCTGTTACAGTGGAGGATTACTGGACTGAATGTCAATATTATGACATAGTATGAGTGTGTTTCGTGTTTGGTAATTGCAATCATTGTTGCTTTTGTTGTGGTCATCCATTTACAGTGCTTGGTGTCAGTTGATTTATCTCTTGTAAAAATAAAATACAGTCTGTGTGTGTGTGAAAAAAAAACATACATGATGTCTTGACTAAAGTTGTATGGAATTTGAGATCTGGAAAAAAGCATTTCTTTTCTGTAATGCTAGGATGATAATTGGACATTTTTGCAAGAAAGAGATTTCAGGATGCAAATCTCGTGTCTCTAAGGTGGGAAGTCAGTTCATGGTGGAACATTCTATTAAACTTGTGTGAGTGGAGAAATATTTCTTTGGAAGGAAGAGGTCACGAATCCCTTTTTAATAGTTAATGGTTTATAGCATACCGAATGAGCAAAATGGCTATTTCTGAACTTTAGAAAAAAATAATATAGTTTTTCTGCATTTATAACATGAGGCTGATGTAAAATATCAAAAACTCTTTATTTTGAAAAGCAATGTAATCAATTTGACATAATTCATATATATTGAACCTGTGGTACACACACACACAGTAAAACTTACATTCAGAAAATTGTTTGCACTTAAGAAATATTTTCAAGTGTAGCTGATTTACAATGTTGTGGGTTTTTTTAAAATACATGTTTATTGGAGTATACTTACTTTATAACACTGTATTAGTTTCTGCTTTACAACAAAGTGAATCAGCTATATGTATACATATATTCCCCATATCCCCCCCCCCTTGAGCCTCCCTCCCACACTCCCGATCCCACCCCTCTGGGGGACATAAAGCACCGAGCTGATCTCCCTGTGCTATGCGGCAGCTTACCACTAGCTATTTTACATTTGGTAGTGTATATATGTCAGTGCTACTCTCTCACTACGTCCCTGTCTCCCCTTGCCCCTTGTGTCCTTAAGTCCGTTCTCTACATCTGTGTCTTTATTCCTGCCCTGTCACTAGGTTCGTCAGTACCATTTTTCTAGATTCCATATATATGTGTTAGCGTACGGTATTTGTTTTTCTCTTTCTGACTTACTTCACTCTGTATGACAGACTCTAGGTCCAACCACCTCACTGCAAATAACTCAATTTTGTTCCTTTTTATGGCTGAGTAATACTCCATTGTATAGATGTGCCACATCTTCTTTATATCTTCATCTGTCGATGGACATTTAGGTTGCTTCTATGTCCTGGCTATTGTAAATAGTGCTACAGTGAACATTGTGGTACATGTATCTTTTTGAATTATGGTTTTCTCCGGGTATATGCCCAGTAGTGGGATTGCTGGGTCATATGGTAGTTCTATTTTTTAGCTTTTAAGGAATCTCCATACTGTTCTCCATAGTGGCTGTATCAGTTTACATTCCCACCAACAGTTCAGGAGGGTTCCCTTTTCTCCACACCCTCTGCAGCCTTTACACATTGTTGTATTAATTTCTGCTGTGCAGCAAAGTGATTCAGTTTTATATATATCTATCTATATCTATATATCTATATCTATATATCTATATATATTCTTTTCCATTATGGTTTATCACAGGATATTGAATATAGTTTCCTGTGCTATACGGTAGGTCTTGGTGGGTTGTCCATCCTATGTAGAATAGTTTGCTTCTGCTATTCCAAAACTCCCAATCTTTCCTTCACTCTCTCCTTGGCAACCACAACTCTCTTTTCTATATCTGTGTGTTTGTTTCTGTTTCGCTGACATGCTCATTTGTGTCCTGTTTTCGATTCCACATATAAGTGATATTATATGGTATTTGTCTTTCTCTCTCTGACTTACTTCACTTAGTATCATTATCTCTAGGTCCATCCATGTTGCTGCAAATGGCATTATTTCATTCTTTTTTATGTCTGAGTAATATCTTTTGTATACGTATACCACACCTTCTTTATACACTCATTTTTCAATGAACATTTAGGTTGTTTCCATGTCTTGGCTGTTATAAATAGTGCTGCTATGAACATAGGGTTTCATGTATCTTTTTGAATTATAGTTTTGTCTAGATATATGTCCACAAGTGGGATTGCTAGATCATATGGCAACTCTCTTTATAGTTTTTTTGAGGAACCTCCATACTGTTTTCCATAGTGGCTGCACCAACTTACATGGCCACCGACAGTGTAGAAGGGTTCCCTTTTCTCCATACCCCCTCCAGCATTTGTTAATTGTAGATTTTCTTTTTAATGATGACCATTCTGATCAGTGTGAAGTGATACCTCATTGTAATTTGGATTTGCATTTATCTAATAATTAGTGATGATGAGCACCTTTTCATGTGCCTATTGGCTCTCTGTATGTCTTCTTTGGAGAAATGTTTATTTAGGTCTTCTACCCATTTTTCCATTGAGTTATTTGTTATTTTGTTATTGAGTTGTATGAGCTGTTTGTATAGTTTGGAAATTAAGCCCTTGTCAGTCTCATCATTTGCTAATATTTTCTCCCAGTCCATAGGTTGTATTTTCATTTTGATTATGGTTTCCTTTGCTGTGCAAAAGCTTATAAGTTTGATTAGTTCCTGTTTCTTTTTTGCTTTTACAGTAAGTCCCCTACATATGAACAAGTTCTGTTCCAAGAGTGCGTTTGTAAGTTCAATTTGTTTGTAAGTCCAACAAAGTTCGCCTAGGTACCCAACTTACACAGTCGGCTGTATGGTATTGTACCGTAATAGGTTTATAATACTTTTCACGCAAACAATACATAAAAAACAAGCACAAAAACAAAGAAAGCATTTTTAATCTTACAGTACAGTAACTTGAAAAGTACAGTAATACAGTACAACAGCTAGGATACTCGGGCTGGCATCGAGGGAACAGGCGAGCAGAGTTACTGATTGGAGGAGGGAGGGGAGGTGGGAGATGGTAGGGGTGAAGGATTATCAACAGTAGGAGACAGAGGGCAAGCTGCAATTTCACTCATACCTGACGTTGATGGCAAAGGTTCTGGTTCCTTGCTGGATTTAATTCTATCTACCCTCTTGAAAGAATGATCCATTGATGTCTGGGTAGTAGCTCTTTTTTTCTCATCATAGATGACAAGGTAACACTGGATTGCAATCTGAATGGCTGCTGCCACCTTTGGGTCCCATTCTAGGTTCGGGTCCTGTGCCTCAAAAACTAACAGTGCTTCCTCAGATAACGAAGATTCCCTTGCCATTTTCTGTGTCGTGAATCTCTTCAGTTCTTCAGTTACTTTTTCTTCCTCCTGTCCCTCTTCATCCTTTCTGTGGGCCTCCAATTCCATCAGTAAGCTCCTCATGTTGCACAGCAAGGAGTTCAGCGAAATCGTCCTCTTGCAGATCTAGCTCCAGCTTCTCGCTGAGGGTCACTACGTTGCTGAAGACCTCTTCGGACTTCTGATCTACCTTCTCAAATCCACAAAAATCATGAACAAACTGTGGGCAAAGGTTCTTCCAAACCCCATTCATCGTGACCGCCATACCCTCACACCATGCAAAGTCAATGTTTTTTTATGGTCTTGTAGATGTTATAGTCCTCCCAAAGCTGTCCCTAGGTTGTTCCTGATTTGTCACTTACCTTTACTGCCTGACAAAAAGTGTGACATAAATAATATTTCTTGAAAGTCGCTATAACGCCCTGGTCCATAGGTTGGATGAGCAACGTAGTATTTGGTGACAGATGCAGTACTTTGACGTTGGGATGAAAGTCATCCATGAATGGGGGGTGGCCCAGAGCATAGTCGAGCAGCAAAAGAATGTTTTGCTGGAACGTCCTTCTCCAAGCAATATTTCTCTACATCTGGGATAAAGTGGTGGCAAAACCAGTCCTGGAACGTGGCCTGTGTAATCCGGGATTTGGGGTTACGCTTCCACACAACAGGAAGAGAGCCCTTGGCTATGTTTTTAAGGGTTCTTGGGTTCTGTGAATGATAAACTAAGAGAGGTTTCAGCTTCAATTCACCGGAAGCATTGCCACCAAACAACAGTTAGCCTATCCTTTGCTGCTTTACAGCCCGGCATCAACTTTTCCTCCTTACTGACGTAACTTCGGTCTGGCATCCTCTTCCAGTACAGTTGTGTCTCATCCACATTAAAAACCTGGTTGGGTAAATACACACCATCATCAATAATTTCTCAAAGTGTTTCTGGAAGTTCCTGGACAGCTATCCTATCTGCACTTGCTGTCTCTCCACTTACTTTTACATTGTGAAGGCTGGCTCTAGCCTTGAACCGATGAAACCAGCCATGGCTGGCATTAAAAGATGTGCCCTCTGATTCTTTGCCATGTTTCTTCTTCAAGTCTTCATAAAGCCTTTTAGCTTTCTCTTGAATCAGCGTTAAGTTGAGCAGGACTCAGCGCTGATGTTGATCCTGCATCCGCACACTGAGAAGTTTCTCCATCTCCTCCATCACTTTTCCATGCTTCTTGGATATTGTGTCAACATCGTCGGCACAGCAGACTTCACATGTTCCATGATCTTGTCCTTGTTCTTTAGATTCGTGCCAATGATTGAATGATTCATATTGTAAGAATGAGCGATGTCTAACATCTTTTTGCCTCGCTCCACTCTCTCAATTACTTTCACTTTTGTTTCCGTCATTATCGCTTGGCGCTTCTTAACAGTACCAGCTACATCACCTCTGCTTTTACGCTTGCTTCCAGACATCTTGGGCTTGAAATAAAGGTACTGTACTACTGTACTCTATACAGTACTGTAAAGTACACAAAAGCACAACCACATATAGAGGAAGCACGCACGTGACAATGTATGCCAGACACGTGAACTAACTTACATGATTGGACACGCGAATGGACGTTTGCATCTTTGAAAGTTTGCAACTTGAAGGTTCGTATGTAGGTGACTTACTGTATTTGTACTGCCTAGGGAGAACTACCTAGGAAAATTTTGGTATGACTTATGTCAGAGAATGTTTTGCTTATGTTCTCTTCTAGGAGTTATAAGGTGTCCTATCTTATATTTAAGCATATAAGCCGTTTTGAGTTTATTTTTGTGTATGGTGTGAGGGTATGTTCTGACTTCACTGATTTGCATACGGCTCTCCAACTTTCAAAACACCACTTGCTGAAGAGACTGTCTTTTCCCCATTGTATATTCTTGCCTCCTCTGTCAAAGATTAATTGACCATAGGTGTGTGGGTTTATTCCTTAGCTCTCTATTCTATTCCATTGATCCATGTATCTCTTTCTGTGCCAATACAATGCGGCTTTGATTACTGTAACTTTGTAGTATTTTCTGAAGTTTAGGAGGGTTATGCCTCCTGCTTTGTTCTTTTTCCTGGGGATTGTGTTCACATTTCTGACTTTTTATGGTTCCAGATACATTTTAGGATTATTTGTTCTAGTTCTGGGGAAAATGTCATGGGTAATTTGATAGGGATCACATGAAATCTGTAGATTGCTTTGGGTAGTATAGCCATTTTAACAGTATGAATTCCTCCCATCCAAGAGCGTGGGATGTCTTTCCATTTCTTTGAATCATCTTCAGCTTCCTTTACTAATGTTTTGTAGTTCTCAGTATATAAGTCTTTCACCTCCTTGGTGAGGTTTATTCCTAAGCATTTTATTTTTTTGATGCCATTAAAAAAAGGATTGCTTGTTTACATTTCCTTTCTGATATTTCATTGTTAGTGTAAAGAAATGCAACCAGGGACTTCCCTGGTGGCTCCGTGGTTGAGAATCCGCCTGCCAATACAGGGGACACGGGTTTGAGCCCTGATGCAGGAAGATCTCACATGCCTTGGAGCAACTAAACCTGTGTGCCACAACTACTTAGCCTGCACTCTAGAGCCAGTGAGCCACAAATACTGAGCCCATGTGCCACAACTACTTAAGCCTGCATGCCTAGAGCCCGTGCTCCACAATAAGAGAAGCCACTGCAATGAGAAGCCTGCGCACCACAAGAAAGTCTAGTCCCCACTGGCCACAACTAGAGAAAGCCCGTGCACAGCAATGAAGACCCAATGCAACCAAAATAAATTTTTTAAAAAAAGAAAGAAAAACCAGGAAATGCAACCAATTTATATATGTTAATCTTGTATCCTGCTACTTTGCTGAATTTGTTTATCAGTTCTAGTAGTGTTTGTGTGGAATTTTTAGGGTTTCCTTTATATATATTATCATGTCACCTGCATATAATGACAACTTTACCTCTTCCCTTCCAATTTGGTTAGATTTTATTTCTTTTTCTTGTCTGATGGTTGTGGCTAGGACTTCCAATACTATGTTGAAGAGAAGACGTGAGAGTGGGCATCCTTGTCTTGTTCCAGATTTTAGCGGGAAGGCTTTCAGCTTATGAACGTTGAGTATTATATTGGCTGTGGGTTTGTCATAAATAGCTTTTATTATGTTGAGATATGTTTCCTCTGTACCCACGTTGGTAAGTGTTTTTACCATGAATGGATGTTGAAGCTTTTCAAATGCTTTTTCGCCATCTATTGAGATGGTCGTTTGTTTCTTGTTTTTCCTTTGTCGATGGGGTGTATCATGTTGATTGATTTGCATATGTTGAAACAGCTTTGTGAAACTGGGGTGAATCAAATTTGGTCATGGTGTATGATCCTCTTATGTGTTGTCGGATTCGGTTTTCTAATATTCAGTTGAGAATTTTTGCATCTATATTTGTCAACGATATTGGCCTGCAGTTTTCTTTTTTGGTAGTGTCTTTCTCTGTGTTTTTTTTTAAAGTCTTTATTGAATTTGTTCCAATATTGCTTCTGTTTTATGTTTTGGTTTCTTGCTTGTGAGGCATGTGGGATCTTAGCTCCAAAACCAGGGATCGAACAGGCACCCCCTGCACTGGAAGGCGAAATCTTAACTGCTGGACCACCAGAAAAGTCCCCATCTGTTTTATTTGTTTTTTTTTTTAAGTAAATTTCTTTCTTTATTTATTTTTGGATGCATTGGGCATTCGTTGCTGTGCTCGGGCTCTCTCTAGTTGTGGTGAGCGGGGACTACTCTTCGTTGTGGTGCGCAGGCTGTTCATTGTGGTGGCTTCTTTTGTTGCAGATCATGGGCTCTAGGTGCGTGGGCTTCAGCAGTTGTGGCTATCAGGCTCAGTAGTTGTGGCTCGTGGGCTGTAGAGCGCAGGCTCAGTAGTTGTGGCACACAGGCTTAGTTGCTCCATGGCATGTGGGATCTTTCCAGACCAGGTCTCGAACCTATGTCCCCTGCAGTGGCAGACAGATTCTTAACCACTGTGCCACCAGGGAAGCCCCCCTCCCCATCTGTTTTTGATATCAGCGTGATAGTGGCTTCATAGAATGTCTTTGGAAGCATTCCTTACTCTTCAATCTTTTCGAAGAGTTTGAGAAGAATCAGTGTAAGTTCTGCTTTTTATATTTGGTAGAATTTGCCTGTGAAACCATCTGATCCTGGACTTCTGTTGGTAGGGAGTTTTTTTAAATTACAGATTCTATTTTTTAAAAAATTCTATTTATTTATTTATTTTGGCTGTGTTGGGTCTTCGTTTCTGTGCAAGGGCTTTCTCTAGTTGCAGCGAGCGGGGGCCACTCTTCATCACGGTGCGTGGGCCTCTCACTATCGTGACCTCTCTTGTTGTGGAGCACGGGCTCCAGACGCTCAGGCTCAGTAGTTGTGGCTCACGGGCCCAGTTGCTCCGCGGCATGTGGGATCTTCCTAGACCAGGGCTCGAACCCGTGTCCCCTGCATTGGCAGGCAGATTCTCAACCACCGCGCCACCAGGGAAGCCCTCTATTTTGCTTTTAGTGATCAGTATGTTCAAGTTATCTATTTCTTCTTGATTCAGTTTTGTTCGGCTGTAAAAAAACAAAATATATTTTTAAGTTATGTTAGCAGCTAAATACTTACCATGTATTAGACCACAAAAGAGAGAAGAAAAAATATTAAAATATTTTTTCAAATAAACAAGTATTGAAATGTTTTAAAGAAATTGGTATAATAATACTAATTACAATAATGACAAATTGTTCTGAACTTAAAGACTACTTATATCTAAGATGCATATTATATGCTTATTGTTTTATTGTTTTTAAATACATGGCATGTTTTCTCCTTTCTAATGTAATTCTTTTATTTTACCTGTATATTGTGAAAAAAATTTAGTTGCACATAATATAAAAAATTACACTTTAATAGGAGATATTAATCCATTTACATTTACTATAGTACTGAAAATACTTAGGTTTAGCGTTCCATGTCATTGAGTGCTCTTTTTTATTTATTTATTTTTAAAAAAGATTTAATTTGGAGGGGGGGGCATAAATTATTCATTTATTTATTTATTTATTTAATTTTAACATCTTTATTGGACTATAATTGCTTTACAATGGTGTGTTAGTCTCTGCTTTAGAACAAAGTGAATCAGCTATACATATCCATATATCCCCATATCTCCTCCCTGTTGCGTCTCCCTCCCGCCCTCCCTATCCCACCCCTCTAAGTGGTCATAAAGCACTGAGCTGATCTCCCTCTTCTATGCAGCTGTTTCCTACTAGCTAGCTATTTTACATTTGGTAGTATATATAAGTCCATGCCACTCTCTCACTTCGTCCCAGCTTACCCTTCCCCCTCCCCATGTCCTCAAGTCCATTCTCTATGTCTGCGTCTTTATTCCTGTCCTGTCCCTAGGTTCTTCCCAACCGTTTCTTTTCCTTTTCTTTTTAGATTCCACATATATGTGTTAGCATACAGTATTTGTTTTTCTCTTTCTGACTTACTTCACTCTGTATGACAGACTCTAGGTCCATCCATCTCACTACAAATAACTCAATTTCATTTCTTTTTATGGCTGAGTAATCTTCCATTTTATATTGAAGATGTGCAACATCTTTTTTACCCATTCATCAGTTGATGGACACTTAGGTTGCTTCCATGTCCTGGCTATTGCAAATAGAGCTGCAATGAACATTGTGGAACATGACTCTTTTTGAATTATGGTTTTCTCCAGGTATATGCCCAGTAGTGGGATTGCTGTGTCATATGGTAGTTCTATTTTTAGTTTTTTAAGGAACCTCGATACCGTTCTCGATAGTGGCTGTATCAATTTACACTCCCACCAACGGTGCAAGAGGGTTCCCTTTTTTCCACACCTCTGCAGCATTTATCGTTTGTAGATTTTTTTGATGATGGCCATTCTTACCTGTGTGTGGTGATACCTCATTGTAATTTCGAGTTGCATTTCTCTAATGATCAGTGATGTTGAGCATTCTTTCATGTGTTTGTTGGCAATCTGTATATCTTCTTTGGAGAAATGTCTATTTAGGTCTTCTGCCCATTTATGGATTGGGTTTTTTTTTTTTTTTTTTTTTGATATTGAGCTGCATGGGCTGCTTGTAAAGTTTGGAGATTAATCCTTTGTCAGCTGCTTCGTTGGCAAATATTTTCTCCCATTCTGAGGGTGGCCTTTTCGTCTTGTTTACGTTTTCCTTTGCTGTGCAAAAGCTTTTAAGTCTCCTTAGGTCTCATTTGTTTATGTTTCTTTTTAATTTCCGTTTTCTAGGAGGTGGGTCAAAAAGGATCTTGCTGTGATTGATGTCATAGAGTGTTCTGCCTATGTTTTCCTCTAAGAGTTTGATAGTGTCTGGCCTTACATTTAGGTCTTTAATCCATTTTGAGTTTATTTTTGTGTATGGTGTTAGGGAGTCTTCTAATTTCATTCTTTTACCGGTAGCTGTCCAGTTTTCCCAGCACCACTTATTGAAGAGGCTGTGATTTCTCCATTGTATATTCTTGCCTCCTTTATCAAAAATAAGGTGACCATATGTGTATGGGTTTATGTCTGGGCTTTCTCTCCTGTTCCATTGCTCTATATTTCTGTTTTTGTGCCAGTACCATACTGTCTTGACTACTGTAGCTTTGTAGTATTGTCTGAAGTCAGGGAGCCTGATTCCTCCAGCTCTGTTTTTCTTCTCAAGATTGCTTTGGCTGTTCGGGGTCTTTTGTGTTTCCATACAAATTGTGAAATCTTTTTGTTCTAGTTCTCTGAAAAATTCCATTGGTAGTTTGATAGGGATTGCATTGAATCTGTAGATTGCGTTGGGTAGTAGAGTCATTTTCACAATGTTGATTCTTCCAATCCAAGAACATGGTATATCTCTGTATCTGTTTGTGTCATCTTTGATTTCTTTCATCAGTGTCTTATAGTTTGTTGAGTAAACGTCTTTTGTCTCTTTAGGTAGGTTTATTCCTAGGTATTTTATTCTTTGTGTTGCAGTGGTAAATGGGAGTGTTTCCCTAATTTTTCTTTCAGAATTTTCATCTTTAGTGTATAGGAATGCAAGAGATATCTGTACATTAATTTTGTATCCTGCGACCTTACCAGTTCATTGATTAACTCTAGTAGGTTTCTGGTAGCATCTTTAGGATTCTCTATGTATAGTATCATGTCATCTGCAAACAGTGAGAGCTTAACTTCTTCTTTTCCGATTTGGATTCCTTTTATTTATTTTTCTTCTCTGATTGCTGTAGCTAAAAATTCCAAAAGTGTGTGGAATAATAGTGGTGAGAGTGGGCAACCTTGTCTTGTTCCTGATCTTGGGGGAAATGATTTCACTTTTTCACCATTGAGAACGATGCTGGCTGTGGGTTTGTCATAGATGGCCTTTATTATGTTGAGGAAAGTTCCCTCTATGCCTACTTTCTGGAGGGTTTTTATGATAAATGGGTGTTTAATATTGTCGAAAGCACTTTCTGCATCGATTGAGACGACCATATGGTTTTTATCCTTTAGTTTTTTAATACGGTGTATCACATTGATTTGCATGTACTGAAGAATCCTTGCATCCCTGGGATAAACCCCACTTGATCATGGTGTATGATCCTTTTAAGGCGCTGTTGCATTCTGTTGGCTAGTATTGTGCAGTGGATTTTTGCAGCTATGTTCATCAGTGATATTGACCTGTAGTTTTCTTTCTTTGTGACATCTTTGTCTGGTTTTGGTGTCAGGGAGATGGTGGTCTCATAGAATAAGTTTGGGAGAGTTCCTCCCTCTGCTATATTTTGGAAGAGTTTGAGAAGGATAGGTGTTAACTCTTCTCTAAATGTTTGATAGAATTTGCCTGTGAAGCCATCTGGTCCTGGGCTTTTGTTTGTTGGAAGATTTTTAATCACAGTCTCAAGTTCAGTGCTTGGGATTGGTTTGTTTGTAGTTTCTATTTCTTCCTGGTTCAGTCTTGGAAGGTTGTGCTTTTCTAAGAATTTGTCCATTTCTTCCAGGTTGTCCATTTTATTGGCATATAGTTGCTTGCAGTAATCTCTCATGATCCTTTGTATGTCTGCAGTGTCAGTTGTTACTTCTCCTTTTTCATTTGTAATTCTATTGATTTGAGTCGTCTCCCTTTTTTTCTTGATGAGTCTGGCTAATGGTTTATCAATTTTGTTTATCTTCTCAAAGAACCAGCTTTTAGTTTTTTTGATCTTTGCTGTTGTTACCTTCATTTCTTTTTCATTTATTTCTGGTCTGATCTTTATGATGTCTTTCCTCTGCTGACTTTGTTTTTTTTTCTTTCTTTCTTTCTCTAATTGCTTTAGGTGTAAGGTTAACTTGCTTATTTGAGATATTTCTTGTTTCTTGAGGTAGGATTGTATTGCTATAAACTTCTCTCTTAGAACTGCTCTTGCTGCATCCCATAGGTTTTGGGTCTTCATGTTTTCATTGTCATTTGTTTCTAGGTATTTTTTTTTTATTTCCTCTTTGATTTCTTCAGTGGTGTCTTGGTTATTAAGTAGTGTATTGTTGAGCGTCCATGTGTTTCCATTTTTTACAGATTTTTTTCCTGTAATTGATATCTAGTCTGATAGCATTGTGGTCGGAAAAGATACTTGATACGATTTCAATTTTCTTATATTTACCAAGGCTTGATTTGTGACCCAAGATATGATCTATCCTGGAGAATGTTCCAGGAGCACTTGAGAAAAAGTGTATTCTGTTGTTTTTGGATGGAATGTCCTATAAATATCAATTAAGTCCATCTTGTTTAATGTATCATTTAAAGCTTGTGTTTCCTTATTTATTTTCATTGTGGATGATCTGTTCATTGGTGAAAGAGGGGTGCTAAAGCTCCTACTATGATTGTGTTACTGTCGATTTCCCCTTTTATGGCTGTTAGCATTTGCCTTATGTATTGAGGTGCTCCTATGTTGGGTGCCTAAATATATGCAATTGTTATATCTTCTTCTTGGATTGATCCCTTGATCATTATGTAGTGTCCTTCTTTGTCTCCTGTAATAGTCTTTATTTTAAAGTCTTTTTTGTCTGATATGAGAATTGCTACTCTAGCTTTCTTTTGATTTCCATTTGCATGGAATATCTTATTCCATCCCCTCACTTTCCATCTGTATGTGTCCCTATGTCTGAAGTGGGTCTCATGTAGACCACATACATACCGGTCGTGTTTTCAGATCCATTCAGCCAGTCTATGTCTTTTGGTTGGAGCATTTAATCCATTTACATTTAAGGTAATTATTGATATGTATGTTCTTATTACCATTTTCTTAATTGTTTTGGGTTTCTTATTGTAGGTCTTTTCCTTCTCTTGTGTTTCCTGCCTAGGCAAGTTCCTTTAGCATTTGTTGTAAAGCGGGTTTGGTGGTGCTGAATTCTCTTAGCTTTTGCTTGTCTGTAAAGGTTTTAATTTCTCTGTCGAATCTGAACGAGATCCTTGGTGGGTCGAGTAATCTTGGTTGTAGCTGTTCCCCTTTCATTACTTTAAATATGTCCTGCCAGTCCCTTCTGGCTTGCAGAGTTTCTGCTGAAAGTTCAGCTGTTAACCTTATGGGGATTCCCTTGTATGTTATTTGTTGTTTTTCCCTTGCTGCTTTTAATATTTTTTCTTTGTATTTAATTTTTGATAGTTTGATTAATATATGTTTTGGCATGTTTCTCCTTGGGTTTATCTTGTATGGGACTCCCTGCGCTTCCTGGACTTGATTAACGATTTCCTTTCCCATATTAGGGAAGTTTTCAACTATAATCTCTTTAAATATTTTCTCAGTGTCTTTCTTTTTCTCTTCTACTTCTGGGACCCCTATATTCGAATGTTGGTGCGTTTAATGTTTTCCCAGAGATGTCTCAGATTGTCCTCAATTCTTTTCATTCTTTTTTCTTTATTTGGCTTTGCAGTAGTTATTTCCACTATTTTATCTTCCAGGTCATTTATCCATTCTTCTGCCTCAGTTATTCTGCTATTGTTTCCTTCTAGAGAATTTTTAATTCCATTTATTGTGTTGTTCATCATTGTTTGTTTGCTCTTTAGTCCTTCTAGGTCCTTGTTAAACGTTTCTTGTCTATTCTCCATTCCAGTTCCAAGATTTGGGATCATCTTTACTATCATTACTCTGAATTCTTTTTCAGGTAGACTGCCTATTTCCTCCACATTTGTTTGGTCTGGTGGGTTTTTACCTTGCTCCCTCATCTGCTGTGTGTTTCTGTGTCTTCTCATTTGGCTTTGGGGACTGTGTTTGGGGTCTCCTTTTCAGAGGCTGCAGATTCGTAGTTCCCATTGTATTTGGTGTCTGCCCCCAGTGGCTAAGGTTGGTTCAGTGGGTTGTGTAGGCTTTCTGATGGAGAGGACTGGTGCCTGTGTTCTGGTGGGTGTGTCTGGATCTTGTCTTTCTGGTGGACAGATCCGCATCTGGTGGTGTGTTTTGGGGTGTCTGTGAACTTATTGTGATTTTCGGCAGCCTCTCTGCTAATGGGTGGGCCTGCATTCCTGTCTTGCTAGTTGTTTGGCATGGGATGTCCAGCACTGGATCTTGCTGGTCTCTGAGTGGAGCTGGGTCTTAGCGTTGAGACGGATATCTCTGGGAGAGCTTTCGCCATTTGAAATTACAAGGTGCCAGAGGTCTCTGGTAGACCAATGTCCTGAACTCGGCTCTCCCACCTCAGAGGCACAGGCTTGACACCCGGCTGGAGCACCAAGACCCTGTCAGCCACACAGCTGGGGGTGAGAGCAAGAGGTAGCTTTGGTACATCTCAAAGACCACCAATGAGGTTCACTGACCATTTTCTCTCCAGAAGTGAAGAAAACAAAATTCAGACTTTGGCTAGTCAGCCACTTTGGTAGCCAGCCTCCAAGATGGACCTAATTATCCCCTAATTATCTCCCAGTCTCCATGTACCAGTGTGGCTCCTCGCACTTGAAAAGGGTTGACTGTTTAACTAATAAGAAATTGCAGAAATGACAAAGTGCAGCTTCCAAAGTTATAAAAGACATTGCAGCTTCTGCTTTGGTTTCTGCTAGATCACTCATCCTGGGGTAAGCCAGCTGCCATGTCATGAGGACACTCAAGCAGCCCTAAAGAGAGATCCATGTGGCAAGGAACTGAGGCCTCTTACCTACAGCCACGTGAGTGAGTCATCTCAGAAGTCAAAAGATTTAATTTTTTAAATTTTTGGTTGTGTTGGGTCTTCGTTGCTGCACAGGGTTTCTCCAGTTGTTACTAGAGAAGCAGGGGTTACTCATCATTGTGGTGCACGGGCTTCTCCTTGCGGTGGTTTCTCTTGTTGTGGAGTATGGGCTCTAGGTGCATGGGCTTCAGTAGTTGTGTCATGCAGGCTCAATAGTTGTTGCTTGCAGGCTCTAGAGCACAGGCTCAGTACTTGTGGCACACGGGCTTAGTTGCTCTGCGGCATGTGGGATCTTCCCAGACCAGGGATGGAACCCCTGTTCCCTGCATTGGCAGGCAAATTCTTACCCACTGTGCCACCAGGGAAGTCCAGTGTGCTCTTTTTTAAACCTAGTCTGTTTTCATTATTTTCTATCTTAACGATTCTGTATTAAAGAAAAAAAAAAATAATACTCCTTTCTACCCCTCCTCTTTGAGGATTATATATGAAGAAGTATGTCTTATTTATTAACCTCAAATTTTCACCTTACTTTTAAGAAGTAATCACAATGTCAAGTATTTAATACTTTTCACTTCCACCTTGAAAAGCATGGATATTAAAGTGCTAATACAATTACCTTCCCTGGTCTATCTTTTTTAGTTTTTGTTATGTATAAAAAACAACGAAAAACATGCATGGTTTGTAAGGAAATGACAAATTTCAGAAAATTCAGCATCTGAATACACTCTAAACATAGCTTCTAGATAAAGACACAGAAAATTGCCAGATACTCAGAGGCCCCCTGGTCCCATTCTAGTGACTCCCCTTAAGGTTTAATATTGTTCTGGTATCTAACAAAAAGATAACTTTACCTGTATTTTGTATTTTATATAAATGTTATGGCACAGTAAAATCACTTTTGGATTGGGCTGTTTTATTTTATGTTGTTTGTGAATATGCCTATATGGTTGTCTATTGCTGTGATCATGCATTGCCACTGTTGCATAGGATTCCATAATGTAAATATTTAACTATTAATTAATTTATTCCAATATGTATTACAATATGAGTGATTTTCAGTTTGTGTCTATTGAGAACAGCACTGGTATATAAATTCTAGAACTTGAGCTTTGGTGATGTGTGTATAAATTATTGTTCAGTATACACGTAGTAGTAAAATGTTCGAGTCATAGCTTTCTTGTGTTTATCTTTTTAGATATTTCTAAATATTTTCACAACATTTGTATGATTTTTCATCTTCAGCAGCAGTGAATGAGATTCAAGGATTATACACATTCTTGTCAAACTTGATAATACCTGTCATTTTCATCTGAACTTTCTGGTTGGTGAGTGATAATTCCAGGTATCACGCTTTTGCATTTAATTGACTACTAAGAAGCCAAGCATCTTTTGATATGTTTACTTAACATTCTGTACTCTCTTTTTTGAAATATCTTTTGGTATATTTCCCCCATTTTGCTATTCCATTATCTTCTTATTGAAGACTTCCTTTTTTTTTTTTAACATCTGAAGACTTCTTATTTAGGAGTTTTTAATACATGCTTGAGATGAGTTCTTCTCTCTTTCTGTCTCTCCTTCTCTTTCATTAGATGAGTGTCAGTTTTTAATGTTAATAACATCTAATTTGTTATTTTCCTCTTTATTTATTTAGTCTTATTTCTATTGATTTATGTAGTCTTCTTACCTGTAGCAGAGCACATTATTTATTCTAAACCACAAATATGTTTTCATTTCTTCAATAAATGTAATTATTAAGCTTTAAATTTAAGTTAACTTTCTAAACTAAATATGTTGTATCATAGTGAGTATTAATTTTTCTATGACAGCTGAAAGGTTACATTTATTCAGAAAATGTTGTATCAGCTTTCTTTTCCTTTGCTCCTACTTCTCATTGATTCACAGTGGTAAACATCACTTCATCCATGGATCTGACTTTTCTCTGATTTCTCATGGTCATTCTCACTAACTCGTCTTGCCTCCTGAAATCTTTAGCAATCCCATTATTCCACAGAAGCAAAAACCTTCCTTGGGCCTTTTTCCTCAGAAGATTGATTATTCCCACATTTTAAATGGGAGATTGCAATAAGTTAGGAGAAAATGCCACAAGAGGGTCTCTCATTTTTTTTTTTTTCACATCCTGTATCAGCCTCTGCTTGCACTCTCTGTTCAAAGATATTTGTGCAACACATTGATGGAAGATGCCACTTGTTTCTCTCCTTGGGGAAAAGACAGATTAATTACCTAACAAATAAAATAAAGAGAGTGTCTTGCTCTTTTCAAATGTTGGACAGGATTGCTTGCATCCTAATTTAAATGTTTCAGGTGACTGAAGCTTAAGATTCCTAAGCTTTAATCCATACTTGCACCATGCACAGCACCCAACAGGAGAGCTTTACATAACCCCATGAGACACTTGTGTGCAAGTGGAACAGATAAAAATATAAAACTATTGCTGTCTTTTTGTGTCATAAAAATGATTTTTTGTCTCATTTAAAATATTTTTTTCTAAAATCCAAAAACGTGTCAGGCTAAAATATTGTTATTTCAAATATGGTAAAATCGAAGACCCTTCAAATTTCTTTCCAGTTTTGTTGATGATGGGATGCCGTCAGAGATATGACTTCATTAAACACAATAGGTAAGATTCCTTCATAGGCCTGATTGGGGAATATGAAAATAAACCCCCCAAAATCTGGACATTTTCTAGTTCTCAAATATTGGTTAAGATGGTAGAAAGGGCCCTTCATTGTCCTATATGTTAATGCAGATCAATTGTGAGAGGTGGGGATAAAACAAGCAGCCTAAATATCCTTTATGTTTGTTGTACTACTAGTAGAAAGAGGAAGGGTCAACATGTCACCATGGTTGATATAGCAAATAAGCTGCTTGAAACTACACAGAAATGTACCTGCTTGTATTTTCTGTGCAGTTACCCTCTCTTTTGGTGTGCCCTGATACCTCCCTCAACTTATGTACCAACTCCAGCAGCATTAAGCAGAAATCCAAAGAAATCTATTCTTTGGAATTATGAGGAAGGGAAGAGTCAAACATTTTATAACATGCTCTATACAAGGATACACGTCACCATCCTTATCTATGTCATGCCATGCATGGAGGGTCAGTAGGTTCAGGGGATTCTGGAAGCACCAAGTTCTGTGGGGTTAATCACAGTTGCATTCATGGGCAGTAAAAGAGAAGGGCCTCATCTTGATCACTTTCTCAATGCTAGTAGCTACAAAAAGAAGAGGATAGCAGACATCTTAGGGAGAAGAACCAACATTAAATGAAATGTCCTAATTACTCTAGGCAACCTCTCATGGTGGCCTCCCATAGCTCCTCAAATCCCTACATACTTGCACAAGGGATAGTGTAATATTACTGGAGTGTCTGACTGCAGATTAACATTATTTTTGTTGAAAAAAATAAAAATAGGTTCAAGTGATAGGGTTTGAAAAGGGTTCGCAGTGTGAGGGAAACTATTGTAACAATGTGGACAGAACCCTTTGGATGGATTCATCATGTTTTGTTTTTGTTTTTGTTTTTTTTTTTTTGCTGCTTCAGAATCTGTAGTAGCGATTGGTGTGTTCCATGATACATCCCCGCTTCTTATAAGTTTTAGATGGAATACCCCATTAGGAAGAAGTGCACGTAAGGAAGATTAGTGAGTCAAACTCCTCTGCCCTCTGTCAGCAGTGGGTGCAAAGGGATTTAGACCAAGTGCTTTCATCCTTTGATTTGCAAAGTTTTCACTATATGAATGATGTTTTGTCTGTTTGCAGGTCAGGAGCCTTGGTCTCAATATCCCTGTTTAAAAAGTGTTATCACGTGTCTGCCAGAAAGAATTGCTGATGATACTGGGAAAAATTGAGAGTTATCCTTAACAATTAAGGGTTTTGTAGCAACATGGATGGACCTCGAGATTGTTATACTGAGTGAAGCAAGTCAGACACAGAAAGACAGATATCATATGATATTGCTTATATGAGGAATCTAAAAAAGAAAAAAAAACAGGTACAAATGAACTTATTTACACAACAGAAATAGAATCATGGATATAGAAAACAAACTTATGGTTACCAGGGGATAAGTGGGGAAGGGATAAATTGGGAGATTGGGACTGACTTATACACACTACTATATATAAAATAGATAAAGACCTGCTTTATAGCACAGGGAACTCTACTCAGTGGTCTGTACTGGCGTATACGGAAAAAGAATCTTATAAAAAAAAAACAAGCGTTTTGGGATTATATAATAAATATAAATGTGCAAACCTTTAACATGAAAGGAAAAATCAGTTAACTCTGTGGTCCCTGTTATGGTGTAAATATTTTGTACCTCTAATTTTAAAATTTTGAAACCCAGCTCCCATGTTGATGGTATTAGGAGGTGGGGCTTTTGGGAGGTGATTAGGTTATGAGGCCAGAGACCTCAAACATGGGATTAGTGACCTGATAAATGTAGCACACAGAAGATCTTATGACCATTCCATGATTTCATTGCCGAGCGAGAAGACCCACATTATGAACCAGAAATTGGTCCCTCGCCAGACACTGTCAGCTGGCAACTTGTTCTTTTTTTTAAAAAAATAATTAGATAATTAATTAATTATTTTTTTGGCTGTGTTGGGTCTTTGGTGCGGTGCGCGGGCTTCTCATTGAGTGGCTTCTCTTGTTGCGGAGCATGGGCTCTAGGCGTGTGGGTTTCAGTAGTTGTGGCTCACAGGCTCAGTAGTTGTGGCCTGTGGACTCTAGAGCACAGGCTCAGTATTTGTGGTGCACGGGCTTAGTTGTTCCATGGCATGTGGGATCTTCCTGGACCAGGGCTCGAACCCTTGTCCCCTTTATTGATAGGCAGATTCTTAACCACTGCACCTCCAGGGAAGCCCCTGGTTACTTGTTCTTGAACTTTTCAGCCTCAGCAATTATGAGAAAACCAAAATAATCTGTTGTTTATAAAATACCAAGTCTCTCGTATTTTGTTCTAGCAGTCAAAGAGCTGGCTGAGGAGAAATATCTGTGAGCTTGAAGACATATCAGGAGAAACCTTTAAATCTCAAAAGAAAAGAGAAAATGGGCAGGAAAGAAATCAGCAGAACAGAGTAATCAATAATTGTGGAACAATGAAAAATGCTGTGACCTATACATAATGGGTATAGCAGGAGGAGAATAAAGATAATAAAGAACAGAAAATATTTTTAAAAATGACTGAGAATCTCCCCAAATGAATGTCTGACACTAAATCCACAACATCCAAACTTAGAAGAACATATGAATAGTAAAGAAAACTGACCAGTATCTCTCAGGAACATCAATGCAAAAATCCTCAACAAAATATTACCAAATCGAATCCAACAATATTTTGAGAGAATTTTATATCATGAATGAGAGGAAATAATCCCAGGTATGAAAGGCTGGTTCAACATTCTAGAATCAAATAATTATATCCATCATATCAACACCTTGAAGACAATCATTAGCATATCAATAGATTCAGAAGACCTTTGAAAAAATCTAACACCCATTCTTCATAAAAACTCTCAGTTGAAGAAATAGACTGGAGCTTTCTCAAGTTGATAACAAAGATTTACAGGAAACTTTTATCTTACATCATGATTAATGGTCAAAACCATGAAGCTTTTCCACTAAGTTCAGGTAAAAGCAAGGATGTCCCCTTTCATGACTCCTTTTCCATATTTTACTCCAAGTCCTTGTTAATGCAATAAGGCACGAAAATCAACAAAACAAATACAGATTGGGTAGAAAAAAATGAAAGCAACCTAAATAAAATGTGGACCAATAAACTTTATGGACACCTCACCAAAGAAAATAGACACTATGCATATAAGTATACAGAAGAATAATCCAGATTACATGCTGCCATGAAAAAGCAAATTAAAAATACAATTACATACCACTATGTAACACTTAGAATGGCTAAAATGTGAACAATGACAAGAACAAATTCTGTAGGAGATGTGGAACAATAGGAAATGTCATTTGTCATTGGTGGAAATGAAAAATAACACAGCTACTTTGGTAGTCTGATTGACACTTGCTAGAATATTGAGCATTCCCTTACTGTACAATCCGTCAAGTGTTCTCATGGATATTTACTGAAAGTAGTTTAAAACATACTTCCAGAGGAAAACCTGCATATGGATATTTATAGCACCTAATTCAATATTGCCAAAATGTGAATGAAACTAAGGTGTCCTCCAATAGGTGAATGAAATGATATAGTATTAATATATTCTGGGAATGGGATAATATTGAGCACTAAAAAAGTAAGCTATCAAGCCATATAAAGAGATGGGAATTCTTTTTTTTTTCTTTTGAAATATAGGTGATTTTCTTTATTTTGAAATTTAAATTTTATTGGAGTATAGTTGATTTACAATGTTGTGCTCATTTCAGCTGCACAGCAAGTGATTCAGTTACACATATGCATATATTCATTCTTTTTCAGATTCTTTTCTGATAACGGTATTCCCAGAATACTGAGTAGAGCTCCCTGTGCTATACAGTAGGTCCTTGTTGCTTATCTGTTATATATAGTAGTATTCGTATGTTTACCCCAAGCTCCTGATTTATCCCTACCCCTCACCTCTCCCCTTTGGTAACCATAAGTTTGTTTTCCAGGTCTGTGAGTCTGCCTCTCTTTTGTAAGTTAGTTCATTTGTATCAATTTTTAGCTTCCACCTAGAAGTGATATCATCCAATATTTGTCTTACTCTGTCTGACTTACTTCACTTAGTACAATCATCTCTAGGTCCATCCATGTTACTGCAACTGGCATTATTTTCTTCTATTTTATGGCTGAGTCATATTCCATTATATGTATGTATCACATATTCTTTACCTATATTCATATGTTGATGGACATTTTGGTTGCTTCCTTGTCTTCGCTATTGTAAAGAGTGTTGCAGTGAACATTGGGGAAGATGTGTCTTTTCGATTTATGCTTTCCTCCAGATATGCACACAGGAGTGAACTTGCTGGATCATCTGGTAGCTCTATTTTATTTTATTTTACTTCATTTCATTTCAATTTCAATTTTTTTGGAATAGAGTTGATTTACAATGTTGTGTTACTTTCTGCTGCACAGCACAGTGAAGCAGTTATACATATATCCAATCCTTTTTGGATTCCTTTCCCATACAGGTCATTACAGAGTATTGAGTAGAGTTCCCTGTGCTATACAGTAAGCCCTTATTTGTTATCTCTTTTATATATAGTGGTGTGTATATGTCAATCCCAATTTCCAATTTATCCCTCCCACCTCCCCTTACTCTGGTAACCTCCATTCTGTGCTCCATAGTGGCTGTTACCAATTGGCATTGCCACCGATAGCATAGAAGTGGTGGCGCAGTGGTTAAGAATCTGCCTGCCAGTTCAGGGGACACAGGTTCGAGCCCTGGCCCGGGAAGATCTCACATGCCACAGAACAAGTAAGCCCGTGCACCACAACTACTCAGTCTGCGCTCTAGAGCCCACGAGCCACAACTACTGAAGCCTGTGTGCCTACAGCTTGTGCTCCACAACAAGAGAAGCCACCACAAAGAGAAGGCTTCGTACCACAACGATGAGTAGCCCCCGCTTGCTGCAACTATAGAAAAGCCGCGCACAGCAACGAAGAGCCAAGGCAGATTAAAAAAAAAAAATAAGTAGTAGGTTTCTCTTTTTTCCACAGCCTCTGAAGCATTTCTTGTTTGTAGACATTGTGATGATGGCTATTCTGAGTGGTTCCAGGTGATACTTCTTTGTACATCTGATTTGCATTTGTCTAACATAAAGCAATGGTGAGTATCTTCATATGTGCTTTTTTTTTGGAACAGTGTCAGTAAGATTTATCCCTTGAAAAAGGGTTATTGAAAGGTTGCCTTGTTTTGAAGTCTACTTCGATTACCTACCCCAAGACATTTTTTGAGGGCTGTTGTCATTTACAGCTCCCCAGGCATTGTGAATATGAAGTGCGTATAAGGTCCAGTTTTAGAATTGTTGTTATGGGAAACAGAAGGCGGCAGGATTTCTACTGTCCCTCTCTGGTTACTGACACAACCTTAGATGTAGGGCAAGTCCTGTTCTTGGGTATTAAATTAGAGTGGAATGTGCCTGACCAAACATGTAAGGGCTTCTGTCCCATTCCTTCTTCCCCCTTACCCTTCATCCCCCGAACAAGTATAAACCCCTGCAAAATCAGCTGTTGAGGGTGCTGTCTTGTAGAGTGGGATGACCCTTACGAAGGAGTCAGGAGGTCGGAACCCAAACACCAGGATATGTTGAGAGCAGGTGATTTTCCAAATGTCATCCAGCCCAGAGAGTCCACCATCCTTTGGGTGTCAGAGGGTTGGTTTAGTAGTATGAGGGCACACTTAGATCTGGAGATAGTGATCCCATGCAGAGGGGACCAGGTACTACATGTTCAAGGGGGGCGAATTAGCTGGCATATCCTCCCGAGGTCCTCAGGCCCACAACAGTCCAGCCTTGGGACCAAATTGTGTCTGTGTCCAGGGATGTGACACTAGTACGTTCACTGCGACTAAACAAATTTAGTGATCATTTTTCTTTTCTTTAATTTAACTTTAAATTTATAATGGAGTATATAGTTGATTTATCATGTTGTGTTCATTTTTGTCATACACCAACATGATTCATTTATACAGAGATAACTATATATTCTTTTTAGAATTATTTTCCCATTGAGGTTACTAAAGGGTGTTGAGAAGAGTTCCAAGTGCTCTACAGCAGGTCCATGTTGATTACAAGTTTTCTCTCTGTAAATATGTATATACTAACTCCAACCTCATGATTTATGCCTCCAACACACCTTTCCAGTTTGGTAACCATAAGTTTGTGTTCTAAGTCTGGGACTCTGTTTCTGTGTTGTAAGACAGTACCTTTCTATCAATGTTTAGATTCCACCGATAAGTAATATCATATGATATTTTTCATTGCCTGATTTATGACACTTAGTATGAATGTATGTAGGTCCTTCTGAGTGGCCCTAAATGGCCTTCTTTCATTCACTTCATGGCTGAGTAATATTCCATTGTACATATCTACCATAATTTCTTTATCCATTCTTCCTTCCAAGGACTTTTAGGTAGCTTCCGAGTAGAGGCTCTTGTAAACAGGGCTGCATAAATTTTAGAGTGCCTGGGTCCTGTCAATTTACGTTTTTTCCAAGATACAGGCCCAGGAGTGGAAGCGCCATATGCTCTGAAGCTCTGGTTTTTAGATTTTTAAGGAATCACCACCCACTTCTCCAGAGTGGCTGTTAGCAATTTACATTCCCACCATCAGCTTGTCAGGGTTCCCTTTTCTCCACGCCCTGTCCTGCATTTCAGGTTTTACAGTTTGTGAGGTTGGCCATTCTGACTGGTGCGAAGTGATATCTCTTTGTAATATTAATTTACATTGCCCGCCTGTTTTGTTGGCCAAAAATGGAGTAAGGGTTTTTCCTGAATAGATTAAGGAATAACGCATACGGCCTTTTTGGCAAACTGCATCATTGGCGATGTTCAGCAGCTTTGCCTGTGCTTTAATGACGAGTGCAAACTACCCCTTGAAATCCCTTTCCTGCAATTCTGCCTTGCTTACAAGGCCTTTACGAATACTTGGCTCAAGAAATGACTCCATTAGAGGTGTCAATTACAACCCTGCATGTTTGTGAATTGCAGTGCCCCTGAGCACCGGTTTTCAACTTGTTTAGGGAAGCAGACACAAAGGGGCAGGATTTCTACAGACCCATTCCAGTTACTGGGGCACCTGAAGGATAGGGAAATTCTTCTCCCAGGTAGGAAACTAGAGTAGCATATGCCTGTCCAAACATCTAAGGCTTGTGTCTCATTCCATCCTGCCATTCCCCTTCTTCACCGGAAAATTCCAGGCCGTGCAAAACCGGCTGTTGAGTGTGCTGCCTTCCCAAAGTGGGGAGGCTCTAAGGAAAGGAGCTGGGGAACCCGAATACCAGGAGACGTGGAGATGAGGTGACTTTTCCAAACTCTTCCCGATCAGACGGTGTACCATCCTCTGGATGTGCCATGCATGTTTTAGCTGTAGGAAGGGTCCCCTGCACCTGGAGGTATGGGACCCATGGAATGGGGGCCAGGCAGTATTACTCTAAAAGTGATGCATTTGCTGTCCCATCCTCACGAAGCCTCTCAGACCAACGAGTGTAGAGCCTTAGATCCCATCCAGCTCTGTGTCTACATATGGTCAGTCCAGGTTGCATCACAGCCCTTGAACAAATTTTGTAAGAATTTCTCTCTCTCTCTCACTGTCTTTATTTTGTTCTTGTTATTTAATTTTATAATGGGGTATAGCTGATTTTCAATACTGTGTTTCTTCCTGCTCTACATCTATCCACTTGATTCACTTAAAGAGAGACATCAATAAATTCTTTTACAGATTCTTACCAGTCTTATATATCCTTTTCTGGTGACAACAGTGTGCTGAGTCCAGCTCTTTGAGCTATAGAGTAGGTCCTGTCGAATACCTATTTTGTTTATGGAACCGTATCTGTGCTAATTTCAACCTCCTGGTTTATGCATCACCCCGCCCCACCTTTCTCCTTTAGCAGCCATAAGTGTGTTTTCTAAATGTGTGACTCCGTTTCTGTTTTGTAATTGCGTTCATGTGAAGGCATTTTTAGATACTATCTATAAGTGATACCTTATGATAAGTCTCTTTTTATGTCTGACTTATGTCACTTAGAATGATCGTACCTCAGTCTCCACGAGTTGCTGCCACTGGCCTTATTTCATTGATTTAAATGCTGAGTAATATTCCATTGTACGTAAGTACCACATCTTCTTTATCCACTTTTTCCTTCCAAGGACATGTAAGTTGTACCCAAATCGAGGCATTTCTAAACAGAGCAGCCCTAAACTTTGGGGTGCCTGTGTCTTGTCGATTTTTTGGTTTTCCCAAGATATGCGCCCATGAGGGGAAGTGCTGTATGCTCTGTAGCTCTCTTTTTTAGAAGTTTTAAGATACAGCATACACTTCTCAAGAGTGGCCGGTGGCAATTGACATCCCGCCGATCAGCAAAACAAGGCTCCCTTTTCTCCATGGCCTGTCCTGCATTTCTGGGTTTTACACTTTTTCAGCATGGGCCTTTTGACCAATGCGAAGTGAGACATTTTTGTAATGCTGATTTGCATTGCCCACTTGTTTAGTTGGCCAAAAAGAGCATCTGCGTTTTTTCCAAAATTTATTCAGGAAAGAACGCAGACGCCCTTTTTGGCCAAGGGCATCACTGTCGAGGTTTTGCCGCTTTTCCTGTGCTTTAAACGCGATTCGAATCTACCTCCTGAAATGTGTTTCCTGCAATTCTGCCTTGCTTTCAAATCCTCTTCGTTGCCTTCCCTCAATATATTTGTGGAAGAGAGTTCTCATTTCTAAGTCTGCAGGTTTGTGAATTGCAGTGCCCCTGAGCTCCATTCTTCAACTCGCTTTCTTGGGAGCTGGCCGCAAAAGCGCAGGATTGCTTCAGGCCGTACTCTGCTTCCTGGCGGCAGGCTGAGCCTGTGGTTAATTCTTCTCCCTGATGGGAAAATAGAGTGACCTGTGCCTGTCCCAACACCTAGAGCTAGTCTCTCATTGGTTCTCCCTCTTCCCGTGCATCCTCAGGACAAACTGCAACCTGTACGGAACAGGAGGATAAAGGTGCTGATTCTCCAAGGAGGGAGATTGCTAGTAAAGCGGCTGGAATGGCGAATCGGAGCACAAGGAGATGACAAATGAGGTTCGTTTTCGCAACCTTTCCCGATCACACGGTGTACCATCTTCGGGGTTTCTCATGCATGTTTTCAGTGTAGGACGATGCCCTTGAACCTGGAGATTTGGGACCCATGGGATGGGTACCACGCTATATTACTTTAAAGGGTCTGCGTTTGCTCACCCAACCTCACCAAACCTCTCAGCCTCAAGAGGGTCCACCCTTATGTCTCAATCAGCTGTGGGTCTAGATATGGTCAATCCAGGTGGCATCACAGCCCCTGAACGAATTTTGTAAGAATTTCTCTCTCTTTCACTGTCTTTGTTTCACGGGGTTTGAAGAGTAATTGATTTTTATAATGGGGTTTAGCTGCTTTTCAGTACTGTGTTTATGCCGCTTTATACCCACTTGACTCACTTACAGAGAGATATGAATACATAGGTTTTAAGATTCTTACTAGTCAGATATATTCTTGGGCGGTGAATAGGGGGTGTTGAGTCCAGTTCACTGAGCAAGGAGTAGGTCTTGTCTCTTACATATTGGGTTTATGGAACGGTATCTGAGCTAATTTGAAACCCTTGTTTTATGCATCACCCCACCTCACCTTTCCCGTTAAGCAGCCATAGTCTGTTTTCTAAACGTGTGACTCTGTTCTGTTTTGTAATTCAGTTCAAGGGTAGCGGTTTTTACATTCCCTCTATAAGTGATATCTCATGATAAGTGTCTTTTTCTGTGTGACTTATTTCACTTAGAATCGTCATACCTAAATCCACTCATCATGCTGCTACTAGCCTTATGACATTGATTTCATGGCTGAGTGATATTCCATTGTATATAAGGACCACATCTTCTTTATCCATTCTTCTCTTTCCTGGGACATTTAAGGTGTATCGAAGTGGAGGTTCTTGTCAACAGAGTAGCCCAAAACTTTGCGGTGCCTGTGTGTTGCTGATTTTTAGTTTTCCCAATTTATACGCCCATGAGTGGAAGTGCCCTATGCTCTCTAAGCTGAGTTTTTTAGATGTTTCAGGACACACCGTACACTTCTCCAGAGTGGCTGTTGGCAATTTACATCCCGCCCATCAGCGTAGCAAGGCTCGCATTTCTCCATGGCCTGTCCTGCATTTCTGGTTTTGACACTTTATTCAGCATGGCCCTTTTGACCGATGGGAAGCGAGACTTCTTTGTAGCGCTGATTTGCCTTTCCAGGTTGCTTGGTTGGCCAAAAAGGGCGTATGCGTTTTTTCCTGAATATATTCAGGAAAAAACGCATACGCCCTTTTTGGCCAAGGGCATCATTGTCGAGGTTTTGCCGCTTTTCCTGTGCTTTAAAGGCGATTCGAATCTACCTCCTGAAATCTGTTTCCTGCAATTCTGCCTTGCTTTCAAATCCTCTTCGTTGCCTTCCCTCAATATATTTGTGGACGAGAGTTATCATTTCTAAGTCTGCAGGTTTGTGAATTGCAGTGCCCCTGAGCTCCGTGATTGAACTCGCTTTCTTGGGAGCTGGCCGCAAAAGCGCAGGATTGCTTCAGGCCGTATTCTGGTTCCTGGCGGCAGGCTGAGCCTGTGGTTAATTCTTCTTCCTGATGGGAAAATAGAGTGACCTGTGCCTGTCCCAACACCTAGAGCTAGTCTCTCATTGGTTCCCCCTCTTCCCGTGCATCCTCAGGACAAATGCAACCTGTACAGAACAGGAGGATAAAGGTGCTGATTCTCCAAGGAGGGAGATTGCTAGTAAAGCGGCTGGAATGGCGAACCGGAGCACAAGGAGATGAGAAATGAGGTGCGTTTTAGAAACCTTTCCCGATCACACGGTGTACCATCTTCGGGGTTTCTCATGCATGTTTTCAATGTAGGACGATGCCCTTGAACCTGGAGATTTGGGAACCATGGGATGGGTACCACGCCGTATTTCTTTACAGGGTCTGCGTTTGCTCACCCAACCTCACCAAACCTCTCAGCCCCAAGAGTGTCCACCCTTATGTCTCAATCAGCTGTGGGTCTAGATATGGTCAATCCAGGTGGCATCACAGCCCCTGAATGAATTTTGTAAGAATTTCTCTCTCTTTCACTGTCTTTGTTTCACGGGTTTTGAAAAGTAATTGATTTTTATAATGGGGTTTAGCTGCTTTTCACTGCTGTGTTTATGCCGCTTTACACCCACTTGACTCACTTACAGAGAGATATCAGTACATAGGTTTTAAGATTCTTACTAGTCAGATATATTCTTGGGTGGTGAATAGGGGGTGTTGAGTCCAGTTCACTGAGCAAGGAGTAGGTCTTGTCTATTACATATTGGGTTCATGGAACGGTATCTGAGCTAATTTGAAACCCTTGTTTTATGCATCACCCCACCTCACCTTTCCCGTTAAGCAGCCATAGTCTGTTTTCTAAACGTGTGACTCTGTTCTGTTTTGTAATTCAGTTCAAGGGTAGCGGTTTTTACATTCCCTCTATAAGTGATATCTCATGATAAGTGTCTTTATCTGTGTGACTTATTTCACTTAGAATCGTCATACCTAAATCCACTCATCATGCTGCTACTAGCCTTATGACATTGATTTCATGGCTGAGTGACATTCCATTGTATATAAGGACCACATCTTCTTTATCCATTCTTCTCTTTCCTGGGATATTTAAGGTGTAACGAAGTGGAGGTTCTTGTCAACAGAGTAGCCCAAAACTTTGGGGTGCCTGTGTCTTGCTGATTTTTAGTTTTCCCAATTTATACGCCCATGAGTGGAAGTGCCCTATGCTCTCTAAGCTGAGTTTTTTAGATGTTTCAGGACACACCGTACACTTCTCCAGAGTGGCTGTTGGCAATTTACATCCCGCCCATCAGCGTAACAAGGCTCGCATTTCTCCATGGCCTGTCCTGCATTTCTGGTTTTGACACTTTATTCAGCATGGCCCTTTGGACCGATGGGAAGCGAGACTTCTTTGTAGCGCTGATTTGCCTTTCCAGGTTGCTTGGTTGGCCAAAAAGGGCGTATGCGTTTTTTCCTGAATATATTCAGGAAAAAACGCATACGCCCTTTTTGGCCAAGGGCATCATTGTCGAGGTTTTGCCGCTTTTCCTGTGCTTTAAAGGCGATTCGAATCTACCTCCTGAAATCTGTTTCCTGCAATTCTGCCTTGCTTTCAAATCCTCTTCGTTGCCTTCCCTCAATATATTTGTGGACGAGAGTTATCATTTCTAAGTCTGCAGGTTTGTGAATTGCAGTGCCCCTGAGCTCCATTCTTCAACTCGCTTTCTTGGGAGCTGGCCGCAAAAGCGCAGGATTGCTTCAGGCCGTATTCTGGTTCCAGGCGGCAGGCTGAGCCTGTGGTTAATTCTTCTTCCTGATGGGAAAATAGAGTGACCTGTGCCTGTCCCAACACCTAGAGCTAGTCTCTCATTGGTTCCCCCTCTTCCCGTGCATCCTCAGGACAAATTGCAACCTGTACGGAACAGGAAGATAAAGGTGTGATTCTCCAAGGAGGGAGATTGCTAGTAAAGCGGCTGGAATGGCGAACCGGAGCACAAGGAGATGAGAAATGAGGTGCGTTTTAGCAACCTTTCCCGATCACATGGTGTACCATCTTCGGGGTTTCTCATGAATGTTTTCAGTGTAGGACGATGCCCTTGAACCTGGAGATTTGGGACCCATGGGATGGGTACCACGCCGTATTTCTTTAAAGGGTCTGCGTTTGCTCACCCAACCTCACCAAACCTCTCAGCCCCAAGAGTGTCCACCCTTATGTCTCAATCAGCTGTGGGTCTAGATATGGTCAATCCAGGTGGCATCACAGCCCCTGAACGAATTTTGTAAGAATTTCTCTCTCTTTCACTGTCTTTGTTTCACGGGTTTTGAAAAGTAATTGATTTTTATAATGGGGTTTAGCTGCTTTTGACTGCTGCGTTTATGCCGCTTTACACCCACTTGACTCACTTACAGAGAGATATCAATATATAGGTTTTAAGATTCTTACTAGTCAGATATATTCTTGGGCGGTGAATAGGGGGTGTTGAGTCCAGTTCACTGAGCAAGGAGTAGGTCTTGTCTCTTACATATTGGGTTTATGGAACGGTATCTGAGCTAATTTGAAACCCTTGTTTTATGCATCACCCCACCTCACCTTTCCCGTTAAGTAGACATAGTCTGTTTTCTAAACGTGTGACTCTGTTCTGTTTTGTAATTCAGTTCAAGGGTAGCGGTTTTTACATTCCCTCTATAAGTGATATCTCATGATAAGTGTCTTTTTCTGTGTGACTTATTTCACTTAGAATCGTCATACCTAAATCCACTCATCATGCTGCTACTAGCCTTATGACATTGATTTCATGGCTGAGTGATATTCCATTGTATATAAGGACCACATCTTCTTTATCCATTCTTCTCTTTCCTGGGATATTTAAGGTGTAACGAAGTGGAGGTTCTTGTCAACAGAGTAGCCCAAAACTTTGGGGTGCCTGTGTCTTGCTGATTTTTAGTTTTCCCAATTTATACGCCCATGAGTGGAAGTGCCCTATGCTCTCTAAGCTGAGTTTTTTAGATGTTTCAGGACACACCGTACACTTCTCCAGAGTGGCTGTTGGCAATTTACATCCCGCCCATCAGCGTAACAAGGCTCGCATTTCTCCATGGCCTGTCCTGCATTTCTGGTTTTGACACTTTATTCAGCATGGCCCTTTTGACCGATGGGAAGCGAGACTTCTTTGTAGCGCTGATTTGCCTTTCCAGGTTGCTTGGTTGGCCAAAAAGGGCGTATGCGTTTTTTCCTGAATATATTCAGGAAAAACGCATACGCCCTTTTTGGCCAAGGGCATCATTGTCGAGGTTTTGCCGCTTTTCCTGTGCTTTAAAGGCGATTCGAATCTACCTCCTGAAATCTGTTTCCTGCAATTCTGCCTTGCTTTCAAATCCTCTTCGTTGCCTTCCCTCAATATATTTGTGGACGAGAGTTCTCATTTCTAAGTCTGCAGGTTTGTGAATTGCAGTGCCCCTGAGCTCCATTCTTCAACTCACTTTCTTGGGAGCTGCCCGCAAAAGCGCAGGATTGCTTCAGGCCGTATTCTGGTTCCAGGCGGCAGGCTGAGCCTGTGGTTAATTCTTCTTCCTGATGGGAAAATAGAGTGACCTGTGCCTGTCCCAACACCTAGAGCTAGTCTCTCATTGGTTCCCCCTCTTCCCGTTCATCCTCAGGACAAATTGCAACCTGTACGGAACAGGAAGATAAAGGTGTGATTCTCCAAGGAGGGAGATTGCTAGTAAAGCGGCTGGAATGGCGAACCGGAGCACAAGGAGATGAGAAATGAGGTGCGTTTTAGCAACCTTTCCCGATCACACGGTGTACCATCTTCGGGGTTTCTCATGAATGTTTTCAGTGTAGGACGATGCCCTTGAACCTGGAGATTTGGGACCCATGGGATGGGTACCACGCCGTATTTCTTTAAAGGGTCTGCGTTTGCTCACCCAACCTCACCAAACCTCTCAGCCCCAAGAGTGTCCACCCTTATGTCTCAATCAGCTGTGGGTCTAGATATGGTCAATCCAGGTGGCATCACAGCCCCTGAACGAATTTTGTAAGAATTTCTCTCTCTTTCACTGTCTTTGTTTCACGGGTTTTGAAAAGTAATTGATTTTTATAATGGGGTTTAGCTGCTTTTGACTGCTGCGTTTATGCCGCTTTACACCCACTTGACTCACTTACAGAGAGATATCAATATATAGGTTTTAAGATTCTTACTAGTCAGATGTATTCTTGGGCGGTGAATAGGGGGTGTTGAGTCCAGTTCACTGAGCAAGGAGTAGGTCTTGTCTCTTACATATTGGGTTTATGGAACGGTATCTGAGCTAATTTGAAACCCTTGTTTTATGCATCACCCCACCTCACCTTTCCCGTTAAGTAGACATAGTCTGTTTTCTAAACGTGTGACTCTGTTCTGTTTTGTAATTCAGTTCAAGGGTAGCGGTTTTTACATTCCCTCTATAAGTGATATCTCATGATAAGTGTCTTTTTCTGTGTGACTTATTTGACTTAGAATCGTCATACCTAAATCCACTCATCATGCTGCTACTAGCCTTATGACATTGATTTCATGGCTGAGTGATATTCCATTGTCTATAAGGACCACATCTTCTTTATCCATTCCTCTCTTTCCTGGGATATTTAAGGTGTAACGAAGTGGAGGTTCTTGTCAACAGAGTAGCCCAAAACTTTGGGGTGCCTGTGTCTTGCTGATTTTTAGTATTCCCAATTTATACGCCCATGAGTGGAAGTGCCGTATGCTCTCTAAGCTGAGTTTTTTAGATGTTTCAGGACACACCGTACACTTCTCCAGAGTGGCTGTTGGCAATTTACATCCCGCCCATCAGCGTAGCAAGGCTCCCATTTCTCCATGGCCTGTCCTGCATTTCTGGTTTTGACACTTTATTCAGCATGGCCCTTTTGACCGATGGGAAGCGAGACTTCTTTGTAGCGCTGATTTGCCTTTCCAGGTTGCTTGGTTGGCCAAAAAGGGCGTATGCGTTTTTTCCTGAATATATTCAGGAAAAAACGCATACGCCCTTTTTGGCCAAGGGCATCATTGTCGAGGTTTTGCCGCTTTTCCTGTGCTTTAAAGGCGATTCGAATCTACCTCCTGAAATCTGTTTCCTGCAATTCTGCCTTGCTTTCAAATCCTCTTCGTTGCCTTCCCTCAATATATTTGTGGACGAGAGTTATCATTTCTAAGTCTGCAGGTTTGTGAATTGCAGTGCCCCTGAGCTCCATTATTCAAGTCGCTTTCTTGGGAGCTGGCCGCAAAAGCGCAGGATTGCTTCAGGCCGTATTCTGGTTCCAGGCGGCAGGCTGAGCCTGTGGTTAATTCTTCTTCCTGATGGGAAAATAGAGTGACCTGTGCCTGTCCCAACACCTAGAGCTAGTCTCTCATTGGTTCCCCCTCTTCCCGTTCATCCTCAGGACAAATTGCAACCTGTACGGAACAGGAAGATAAAGGTGTGATTCTCCAAGGAGGGAGATTGCTAGTAAAGCGGCTGGAATGGCGAACCGGAGCACAAGGAGATGAGAAATGAGGTGCGTTTTAGCAACCTTTCCCGATCACACGGTGTACCATCTTCGGGGTTTCTCATGAATGTTTTCAGTGTAGGACGATGCCCTTGAACCTGGAGATTTGGGACCCATGGGATGGGTACCACGCCGTATTTCTTTAAAGGGTCTGCGTTTGCTCACCCAACCTCACCAAACCTCTCAGCCCCAAGAGTGTCCACCCTTATGTCTCAATCAGCTGTGGGTCTAGATATGGTCAATCCAGGTGGCATCACAGCCCCTGAACGAATTTTGTAAGAATTTCTCTCTCTTTCACTGTCTTTGTTTCACGGGTTTTGAAAAGTAATTGATTTTTATAATGGGGTTTAGCTGCTTTTGACTGCTGCGTTTATGCCGCTTTACACCCACTTGACTCACTTACAGAGAGATATCAATATATAGGTTTTAAGATTCTTACTAGTCAGATGTATTCTTGGGCGGTGAATAGGGGGTGTTGAGTCCAGTTCACTGAGCAAGGAGTAGGTCTTGTCTCTTACATATTGGGTTTATGGAACGGTATCTGAGCTAATTTGAAACCCTTGTTTTATGCATCACCCCACCTCACCTTTCCCGTTAAGTAGACATAGTCTGTTTTCTAAACGTGTGACTCTGTTCTGTTTTGTAATTCAGTTCAAGGGTAGCGGTTTTTACATTCCCTCTATAAGTGATATCTCATGATAAGTGTCTTTTTCTGTGTGACTTATTTGACTTAGAATCGTCATACCTAAATCCACTCATCATGCTGCTACTAGCCTTATGACATTGATTTCATGGCTGAGTGATATTCCATTGTCTATAAGGACCACATCTTCTTTATCCATTCCTCTGTTTCCTGGGATATTTAAGGTGTAACGAAGTGGAGGTTCTTGTCAACAGAGTAGCCCAAAACTTTGGGGTGCCTGTGTCTTGCTGATTTTTAGTATTCCCAATTTATACGCCCATGAGTGGAAGTGCCGTATGCTCTCTAAGCTGAGTTTTTTAGATGTTTCAGGACACACCGTACACTTCTCCAGAGTGGCTGTTGGCAATTTACATCCCGCCCATCAGCGTAGCAAGGCTCCCATTTCTCCATGGCCTGTCCTGCATTTCTGGTTTTGACACTTTATTCAGCATGGCCCTTTTGACCGATGGGAAGCGAGACTTCTTTGTAGCGCTGATTTGCCTTTCCAGGTTGCTTGGTTGGCCAAAAAGGGCGTATGCGTTTTTTCCTGAATATATTCAGGAAAAAACGCATACGCCCTTTTTGGCCAAGGGCATCATTGTCGAGGTTTTGCCGCTTTTCCTGTGCTTTAAAGGCGATTCGAATCTACCTCCTGAAATCTGTTTCCTGCAATTCTGCCTTGCTTTCAAATCCTCTTCGTTGCCTTCCCTCAATATATTTGTGGACGAGAGTTATCATTTCTAAGTCTGCAGGTTTGTGAATTGCAGTGCCCCTGAGCTCCGTGATTGAACTCGCTTTCTTGGGAGCTGGCCGCAAAAGCGCAGGATTGCTTCAGGCCGTATTCTGGTTCCTGGCGGCAGGCTGAGCCTGTGGTTAATTCTTCTTCCTGATGGGAAAATAGAGTGACCTGTGCCTGTCCCAACACCTAGAGCTAGTCTCTCATTGGTTCCCCCTCTTCCCGTGCATCCTCAGGACAAATGCAACCTGTACAGAACAGGAGGATAAAGGTGCTGATTCTCCAAGGAGGGAGATTGCTAGTAAAGCGGCTGGAATGGCGAACCGGAGCACAAGGAGATGAGAAATGAGGTGCGTTTTAGAAACCTTTCCCGATCACACGGTGTACCATCTTCGGGGTTTCTCATGCATGTTTTCAATGTAGGACGATGCCCTTGAACCTGGAGATTTGGGAACCATGGGATGGGTACCACGCCGTATTTCTTTACAGGGTCTGCGTTTGCTCACCCAACCTCACCAAACCTCTCAGCCCCAAGAGTGTCCACCCTTATGTCTCAATCAGCTGTGGGTCTAGATATGGTCAATCCAGGTGGCATCACAGCCCCTGAATGAATTTTGTAAGAATTTCTCTCTCTTTCACTGTCTTTGTTTCACGGGTTTTGAAAAGTAATTGATTTTTATAATGGGGTTTAGCTGCTTTTCACTGCTGTGTTTATGCCGCTTTACACCCACTTGACTCACTTACAGAGAGATATCAGTACATAGGTTTTAAGATTCTTACTAGTCAGATATATTCTTGGGTGGTGAATAGGGGGTGTTGAGTCCAGTTCACTGAGCAAGGAGTAGGTCTTGTCTATTACATATTGGGTTCATGGAACGGTATCTGAGCTAATTTGAAACCCTTGTTTTATGCATCACCCCACCTCACCTTTCCCGTTAAGCAGCCATAGTCTGTTTTCTAAACGTGTGACTCTGTTCTGTTTTGTAATTCAGTTCAAGGGTAGCGGTTTTTACATTCCCTCTATAAGTGATATCTCATGATAAGTGTCTTTATCTGTGTGACTTATTTCACTTAGAATCGTCATACCTAAATCCACTCATCATGCTGCTACTAGCCTTATGACATTGATTTCATGGCTGAGTGACATTCCATTGTATATAAGGACCACATCTTCTTTATCCATTCTTCTCTTTCCTGGGATATTTAAGGTGTAACGAAGTGGAGGTTCTTGTCAACAGAGTAGCCCAAAACTTTGGGGTGCCTGTGTCTTGCTGATTTTTAGTTTTCCCAATTTATACGCCCATGAGTGGAAGTGCCCTATGCTCTCTAAGCTGAGTTTTTTAGATGTTTCAGGACACACCGTACACTTCTCCAGAGTGGCTGTTGGCAATTTACATCCCGCCCATCAGCGTAACAAGGCTCGCATTTCTCCATGGCCTGTCCTGCATTTCTGGTTTTGACACTTTATTCAGCATGGCCCTTTTGACCGATGGGAAGCGAGACTTCTTTGTAGCGCTGATTTGCCTTTCCAGGTTGCTTGGTTGGCCAAAAAGGGTGTATGCGTTTTTTCCTGAATATATTCAGGAAAAAACGCATACGCCCTTTTTGGCCAAGGGCATCATTGTCGAGGTTTTGCCGCTTTTCCTGTGCTTTAAAGGCGATTCGAATCTACCTCCTGAAATCTGTTTCCTGCAATTCTGCCTTGCTTTCAAATCCTCTTCGTTGCCTTCCCTCAATATATTTGTGGACGAGAGTTATCATTTCTAAGTCTGCAGGTTTGTGAATTGCAGTGCCCCTGAGCTCCATTCTTCAACTCGCTTTCTTGGGAGCTGGCCGCAAAAGCGCAGGATTGCTTCAGGCCGTATTCTGGTTCCAGGCGGCAGGCTGAGCCTGTGGTTAATTCTTCTTCCTGATGGGAAAATAGAGTGACCTGTGCCTGTCCCAACACCTAGAGCTAGTCTCTCATTGGTTCCCCCTCTTCCCGTGCATCCTCAGGACAAATTGCAACCTGTACGGAACAGGAAGATAAAGGTGTGATTCTCCAAGGAGGGAGATTGCTAGTAAAGCGGCTGGAATGGCGAACCGGAGCACAAGGAGATGAGAAATGAGGTGCGTTTTAGCAACCTTTCCCGATCACATGGTGTACCATCTTCGGGGTTTCTCATGAATGTTTTCAGTGTAGGACGATGCCCTTGAACCTGGAGATTTGGGACCCATGGGATGGGTACCACGCCGTATTTCTTTAAAGGGTCTGCGTTTGCTCACCCAACCTCACCAAACCTCTCAGCCCCAAGAGTGTCCACCCTTATGTCTCAATCAGCTGTGGGTCTAGATATGGTCAATCCAGGTGGCATCACAGCCCCTGAACGAATTTTGTAAGAATTTCTCTCTCTTTCACTGTCTTTGTTTCACGGGTTTTGAAAAGTAATTGATTTTTATAATGGGGTTTAGCTGCTTTTGACTGCTGCGTTTATGCCGCTTTACACCCACTTGACTCACTTACAGAGAGATATCAATATATAGGTTTTAAGATTCTTACCAGTCAGATATATTCTTGGGCGGTGAATAGGGGGTGTTGAGTCCAGTTCACTGAGCAAGGAGTAGGTCTTGTCTCTTACATATTGGGTTTATGGAACGGTATCTGAGCTAATTTGAAACCCTTGTTTTATGCATCACCCCACCTCACCTTTCCCGTTAAGTAGACATAGTCTGTTTTCTAAACGTGTGACTCTGTTCTGTTTTGTAATTCAGTTCAAGGGTAGCGGTTTTTACATTCCCTCTATAAGTGATATCTCATGATAAGTGTCTTTTTCTGTGTGACTTATTTCACTTAGAATCGTCATACCTAAATCCACTCATCATGCTGCTACTAGCCTTATGACATTGATTTCATGGCTGAGTGATATTCCATTGTATATAAGGACCACATCTTCTTTATCCATTCTTCTCTTTCCTGGGATATTTAAGGTGTAACGAAGTGGAGGTTCTTGTCAACAGAGTAGCCCAAAACTTTGGGGTGCCTGTGTCTTGCTGATTTTTAGTTTTCCCAATTTATACGCCCATGAGTGGAAGTGCCCTATGCTCTCTAAGCTGAGTTTTTTAGATGTTTCAGGACACACCGTACACTTCTCCAGAGTGGCTGTTGGCAATTTACATCCCGCCCATCAGCGTAACAAGGCTCGCATTTCTCCATGGCCTGTCCTGCATTTCTGGTTTTGACACTTTATTCAGCATGGCCCTTTTGACCGATGGGAAGCGAGACTTCTTTGTAGCGCTGATTTGCCTTTCCAGGTTGCTTGGTTGGCCAAAAAGGGCGTATGCGTTTTTTCCTGAATATATTCAGGAAAAACGCATACGCCCTTTTTGGCCAAGGGCATCATTGTCGAGGTTTTGCCGCTTTTCCTGTGCTTTAAAGGCGATTCGAATCTACCTCCTGAAATCTGTTTCCTGCAATTCTGCCTTGCTTTCAAATCCTCTTCGTTGCCTTCCCTCAATATATTTGTGGACGAGAGTTCTCATTTCTAAGTCTGCAGGTTTGTGAATTGCAGTGCCCCTGAGCTCCATTCTTCAACTCACTTTCTTGGGAGCTGCCCGCAAAAGCGCAGGATTGCTTCAGGCCGTATTCTGGTTCCAGGCGGCAGGCTGAGCCTGTGGTTAATTCTTCTTCCTGATGGGAAAATAGAGTGACCTGTGCCTGTCCCAACACCTAGAGCTAGTCTCTCATTGGTTCCCCCTCTTCCCGTTCATCCTCAGGACAAATTGCAACCTGTACGGAACAGGAAGATAAAGGTGTGATTCTCCAAGGAGGGAGATTGCTAGTAAAGCGGCTGGAATGGCGAACCGGAGCACAAGGAGATGAGAAATGAGGTGCGTTTTAGCAACCTTTCCCGATCACACGGTGTACCATCTTCGGGGTTTCTCATGAATGTTTTCAGTGTAGGACGATGCCCTTGAACCTGGAGATTTGGGACCCATGGGATGGGTACCACGCCGTATTTCTTTAAAGGGTCTGCGTTTGCTCACCCAACCTCACCAAACCTCTCAGCCCCAAGAGTGTCCACCCTTATGTCTCAATCAGCTGTGGGTCTAGATATGGTCAATCCAGGTGGCATCACAGCCCCTGAACGAATTTTGTAAGAATTTCTCTCTCTTTCACTGTCTTTGTTTCACGGGTTTTGAAAAGTAATTGATTTTTATAATGGGGTTTAGCTGCTTTTGACTGCTGCGTTTATGCCGCTTTACACCCACTTGACTCACTTACAGAGAGATATCAATATATAGGTTTTAAGATTCTTACTAGTCAGATGTATTCTTGGGCGGTGAATAGGGGGTGTTGAGTCCAGTTCACTGAGCAAGGAGTAGGTCTTGTCTCTTACATATTGGGTTTATGGAACGGTATCTGAGCTAATTTGAAACCCTTGTTTTATGCATCACCCCACCTCACCTTTCCCGTTAAGTAGACATAGTCTGTTTTCTAAACGTGTGACTCTGTTCTGTTTTGTAATTCAGTTCAAGGGTAGCGGTTTTTACATTCCCTCTATAAGTGATATCTCATGATAAGTGTCTTTTTCTGTGTGACTTATTTGACTTAGAATCGTCATACCTAAATCCACTCATCATGCTGCTACTAGCCTTATGACATTGATTTCATGGCTGAGTGATATTCCATTGTCTATAAGGACCACATCTTCTTTATCCATTCCTCTGTTTCCTGGGATATTTAAGGTGTAACGAAGTGGAGGTTCTTGTCAACAGAGTAGCCCAAAACTTTGGGGTGCCTGTGTCTTGCTGATTTTTAGTATTCCCAATTTATACGCCCATGAGTGGAAGTGCCGTATGCTCTCTAAGCTGAGTTTTTTAGATGTTTCAGGACACACCGTACACTTCTCCAGAGTGGCTGTTGGCAATTTACATCCCGCCCATCAGCGTAGCAAGGCTCCCATTTCTCCATGGCCTGTCCTGCATTTCTGGTTTTGACACTTTATTCAGCATGGCCCTTTTGACCGATGGGAAGCGAGACTTCTTTGTAGCGCTGATTTGCCTTTCCAGGTTGCTTGGTTGGCCAAAAAGGGCGTATGCGTTTTTTCCTGAATATATTCAGGAAAAAACGCATACGCCCTTTTTGGCCAAGGGCATCATTGTCGAGGTTTTGCCGCTTTTCCTGTGCTTTAAAGGCGATTCGAATCTACCTCCTGAAATCTGTTTCCTGCAATTCTGCCTTGCTTTCAAATCCTCTTCGTTGCCTTCCCTCAATATATTTGTGGACGAGAGTTATCATTTCTAAGTCTGCAGGTTTGTGAATTGCAGTGCCCCTGAGCTCCATTATTCAAGTCGCTTTCTTGGGAGCTGGCCGCAAAAGCGCAGGATTGCTTCAGGCCGTATTCTGGTTCCAGGCGGCAGGCTGAGCCTGTGGTTAATTCTTCTTCCTGATGGGAAAATAGAGTGACCTGTGCCTGTCCCAACACCTAGAGCTAGTCTCTCATTGGTTCCCCCTCTTCCCGTTCATCCTCAGGACAAATTGCAACCTGTACGGAACAGGAAGATAAAGGTGTGATTCTCCAAGGAGGGAGATTGCTAGTAAAGCGGCTGGAATGGCGAACCGGAGCACAAGGAGATGAGAAATGAGGTGCGTTTTAGCAACCTTTCCCGATCACACGGTGTACCATCTTCGGGGTTTCTCATGAATGTTTTCAGTGTAGGACGATGCCCTTGAACCTGGAGATTTGGGACCCATGGGATGGGTACCACGCCGTATTTCTTTAAAGGGTCTGCGTTTGCTCACCCAACCTCACCAAACCTCTCAGCCCCAAGAGTGTCCACCCTTATGTCTCAATCAGCTGTGGGTCTAGATATGGTCAATCCAGGTGGCATCACAGCCCCTGAACGAATTTTGTAAGAATTTCTCTCTCTTTCACTGTCTTTGTTTCACGGGTTTTGAAAAGTAATTGATTTTTATAATGGGGTTTAGCTGCTTTTGACTGCTGCGTTTATGCCGCTTTACACCCACTTGACTCACTTACAGAGAGATATCAATATATAGGTTTTAAGATTCTTACTAGTCAGATGTATTCTTGGGCGGTGAATAGGGGGTGTTGAGTCCAGTTCACTGAGCAAGGAGTAGGTCTTGTCTCTTACATATTGGGTTTATGGAACGGTATCTGAGCTAATTTGAAACCCTTGTTTTATGCATCACCCCACCTCACCTTTCCCGTTAAGTAGACATAGTCTGTTTTCTAAACGTGTGACTCTGTTCTGTTTTGTAATTCAGTTCAAGGGTAGCGGTTTTTACATTCCCTCTATAAGTGATATCTCATGATAAGTGTCTTTTTCTGTGTGACTTATTTGACTTAGAATCGTCATACCTAAATCCACTCATCATGCTGCTACTAGCCTTATGACATTGATTTCATGGCTGAGTGATATTCCATTGTCTATAAGGACCACATCTTCTTTATCCATTCCTCTGTTTCCTGGGATATTTAAGGTGTAACGAAGTGGAGGTTCTTGTCAACAGAGTAGCCCAAAACTTTGGGGTGCCTGTGTCTTGCTGATTTTTAGTATTCCCAATTTATACGCCCATGAGTGGAAGTGCCGTATGCTCTCTAAGCTGAGTTTTTTAGATGTTTCAGGACACACCGTACACTTCTCCAGAGTGGCTGTTGGCAATTTACATCCCGCCCATCAGCGTAGCAAGGCTCCCATTTCTCCATGGCCTGTCCTGCATTTCTGGTTTTGACACTTTATTCAGCATGGCCCTTTTGACCGATGGGAAGCGAGACTTCTTTGTAGCGCTGATTTGCCTTTCCAGGTTGCTTGGTTGGCCAAAAAGGGCGTATGCGTTTTTTCCTGAATATATTCAGGAAAAAACGCATACGCCCTTTTTGGCCAAGGGCATCATTGTCGAGGTTTTGCCGCTTTTCCTGTGCTTTAAAGGCGATTCGAATCTACCTCCTGAAATCTGTTTCCTGCAATTCTGCCTTGCTTTCAAATCCTCTTCGTTGCCTTCCCTCAATATATTTGTGGACGAGAGTTATCATTTCTAAGTCTGCAGGTTTGTGAATTGCAGTGTCCCTGAGCTCCATTATTCAAGTCGCTTTCTTGGGAGCTGGCCGCAAAAGCGCAGGATTGCTTCAGGCCGTATTCTGGTTCCAGGCGGCAGGCTGAGCCTGTGGTTAATTCTTCTTCCTGATGGGAAAATAGAGTGACCTGTGCCTGTCCCAACACCTAGAGCTAGTCTCTCATTGGTTCCCCCTCTTCCCGTGCATCCTCAGGACAAATTGCAACCTGTACGGAACAGGAGGATAAAGGTGTGATTCTCCAAGGAGGGAGATTGCTAGTAAAGCGGCTGGAATGGCGAACCGGAGCACAAGGAGTTGAGAAATGAGGTGCGTTTTAGAAACCTTTCCCGATCACACGGTGTACCATCTTCGGGGTTTCTCATGCATGTTTTCAGTGTAGGACGATGCCCTTGAACCTGGAGATTTGGGACCCATGGGATGGGTACCACGCCGTATTTCTTTACAGGGTCTGCGTTTGCTCACCCAACCTCACCAAACCTCTCAGCCCCAAGAGTGTCCACCCTTATGTCTCAATCAGCTGTGGGTCTAGATATGGTCAATCCAGGTGGCATCACAGCCCCTGAACGAATTTTGTAAGAATTTCTCTCTCTTTCACTGTCTTTGTTTCACGGGTTTTGAAAAGTAATTGATTTTTATAATGGGGTTTAGCTGCTTTTGACTGCTGCGTTTATGCCGCTTTACACCCACTTGACTCACTTACAGAGAGATATCAATATATAGGTTTTAAGATTCTTACTAGTCAGATATATTCTTGGGCGGTGAATAGGGGGTGTTGAGTCCAGTTCACTGAGCAAGGAGTAGGTCTTGTCTCTTACATATTGGGTTTATGGAACGGTATCTGAGCTAATTTGAAACCCTTGTTTTATGCATCACCCCACCTCACCTTTCCCGTTAAGTAGACATAGTCTGTTTTCTAAACGTGTGACTCTGTTCTGTTTTGTAATTCAGTTCAAGGGTAGCGGTTTTTACATTCCCTCTATAAGTGATATCTCATGATAAGTGTCTTTTTCTGTGTGACTTATTTCACTTAGAATCGTCATACCTAAATCCACTCATCATGCTGCTACTAGCCTTATGACATTGATTTCATGGCTGAGTGATATTCCATTGTATATAAGGACCACATCTTCTTTATCCATTCCTCTCTTTCCTGGGATATTTAAGGTGTAACGAAGTGGAGGTTCTTGTCAACAGAGTAGCCCAAAACTTTGGGGTGCCTGTGTCTTGCTGATTTTTAGTTTTCCCAATTTATACGCCCATGAGTGGAAGTGCCGTATGCTCTCTAAGCTGAGTTTTTTAGATGTTTCAGGACACACCGTACACTTCTCCAGAGTGGCTGTTGGCAATTTACATCCCGCCCATCAGCGTAGCAAGGCTCCCATTTCTCCATGGCCTGTCCTGCATTTCTGGTTTTGACACTTTATTCAGCATGGCCCTTTTGACCGATGGGAAGCGAGACTTCTTTGTAGCGCTGATTTGCCTTTCCAGGTTGCTTGGTTGGCCAAAAAGGGCGTATGCGTTTTTCCTGAATATATTCAGGAAAAAACGCATACGCCCTTTTTGGCCAAGGGCATCATTGTCGAGGTTTTGCCGCTTTTCCTGTGCTTTAAAGGCGATTCGAATCTACCTCCTGAAATCTGTTTCCTGCAATTCTGCCTTGCTTTCAAATCCTCTTCGTTGCCTTCCCTCAATATATTTGTGGACGAGAGTTATCATTTCTAAGTCTGCAGGTTTGTGAATTGCAGTGCCCCTGAGCTCCATGATTCAACTCGCTTTCTTGGGAGCTGGCCGCAAAAGCGCAGGATTGCTTCAGGCCGTATTCTGGTTCCAGGCGGCAGGCTGAGCCTGTGGTTAATTCTTCTTCCTGATGGGAAAATAGAGTGACCTGTGCCTGTCCCAACACCTAGAGCTAGTCTCTCATTGGTTCCCCCTCTTCCCGTGCATCCTCAGGACAAATTGCAACCTGTACGGAACAGGAGGATAAAGGTGTGATTCTCCAAGGAGGGAGATTGCTAGTAAAGCGGCTGGAATGGCGAACCGGAGCACAAGGAGTTGAGAAATGAGGTGCGTTTTAGAAACCTTTCCCGATCACACGGTGTACCATATTCGGGGTTTCTCATGCATGTTTTCAGTGTAGGACGATGCCCTTGAACCTGGAGATTTGGGACCCATGGGATGGGTACCACGCCGTATTTCTTTAAAGGGTCTGCGTTTGCTCACCCAACCTCACCAAACCTCTCAGCCCCAAGAGTGTCCACCCTTATGTCTCAATCAGCTGTGGGTCTAGATATGGTCAATCCAGGTGACATCACAGCCCCTGAACGAATTTTGTAAGAATTTCTCTCTGTTTCACTGTCTTTGTTTCACGGGTTTTGAAAAGTAATTGATTTTTATAATGGGGTTTAGCTGCTTTTGACTGCTGCGTTTATGCCGCTTTACACCCACTTGACTCACTTACAGAGAGATATCAATATATAGGTTTTAAGATTCTTACTAGTCAGATATATTCTTGGGCGGTGAATAGGGGGTGTTGAGTCCAGTTCACTGAGCAAGGAGTAGGTCTTGTCTCTTACATATTGGGTTTATGGAACGGTATCTGAGCTAATTTGAAACCCTTGTTTTATGCATCACCCCACCTCACCTTTCCCGTTAAGCAGCCATAGTGTGTTTTCTAAACGTGTGACTCTGTTCTGTTTTGTAATTCAGTTCAAGGGTAGCGGTTTTTACATTCCCTCTATAAGTGATATCTCATGATAAGGGTCTTTTTCTGTGTGATTTATTTCACTTAGAATCGTCATACCTAAATCCACTCATCATGCTGCTACTAGCCTTATGACATTGATTTCATGGCTGAGTGATATTCCATTGTATATAAGGACCACATCTTCTTTATCCATTCTTCTCTTTCCTGGGATATTTAAGGTGTATCGAAGTGGAGATTCTTGTCAACAGAGTAGCCCAAAACTTTGGGGTGCCTGTGTCTTGCTGATTTTTAGTTTTCCCAATTTATACGCCCATGAGTGGAAGTGCCCTATGGTCTCTAAGCTGAGTTTTTTAGATGTTTCAGGACACACCGTACACTTCTCCAGAGTGGCTGTTGGCAATTTACATCCCGCCCATCAGCGTAACAAGGCTCCCATTTCTCCATGGCCTGTCCTGCATTTCTGGTTTTGACACTTTATTCAGCATGGCCCTTTTGACCGATGGGAAGCGAGACTTCTTTGTAGTGCTGATTTGCCTTTCCAGGTTGCTTGGTTGGCCAAAAAGGGCGTATGCGTTTTTTCCTGAATATATTCAGGAAAAAACGCATACGCCCTTTTTGGCCAAGGGCATCATTGTCGAGGTTTTGCCGCTTTTCCTGTGCTTTAAAGGCGATTCGAATCTACCTCCTGAAATCTGTTTCCTGCAATTCTGCCTTGCTTTCAAATCCTCTTCGTTGCCTTCCCTCAATATATTTGTGGACGAGAGTTATCATTTCTAAGTCTGCAGGTTTGTGAATTGCAGTGCCCCTGAGCTCCATGATTGAACTCGCTTTCTTGGGAGCTGGCCGCAAAAGCGCAGGATTGCTTCAGGCCGTATTCTGGTTCCAGGCGGCAGGCTGAGCCTGTGGTTAATTCTTCTTCCTGATGGGAAAATAGAGTGACCTGTGCCTGTCCCAACACCTAGAGCTAGTCTCTCATTGGGTCACCCTTTTCCCGTGCATCCTCAGGACAAATTGCAACCTGTACAGAACAGGAGGATAAAGGTGTGATTCTCCAAGGAGGGAGATTGCTAGTAAAGCGGCTGGAATGGCGAACCGGAGCACAAGGAGTTGAGAAATGAGGTGCGTTTTAGAAACCTTTCCCGATCACACGGTGTACCATCTTCGGGGTTTCTCATGCATGTTTTCAGTGTAGGACGATGCCCTTGAACCTGGAGATTTGGGACCCATGGGATGCGTACCACGCTTTATTACTTTAAAGGGTCTGCGTTTGCTCACCCAACCTCACCAAACCTCTCAGCCCCAAGAGTGTCCACCCTTATGTCTCAATCAGCTGTGGGTCTAGATATGGTCAATCCAGGTGGCATCACAGTCCCTGAATGAATTTTGTAAGAATTTCTCTCTCCTTCACTGTCTTTGTTTCACGGGTTTTGAAAAGTAATTGATTTTTATAATGGGGATTAAGCTGCTTTTGAGTGCTGCGTTTATGCCACTTTACACCCACTTGACTCACTTACAGAAAGATATCAATATATAGGTTTTAAGATTTTTACTAGTCAGATATATTCTTGGGCGGTGAATAGGGGGTGTTGAGTCCAGTTCACTGAGCAAGGAGTAGGTCTTGTCTCTTACATATTGGGTTTATGGAACGGTATCTGAGCTAATTTGAAACCCTTGTTTTATGCATCACCCCACCTCACCTTTCCCGTTAAGCAGACATAGTCTGTTTTCTAAACGTGTGACTCTGTTCTGTTTTGTAATTCAGTTCAAGGGTAGCGGTTTTTACATTCCCTCTATAAGTGATATCTCATGATAAGGGTCTTTTTCTGTGTGACTTATTTCACTTAGAATCGTCATACCTAAATCCACTCATCATGCTGCTACTAGCCTTATGACATTGATTTCATGGCTGAGTGATATTCCATTGTATATAAGGACCACATCTTCTTTATCCATTCCTCTCTTTCCTGGGATATTTAAGGTGTATCGAAGTGGAGGTTCTTGTCAACAGAGTAGCCCAAAACTTTGGGGTGCCTGTGTCTTGCTGATTTTTACTTTTCCCAATTTATACGCCCATGAGTGGAAGTGCCCTATGGTCTCTAAACTGAGTTTTTTAGATGTTTCAGGACACACCGTACACTTCTCCAGAGTGGCTGTTGGCAATTTACATCCCGCCCATCAGCGTAACAAGGCTCCCATTTCTCCATGGCCTGTCCTGCATTTCTGGTTTTGACACTTTATTCAGCATGGCCCTTTTGACCGATGGGAAGCGAGACTTCTTTTTAGTGCTGATTTGCCTTTCCAGGTTGCTTGGTTGGCCAAAAAGGGCGTATGCGTTTTTTCCTGAATATATTCAGGAAAAAACGCATACGCCCTTTTTGGCCAAGGGCATCATTGTCGAGGTTTTGCCGCTTTTCCTGTGCTTTAAAGGCGATTCGAATCTACCTCCTGAAATCTGTTTCCTGCAATTCTGCCTTGCTTTCAAATCCTCTTCGTTGCCTTCCCTCAATATATTTGTGGACGAGAGTTATCATTTCTAAGTCTGCAGGTTTGTGAATTGCAGTGCCCCTGAGCTCCATGATTGAACTCGCTTTCTTGGGAGCTGGCCGCAAAAGCGCAGGATTGCTTCAGGCCGTATTCTGGTTCCTGGCGGCAGGCTGAGCCTGTGGTTAATTCTTCTTCCTAATGGGAAAATAGAGTGACCTGTGCCTGTCCCAACACCTAGAGCTAGTCTCTCATTGGTTCCCCCTCTTCCCGTGCATCCTCAGGACAAATGCAACCTGTACAGAACAGGAGGATAAAGGTGCTGATTCTCCAAGGAGGGAGATTGCTAGTAAAGCGGCTGGAATGGCGAACCGGAGCACAAGGAGATGAGAAATGAGGTGCGTTTTAGAAACCTTTCCCGATCACACGGTGTACCATCTTCGGGGTTTCTCATGCATGTTTTCAATGTAGGACGATGCCCTTGAACCTGGAGATTTGGGACCCATGGGATGGGTACCACGCCGTATTTCTTTACAGGGTCTGCGTTTGCTCACCCAACCTCACCAAACCTCTCAGCCCCAAGAGTGTCCACCCTTATGTCTCAATCAGCTGTGGGTCTAGATATGGTCAATCCAGGTGGCATCACAGCCCCTGAACGAATTTTGTAAGAATTTCTCTCTCTTTCACTGTCTTTGTTTCACGGGTTTTGTAAAGTAATTGATTTTTATAATGGGGTTTAGCTGCTTTTGACTGCTGCGTTTATGCCGCTTTACACCCACTTGACTCACTTACAGAGAGATATCAATATATAGGTTTTAAGATTCTTACTAGTCAGATATATTCTTGGGCGGTGAATAGGGGGTGTTGAGTCCAGTTCACTGAGCAAGGAGTAGGTCTTGTCTCTTACATATTGGGTTTATGGAACGGTATCTGAGCTAATTTGAAACCCTTGTTTTATGCATCACCCCACCTCACCTTTCCCGTTAAGTAGACATAGTCTGTTTTCTAAACGTGTGACTCTGTTCTGTTTTGTAATTCAGTTCAAGGGTAGCGGTTTTTACATTCCCTCTATAAGTGATATCTCATGATAAGTGTCTTTTTCTGTGTGACTTATTTCACTTAGAATCGTCATACCTAAATCCACTCATCATGCTGCTACTAGCCTTATGACATTGATTTCATGGCTGAGTGATATTCCATTGTATATAAGGACCACATCTTCTTTATCCATTCCTCTCTTTCCTGGGATATTTAAGGTGTAACGAAGTGGAGGTTCTTGTCAACAGAGTAGCCCAAAACTTTGGGGTGCCTGTGTCTTGCTGATTTTTAGTTTTCCCAATTTATACGCCCATGAGTGGAAGTGCCGTATGCTCTCTAAGCTGAGTTTTTTAGATGTTTCAGGACACACCGTACACTTCTCCAGAGTGGCTGTTGGCAATTTACATCCCGCCCATCAGCGTAGCAAGGCTCCCATTTCTCCATGGCCTGTCCTGCATTTCTGGTTTTGACACTTTATTCAGCATGGCCCTTTTGACCGATGGGAAGCGAGACTTCTTTGTAGCGCTGATTTGCCTTTCCAGGTTGCTTGGTTGGCCAAAAAGGGCGTATGCGTTTTTCCTGAATATATTCAGGAAAAAACGCATACGCCCTTTTTGGCCAAGGGCATCATTGTCGAGGTTTTGCCGCTTTTCCTGTGCTTTAAAGGCGATTCGAATCTACCTCCTGAAATCTGTTTCCTGCAATTCTGCCTTGCTTTCAAATCCTCTTCGTTGCCTTCCCTCAATATATTTGTGGACGAGAGTTATCATTTCTAAGTCTGCAGGTTTGTGAATTGCAGTGCCCCTGAGCTCCATGATTCAACTCGCTTTCTTGGGAGCTGGCCGCAAAAGCGCAGGATTGCTTCAGGCCGTATTCTGGTTCCAGGCGGCAGGCTGAGCCTGTGGTTAATTCTTCTTCCTGATGGGAAAATAGAGTGACCTGTGCCTGTCCCAACACCTAGAGCTAGTCTCTCATTGGTTCCCCCTCTTCCCGTGCATCCTCAGGACAAATTGCAACCTGTACGGAACAGGAGGATAAAGGTGTGATTCTCCAAGGAGGGAGATTGCTAGTAAAGCGGCTGGAATGGCGAACCGGAGCACAAGGAGTTGAGAAATGAGGTGCGTTTTAGAAACCTTTCCCGATCACACGGTGTACCATCTTCGGGGTTTCTCATGCATGTTTTCAGTGTAGGACGATGCCCTTGAACCTGGAGATTTGGGACCCATGGGATGCGTACCACGCTATATTCCTTTAAAGGGTCTGCGTTTGCTCACCCAACCTCACCAAACCTCTCAGCCCCAAGAGTGTCCACCCTTATGTCTCAATCAGCTGTGGGTCTAGATATGGTCAATCCAGGTGGCATCACAGCCCCTGAATGAATTTTTTAAGAATATTTCTCTCTTTCACTGTCTTTGTTTCACGGGTTTTGAAAAGTAATTGATTTTTATAATGCGGTTTAGCTGCTTTTCACTGCTGTGTTTATGCCGCTTTACACCCACTTGACTCACTTACAGAGAGATATCAGTACATAGGTTTTAAGATTCTTACTAGTTAGATATATTCTTGGGTGGTGAATAGGGGGTGTTGAGTCCAGTTCACTGAGCAAGGAGTAGGTCTTGTTTATTACATATTGGGTTCATGGAACGGTATCTGAGCTAATTTGAAACCCTTGTTTTATGCATCACCCCACCTCACCTTTCCCGTTAGGCAGCCATAGTGTGTTTTCTAAACGTGTGACTCTGTTCTGTTTTGTAATTCAGTTCAAGGGTAGCGGTTTTTACATTCCCTCTATAAGTGATATCTTATGATAAGTGTCTTTTTCTGTGTGACTTATTTCACTTAGAATCGTCATACCTAAATCCACTCATCATGCTGCTACTAGCCTTATGACATTAATTGCATGGCTGAGTGATATTCCATTGTATATAAGGACCACATCTTCTTTATCCATTCTTCTCTTTCCTGGGATATTTAAGGTGTAACGAAGTGGAGGTGATTGTCAACAGAGTAGCCCAGAACTTTGGGGTTCCTGTGTCTTGCTGATTTTTAGTTTTCCCAATTTATACGCCCATGAGTGGAAGGGCCCTATGCTCTCTAAGCTGAGTTTCTTAGATGTTTCAGGACACACCGTACACTTCTCCAGAGTGGCTGTTGGCAATTTACATCCCGCCCGTCAGCGTAGCAAGGCTCCCATTTCTCCATGGCCTGTCCTGCATTTCTGGTTTTGACACTTTATTCAGCATGGCCCTTTTGACCGATGGGAAGCGAGACTTCTTTGTAGCGCTGATTTGCCTTTCCAGGTTGCTTGGTTGGCCAAAAAGGGCGTATGCGTTTTTTCCTGAATATATTCAGGAAAATACGCATACGCTCTTTTTGGCCAAGGGCATCATTGTCGAGGTTTTGCCGCTTTTCCTGTGCTTTAAAGGCGATTCGAATCTACCTCCTGAAATCTGTTTCCTGCAATTCTGCCTTGCTTTCAAATCCTCTTCGTTGCCTTCCCTCAATATATTTGTGGACGAGAGTTATCATTTCTAAGTCTGCAGGTTTGTGAATTGCAGTGCCCCTGAGCTCCATTATTCAACTCGCTTTCTTGGGAGCTGGCCGCAAAAGCGCAGGATTGCTTCAAGCCGCATTCTGGTTCCAGGCGGCAGGCTGAGCCTGTGGTTAATTCTTCTTCCTGATGGGAAAATAGAGTGACCTGTGCCTGTCCCAACAGCTAGAGCTAGTCTCTCATTGGTTCCCCCTCTTCCCGTGCATCCTCAGGACAAATTGCAACCTGTACGGAACAGGAGGATAAAGGTGCTGATTCTCCAAGGAGGGAGATTGCTAGTAAAGCGGCTGGAATGGCGAACCGGAGCACTAGGAGTTGAGAAATGAGGTGCGTTTTAGAAACCTTTCGGATCACACCGTGTACCATCTTCGGGGTTTCTCATGCATGTTTTCAGTGTAGGACGATGCCCTTGATCCTGGAGTTTTTTGACCCATGGGTTGGGTACCACGCCGTATTACTTTAAAGTGTCTGCGTTTGCTCACCGAACCTCACCAAACCTCTCAGCCCCAAGAGGGTCCACCCTTATGTCTCAATCAGATGTGGGTCTGGATATGGTCAATCCTGGTGGCATCACAGCCCCTCAACGAATTTTGTAAGAATTTCTCTCTCTTTCACTGTCTTTGTTTCACGGGTTTTGAAAAGTAATTGATTTTTATAATGGGGTTTAGCTGCTTTTCACTGCTGTGTTTATGCCGCTTTACACCCACTTGACTCACTTACAGAGAGACATCAATACATAGGTTTTAAGATTCTTACTAGTCAGATATATTCTTGGGCGGTGAATAGGGGGTGTTGCGTCCAGTTCACTGAGTAAGGAGTAGGTCTTTATTACATATTGGGTTTCTGGAACGGTATCTGAGCTAATTTGAAACCCTTGTTTTATGCATCAGCCCACCTCACCTTTCCCGTTAAGCAGCCATAGTGTGTTTTCTAAACGTGTGACTCTGTTCTGTTTTGTAATTCAGTTCAAGGGTAGCGGTTTTTACATTCCCTCTGTAAGTGATATCTTATGATAAGTGTCTTTTTCTGTGTGAGTTATTTCACTTAGGATCGTCATTCCTAAATCCACTCATCATGCTGCTACTAGCCTTATGACATTGATTTCATGGCTGAGTGATATTCCATTGTACATAAGGACCACAACTTCTTTTTCCATTCTTCTCTTTCCGGGGATATTTAAAGTGTAACGAAGTGGAAGTTCTTGTCAACAGAGCAGCCCAAAACTTTGGGATGCCTTTGTCTTGCTGATTTTTAGTTTTCCCAATTTATACGCCCATGAGTGGAAATGCCCTCTGCTCTCTAAGCTGAGTTTTTTAGATGTTTCAGGACACACCGTACACTTCTCCAGAGTGGCTGTTGGCAATTTACATCCCGCCCATCAGCGTAGCAAGGCTCCCATTTCTCCATGGCCTGTCCTGCATTTCTGGTTTTGACACTTTATTCAGCATGGCCCTTTTGACCGATGGGAAGCGAGACTTCTTTGTAGCGCTGATTTGCCTTTCCAGGTTGCTTGGTTGGCCAAAAAGGGCGTATGCGTTTTTTCCTGAATATATTTAGGAAAAACCGCATACGCCCTTTTTGGCCAAGGGCATCATTGTCGAGGTTTTACCGCTTTTCCTGTGCTTTAAAGGAGATTCGAATCTACCTCCTGAAATCTGTTTCCTGCAATTCTGCCTTGCTTTCAAATCCTCTTCGTTGCCTTCCCTCAATATATTTGTGGACGAGAGTTATCATTTCTAAGTCTGCAGGTTTGTGAATTGCAGTGCCCCTGAGCTCCATTCTTCAACTCGCTTTCTTGGGAGCTGGCCGCAAAAGCGCAGGATTGCTTCAGGCCGTATTCTGGTTCCTGGCGGCAGGCTGAGCCTGTGGTTAATTCTTCTTCCTGATGGGAAAATAGAATGACCTGTGCCTGCCCCAACACCTAGAGCTAGTCTCTCATTGGTTCCCCCTCTTCCCGTTCATCCTCAGGACAATTAGCAACCTGTACGGAACAGGAGGATAAAGGTGCTGATTCTCCAAGGAGGGAGATTGCTAGTAAAGCGGCTGGAATGGTGAACCGGAGCACAAGGAGATGAGAAATGAGGTGCGTTTTAGAAACCTTTCCCGATCACACGGTGTACCATCTTCGGGGTTTCTCATGCATGTTTTCAATATAGGACGATGCCCTTGAACCTGGAGATTTGGGACCCATGGGATGGGTACCACGCCGTATTACTTTAAAGGGTCTGCGTTTTCTCACCCAACCTCACCAAACCTCTCAGCCCCAAGAGTGTCCACCCTTATGTCTCAATCAGCTGTGGGTCTAGATATGGTCAATCCAGGTGGCATCACAGCCCCTGAACGAATTTTGTAAGAATTTCTCTCTCTTTCACTGTCTTTGTTTCACGGGTTTTGAAACGTAATTGATTTTTATAATGGGGTTTAGCTGCTTTTCACTGCTGTGTTTATGCCGCTTTACACCCATTTGACTCACTTACAGAGAGATATCAATACATAGGTTTTAAGATTTTTACTAGTCAGATATATTCTTGGGCGGTGAATAGGGGGTGTTGAGTGCAGTTCACTGAGCAAGGAGTTTGTCTTGTCTATTACATATTGGGTTTATGGAACGGTATCTGAGCTAATTTGAAACCCTTGTTTTATGCATCACCCCACCTCACCTTTCCCGTTAAGCAGCCATAGTGTGTTTTCTAAACGTGTGACTCTGTTCTGTTTTGTAATTCAGTTCAAGGGTAGCGGTTTTGACATTCCCTCTATAAGTGATATCTCATGATAAGTGTGTTTTTCTGTGTGACTTATTTCACTTAGAATCGTCGTACCTAAATCCACTCATCATGCTGCTACTAGCCTTATGACGTTGATTTCATGGCTGAGTGATATTCCGTTGTACATAAGGACCACAACTTCTTTATCCATTCTTCTCTTTCCTGGGATATTTAAGGTGTAACGAAGTGGAGGTTCTTGTCAACAGAGCAGCCCAAAACTTTGGGGTGCCTGTGTCTTGCTGATTTTTAGTTTTCCCAATTTATACGCCCATGAGAGGAAGTGCCCTATGGTCTCTAAGCTGAGTTTTTTAGATGTTTCAGGACACACCGTACACTTCTCCAGAGTGGCTGTTGGCAATTTACATCCCGCCCATCAGCGTAGCAAGGCTCCCATTTCTCCAAGGCCTGTCCAGCATTTCTGGTTTTGACCCTTTATTCATCATGGCCCTTTTGACCGATGGGAAGCGAGACTTCTTTGTAGCGCTGATTTGCCTTTCCAGGTTGCTTGGTTGGCCAAAAAGGGCGTATGCGTTTTTTCCTGAATATATTCAGGAAAAAACGCATACGCCCTTTTTGGCCAAGGGCATCATTGTCGAGGTTTTGCCGCTTTTCCTGTGCTTTAAAGGCGATTCGAATCTACCTCCTGAAATCTGTTTCCTGCAATTCTGCCTTGCTTTCAAATCCTCTTCGTTGCCTTCCCTCAATATATTTGTGGACGAGAGTTATCATTTCTAAGTCTGCAGGTTTGTGAATGGCAGTGCCCCTGAGCTCCATTCTTCAACTCTCTTTCTTGGGAGCTGGCCGCAAAAGCGCAGGATTGCTTCAGGCCGTATTCTGGTTCCTGGCGGCAGGCTGAGCCTGTGGTTAATTCTTCTTCCTGATGGGAAAATAGAGTGGCCTGTGCCTGTCCCAACACCTAGAGCTAGTCTCTCATTGGTTCCCCCTCTTCCCGTTCATCCTCAGGACAATTAGCAACCTGTACGGAACAGGAGGATAAAGGTGCTGATTCTCCAAGGAGGGAGATTGCTAGGAAAGCGGCTGGAATGGCGAAACGCAGCACAAGGAGATGACAAATGAGGTGCGTTTTAGAAACGTTTCCCGATCACACGGTGTACCATCTTCGGGGTTTCTCATGCATGTTTTCGATGTAGGCAGATGCCCTTGAACCTGGAGATTTGGGACCCATGGGATGGGTACCACGCCGTATTTCTTTAAAGGGTCTGCGTTTGCTCACCCAACCTCACCAAACCTCTCAGCCCCAAGAGTGTCCACCCTTATGTCTCAATCAGCTGTGGGTCTAGATATGGTCAATCCAGGTGGCATCACAGCCCCTGAACGAATTTTGTAAGAATTTCTCTCTCTTTCACTGTCTTTGTTTCACGGGTTTTTTAAAGTAATTGATTTTTATAATGGGGTTTAGCTGCTTTTCACTGCTGTGTTTATGCCGCTTTACACCCACTTGACTCACTTACAGAGAGATATCAATACATAGGTTTTAAGATTCTTACTAGTCAGATATATTCTTGGGCGGTGAATAGGGGGTGTTGAGTCCAGTTCACTGAGCAAGGAGTAGGTCTTGTCTATTACATATTGGGTTTCTGGAACGGTATCTGAGCTAATTTGAAACCCTTGTTTTATGCATCAGCCCACCTCACCTTTCCCGTTAAGCAGCCATAGTGTGTTTTCTAAACGTGTGACTCTGTTCTGTTTTGTAATTCAGTTCAAGGGTAGCGGTTTTGACATTCCCTCTATAAGTGATATCTCATGATAAGTGTCTTTTTCTGTGTGACTTATTTCACTTAGAATCGTCGTACCTAAATCCACTCATCATGCTGCTACTAGCCTTATGACGTTGATTTCATGGCTGAGTGATATTCCATTGTACATAAGGACCACAACTTCTTTATCTATTCTTCTCTTTCCTGGGATATTTAAGGTGTAACGAAGTGGAGGTTCTTGTCAACAGAGCAGCCCAAAACTTTGGGGTGCCTGTGTCTTGCTGATTTTTAATTATCCCAATTTATACGCCCATGAGAGGAAGTGCCCTATGGTCTCTAAGCAGAGTTATTTAGATGTTTCAGGACACACCGTACACTTGTCCAGAGTGGCTATTAGCAATTTACATCCCGCCCGTCAGCGTAGCAAGGCTCCCATTTCTCCATGGCCTGTCCTGCATTTCTGGTTTTGACACTTTATTCAGCATGGCCCTTTTGACCGATGGGAAGCGAGACTTCTTTGTAGCGCTGATTTGCCTTTCCAGGTTGCTTGGTTGGCCAAAAAGGGCGTATGCGTTTTTTCCTGAATATATTCAGGAAAAACGCATACGCCCTTTTTGGCCAAGGGCATCATTGTCGAGGTTTTGCCGCTTTTCCTGTGCTTTAAAGGCGATTCGAATCTACCTCCTGAAATCTGTTTCCTGCAATTCTGCCTTGCTTTCAAATCCTCTTCGTTGCCTTCCCTCAATATATTTGTGGACGAGAGTTATCATTTCTAAGTCTGCAGGTTTGTGAATTGCAGTGCCCCTGAGCTCCATTCTTCAACTCGCTTTCTTGGGAGCTGGCCGCAAAAGCGCAGGATTGCTTCAGGACGTATTCTGGTTCCTGGCGGCAGGCTGAGCCTGTGGTTAATTCTTCTTCCTGATGGGAAAATAGAATGACCTGTGCCTGCCCCAACACCTAGAGCTAGTCTCTCATTGGTTCCCCCTCTTCCCGTTCATCCTCAGGACAATTTGCAACCTGTACGGAACAGGAGGATAAAGGTGCTGATTCTCCAAGGAGGGAGATTGCTAGTAAAGCGGCTGGAATGGTGAACCGGAGCACAAAGAGATGAGAAATGAGGTGCGTTTTAGAAACCTTTCCCGATCACACGGTGTACCATCTTCGGGGTTTCTCATGCATGTTTTCAATGTAGGACGATGCCCTTGAACCTGGAGATTTGGGACCCATGGGATGGGTACCACGCCGTATTACTTTAAAGGGTCTGCGTTAGCTCAGCCAACCTCACCAAACCTCTCAGCCCCAAGAGTGTCCACCCTTATGTCTCAATCAGCTGTGGGTCTAGATATGGTCAATCCAGGTGGCATCACAGCCCCTGAACGAATTTTGTAAGAATTTCTCTCTCTTTCACTGTCTTTGTTTCACGGGTTTTGAAAAGTAATTGATTTTTATAATGGGGTTTAGCTGCTTTTCACTGCTGTGTTTATGCCGCTTTACACCCACTTGACTCACTTACAGAGAGATATCAATACATAGGTTTTAAGATTCTTACTAGTCAGATATATTCTTGGGCGGTGAATAGGGGGTGTTGAGTCCAGTTCACTGAGCAAGGAGTAGGTCTTGTCTCTTACATATTGGGTTTATGGAACGGTATCTGAGCTAATTTGAAACCCTTGTTTTATGCATCACCCCACCTCACCTTTCCCGTTAAGCAGCCATAGTGTGTTTTCTAAACGTGTGACTCTGTTCTGTTTTGTAATTCAGTTCAAGGGTAGCGGTTTTGACATTCCCTCTATAAGTGATATCTCATGATAAGTGTCTTTTTCTGTGTGACTTATTTCACTTAGAATCGTCGTACCTAAATCCACTCATCATGCTGCTACTAGCCTTATGACGTTGATTTCATGGCTGAGTGATATTCCATTGTACATAAGGACCACAACTTCTTTATCCATTCTTCTCTTTCCTGGGATATTTAAGGTGTAACGAAGTGGAAGTTCTTGTCAACAGAGCAGCCCAAAACTTTGGGATGCCTGTGTCTTGCTGATTTTTAGTTTTCCCAATTTATACGCCCATGAGTGGAAATGCCCTCTGCTCTCTAAGCTGAGTTTTTTAGATGTTTCAGGACACACCGTACACTTCTCCAGAGTGGCTGTTGGCAATTTACATCCCGCCCATCAGCGTAGCAAGGCTCCCATTTCTCCATGGCCTGTCCTGCATTTCTGGTTTTGACACTTTATTCAGCATGGCCCTTTTGACCGATGGGAAGCGAGACTTCTTTGTAGCGCTGATTTGCCTTTCCAGGTTGCTTGGTTGGCCAAAAAGGGCGTATGCGTTTTTTCCTGAATATATTTAGGAAAAAACGCATACGCCCTTTTTGGCCAAGGGCATCATTGTCGAGGTTTTACCGCTTTTCCTGTGCTTTAAAGGAGATTCGAATCTACCTCCTGAAATCTGTTTCCTGCAATTCTGCCTTGCTTTCAAATCCTCTTCGTTGCCTTCCCTCAATATATTTGTGGACGAGAGTTATCATTTCTAAGTCTACAGGTTTGTGAATTGCAGTGCCCCTGAGCTCCATTCTTAAACTCGCTTTCTTGGGAGCTGGCCGCAAAAGCGCAGGATTGCTTCAGGCCGTATTCTGGTTCCAGGCGGCAGGCTGAGCCTGTGGTTAATTCTTCTTCCTGATGGGAAAATAGAGTGACCTGTGCCTGTCCCAACACCTAGAGCTAGTCTCTCATTGGTTCCCCCTCTTCCCGTGCATCCTCAGGACAAATTGCAACCTGTACGGAACAGGAAGATAAAGGTGTGATTCTCCAAGGAGGGAGATTGCTAGTAAAGCGGCTGGAATGGCGAACCGGAGCACAAGGAGATGAGAAATGAGGTGCGTTTTAGCAACCTTTCCCGATCACATGGTGTACCATCTTCGGGGTTTCTCATGAATGTTTTCAGTGTAGGACGATGCCCTTGAACCTGGAGATTTGGGACCCATGGGATGGGTACCACGCCGTATTTCTTTAAAGGGTCTGCGTTTGCTCACCCAACCTCACCAAACCTCTCAGCCCCAAGAGTGTCCACCCTTATGTCTCAATCAGCTGTGGGTCTAGATATGGTCAATCCAGGTGGCATCACAGCCCCTGAACGAATTTTGTAAGAATTTCTCTCTCTTTCACTGTCTTTGTTTCACGGGTTTTGAAAAGTAATTGATTTTTATAATGGGGTTTAGCTGCTTTTGACTGCTGCGTTTATGCCGCTTTACACCCACTTGACTCACTTACAGAGAGATATCAATATATAGGTTTTAAGATTCTTACTAGTCAGATATATTCTTGGGCGGTGAATAGGGGGTGTTGAGTCCAGTTCACTGAGCAAGGAGTAGGTCTTGTCTCTTACATATTGGGTTTATGGAACGGTATCTGAGCTAATTTGAAACCCTTGTTTTATGCATCACCCCACCTCACCTTTCCCGTTAAGTAGACATAGTCTGTTTTCTAAACGTGTGACTCTGTTCTGTTTTGTAATTCAGTTCAAGGGTAGCGGTTTTTACATTCCCTCTATAAGTGATATCTCATGATAAGTGTCTTTTTCTGTGTGACTTATTTCACTTAGAATCGTCATACCTAAATCCACTCATCATGCTGCTACTAGCCTTATGACATTGATTTCATGGCTGAGTGATATTCCATTGTAAATAAGGACCACATCTTCTTTATCCATTCTTCTCTTTCCTGGGATATTTAAGGTGTAACGAAGTGGAGGTTCTTGTCAACAGAGTAGCCCAAAACTTTGGGGTGCCTGTGTCTTGCTGATTTTTAGTTTTCCCAATTTATACGCCCATGAGTGGAAGTGCCCTATGCTCTCTAAGCTGAGTTTTTTAGATGTTTCAGGACACACCGTACACTTCTCCAGAGTGGCTGTTGGCAATTTACATCCCGCCCATCAGCGTAACAAGGCTCGCATTTCTCCATGGCCTGTCCTGCATTTCTGGTTTTGACACTTTATTCAGCATGGCCCTTTTGACCGATGGGAAGCGAGACTTCTTTGTAGCGCTGATTTGCCTTTCCAGGTTGCTTGGTTGGCCAAAAAGGGCGTATGCGTTTTTTCCTGAATATATTCAGGAAAAAACGCATACGCCCTTTTTGGCCAAGGGCATCATTGTCGAGGTTTTGCCGCTTTTCCTGTGCTTTAAAGGCGATTCGAATCTACCTCCTGAAATCTGTTTCCTGCAATTCTGCCTTGCTTTCAAATCCTCTTCGTTGCCTTCCCTCAATATATTTGTGGACGAGAGTTCTCATTTCTAAGTCTGCAGGTTTGTGAATTGCAGTGCCCCTGAGCTCCATTCTTCAACTCGCTTTCTTGGGAGCTGGCCGCAAAAGCGCAGGATTGCTTCAGGCCGTATTCTGGTTCCAGGCGGCAGGCTGAGCCTGTGGTTAATTCTTCTTCCTGATGGGAAAATAGAGTGACCTGTGCCTGTCCCAACACCTAGAGCTAGTCTCTCATTGGTTCCCCCTCTTCCCGTTCATCCTCAGGACAAATTGCAACCTGTACGGAACAGGAAGATAAAGGTGTGATTCTCCAAGGAGGGAGATTGCTAGTAAAGCGGCTGGAATGGCGAACCGGAGCACAAGGAGATGAGAAATGAGGTGCGTTTTAGCAACCTTTCCCGATCACACGGTGTACCATCTTCGGGGTTTCTCATGAATGTTTTCAGTGTAGGACGATGCCCTTGAACCTGGAGATTTGGGACCCATGGGATGGGTACCACGCCGTATTTCTTTAAAGGGTCTGCGTTTGCTCACCCAACCTCACCAAACCTCTCAGCCCCAAGAGTGTCCACCCTTATGTCTCAATCAGCTGTGGGTCTAGATATGGTCAATCCAGGTGGCATCACAGCCCCTGAACGAATTTTGTAAGAATTTCTCTCTCTTTCACTGTCTTTGTTTCACGGGTTTTGAAAAGTAATTGATTTTTATAATGGGGTTTAGCTGCTTTTGACTGCTGCGTTTATGCCGCTTTACACCCACTTGACTCACTTACAGAGAGATATCAATATATAGGTTTTAAGATTCTTACTAGTCAGATGTATTCTTGGGCGGTGAATAGGGGGTGTTGAGTCCAGTTCACTGAGCAAGGAGTAGGTCTTGTCTCTTACATATTGGGTTTATGGAACGGTATCTGAGCTAATTTGAAACCCTTGTTTTATGCATCACCCCACCTCACCTTTCCCGTTAAGTAGACATAGTCTGTTTTCTAAACGTGTGACTCTGTTCTGTTTTGTAATTCAGTTCAAGGGTAGCGGTTTTTACATTCCCTCTATAAGTGATATCTCATGATAAGTGTCTTTTTCTGTGTGACTTATTTCACTTAGAATCGTCATACCTAAATCCACTCATCATGCTGCTACTAGCCTTATGACATTGATTTCATGGCTGAGTGATATTCCATTGTATATAAGGACCACATCTTCTTTATCCATTCCTCTCTTTCCTGGGATATTTAAGGTGTAACGAAGTGGAGGTTCTTGTCAACAGAGTAGCCCAAAACTTTGGGGTGCCTGTGTCTTGCTGATTTTTAGTTTTCCCAATTTATACGCCCATGAGTGGAAGTGCCGTATGCTCTCTAAGCTGAGTTTTTTAGATGTTTCAGGACACACCGTACACTTCTCCAGAGTGGCTGTTGGCAATTTACATCCCGCCCATCAGCGTAGCAAGGCTCCCATTTCTCCATGGCCTGTCCTGCATTTCTGGTTTTGACACTTTATTCAGCATGGCCCTTTTGACCGATGGGAAGCGAGACTTCTTTGTAGCGCTGATTTGCCTTTCCAGGTTGCTTGGTTGGCCAAAAAGGGCGTATGCGTTTTTTCCTGAATATATTCAGGAAAAAACGCATACGCCCTTTTTGGCCAAGGGCATCATTGTCGAGGTTTTGCCGCTTTTCCTGTGCTTTAAAGGCGATTCGAATCTACCTCCTGAAATCTGTTTCCTGCAATTCTGCCTTGCTTTCAAATCCTCTTCGTTGCCTTCCCTCAATATATTTGTGGACGAGAGTTATCATTTCTAAGTCTGCAGGTTTGTGAATTGCAGTGTCCCTGAGCTCCATTATTCAAGTCGCTTTCTTGGGAGCTGGCCGCAAAAGCGCAGGATTGCTTCAGGCCGTCTTCTGGTTCCAGGCGGCAGGCTGAGCCTGTGGTTAATTCTTCTTCCTGATGGGAAAATAGAGTGACCTGTGCCTGTCCCAACACCTAGAGCTAGTCTCTCATTGGTTCCCCCTCTTCCCGTGCATCCTCAGGACAAATTGCAACCTGTACGGAACAGGAGGATAAAGGTGTGATTCTCCAAGGAGGGAGATTGCTAGTAAAGCGGCTGGAATGGCGAACCGGAGCACAAGGAGTTGAGAAATGAGGTGCGTTTTAGAAACCTTTCCCGATCACACGGTGTACCATCTTCGGGGTTTCTCATGCATGTTTTCAGTGTAGGACGATGCCCTTGAACCTGGAGATTTGGGACCCATGGGATGCGTACCACGCTATATTACTTTAAAGGGTCTGCGTTTGCTCACCCAACCTCACCAAACCTCTCAGCCCCAAGAGTGTCCACCCTTATGTCTCAATCAGCTGTGGGTCTAGATATGGTCAATCCAGGTGGCATCACAGTCCCTGAATGAATTTTGTAAGAATTTCTCTCTCCTTCACTGTCTTTGTTTCACGGGTTTTGAAAAGTAATTGATTTTTATAATGGGGATTAAGCTGCTTTTGAGTGCTGCGTTTATGCCACTTTACACCCACTTGACTCACTTACAGAAAGATATCAATATATAGGTTTTAAGATTTTTACTAGTCAGATATATTCTTGGGCGGTGAATAGGGGGTGTTGAGTCCAGTTCACTGAGCAAGGAGTAGGTCTTGTCTCTTACATATTGGGTTTATGGAACGGTATCTGAGCTAATTTGAAACCCTTGTTTTATGCATCACCCCACCTCACCTTTCCCGTTAAGCAGACATAGTCTGTTTTCTAAACGTGTGACTCTGTTCTGTTTTGTAATTCAGTTCAAGGGTAGCGGTTTTTACATTCCCTCTATAAGTGATATCTCATGATAAGGGTCTTTTTCTGTGTGACTTATTTCACTTAGAATCGTCATACCTAAATCCACTCATCATGCTGCTACTAGCCTTATGACATTGATTTCATGGCTGAGTGATATTCCATTGTATATAAGGACCACATCTTCTTTATCCATTCCTCTCTTTCCTGGGATATTTAAGGTGTATCGAAGTGGAGGTTCTTGTCAACAGAGTAGCCCAAAACTTTGGGGTGCCTGTGTCTTGCTGATTTTTACTTTTCCCAATTTATACGCCCATGAGTGGAAGTGCCCTATGGTCTCTAAACTGAGTTTTTTAGATGTTTCAGGACACACCGTACACTTCTCCAGAGTGGCTGTTGGCAATTTACATCCCGCCCATCAGCGTAACAAGGCTCCCATTTCTCCATGGCCTGTCCTGCATTTCTGGTTTTGACACTTTATTCAGCATGGCCCTTTTGACCGATGGGAAGCGAGACTTCTTTTTAGTGCTGATTTGCCTTTCCAGGTTGCTTGGTTGGCCAAAAAGGGCGTATGCGTTTTTTCCTGAATATATTCAGGAAAAAACGCATACGCCCTTTTTGGCCAAGGGCATCATTGTCGAGGTTTTGCCGCTTTTCCTGTGCTTTAAAGGCGATTCGAATCTACCTCCTGAAATCTGTTTCCTGCAATTCTGCCTTGCTTTCAAATCCTCTTCGTTGCCTTCCCTCAATATATTTGTGGACGAGAGTTATCATTTCTAAGTCTGCAGGTTTGTGAATTGCAGTGCCCCTGAGCTCCATGATTGAACTCGCTTTCTTGGGAGCTGGCCGCAAAAGCGCAGGATTGCTTCAGGCCGTATTCTGGTTCCTGGCGGCAGGCTGAGCCTGTGGTTAATTCTTCTTCCTAATGGGAAAATAGAGTGACCTGTGCCTGTCCCAACACCTAGAGCTAGTCTCTCATTGGTTCCCCCTCTTCCCGTGCATCCTCAGGACAAATGCAACCTGTACAGAACAGGAGGATAAAGGTGCTGATTCTCCAAGGAGGGAGATTGCTAGTAAAGCGGCTGGAATGGCGAACCGGAGCACAAGGAGATGAGAAATGAGGTGCGTTTTAGAAACCTTTCCCGATCACACGGTGTACCATCTTCGGGGTTTCTCATGCATGTTTTCAATGTAGGACGATGCCCTTGAACCTGGAGATTTGGGACCCATGGGATGGGTACCACGCCGTATTTCTTTACAGGGTCTGCGTTTGCTCACCCAACCTCACCAAACCTCTCAGCCCCAAGAGTGTCCACCCTTATGTCTCAATCAGCTGTGGGTCTAGATATGGTCAATCCAGGTGGCATCACAGCCCCTGAACGAATTTTGTAAGAATTTCTCTCTCTTTCACTGTCTTTGTTTCACGGGTTTTGAAAAGTAATTGATTTTTATAATGGGGTTTAGCTGCTTTTGACTGCTGCGTTTATGCCGCTTTACACCCACTTGACTCACTTACAGAGAGATATCAATATATAGGTTTTAAGATTCTTACTAGTCAGATATATTCTTGGGCGGTGAATAGGGGGTGTTGAGTCCAGTTCACTGAGCAAGGAGTAGGTCTTGTCTCTTACATATTGGGTTTATGGAACGGTATCTGAGCTAATTTGAAACCCTTGTTTTATGCATCACCCCACCTCACCTTTCCCGTTAAGTAGACATAGTCTGTTTTCTAAACGTGTGACTCTGTTCTGTTTTGTAATTCAGTTCAAGGGTAGCGGTTTTTACATTCCCTCTATAAGTGATATCTCATGATAAGTGTCTTTTTCTGTGTGACTTATTTCACTTAGAATCGTCATACCTAAATCCACTCATCATGCTGCTACTAGCCTTATGACATTGATTTCATGGCTGAGTGATATTCCATTGTATATAAGGACCACATCTTCTTTATCCATTCCTCTCTTTCCTGGGATATTTAAGGTGTAACGAAGTGGAGGTTCTTGTCAACAGAGTAGCCCAAAACTTTGGGGTGCCTGTGTCTTGCTGATTTTTAGTTTTCCCAATTTATACGCCCATGAGTGGAAGTGCCGTATGCTCTCTAAGCTGAGTTTTTTAGATGTTTCAGGACACACCGTACACTTCTCCAGAGTGGCTGTTGGCAATTTACATCCCGCCCATCAGCGTAACAAGGCTCCCATTTCTCCATGGCCTGTCCTGCATTTCTGGTTTTGACACTTTATTCAGCATGGCCCTTTTGACCGATGGGAAGCGAGACTTCTTTTTAGTGCTGATTTGCCTTTCCAGGTTGCTTGGTTGGCCAAAAAGGGCGTATGCGTTTTTTCCTGAATATATTCAGGAAAAAACGCATACGCCCTTTTTGGCCAAGGGCATCATTGTCGAGGTTTTGCCGCTTTTCCTGTGCTTTAAAGGCGATTCGAATCTACCTCCTGAAATCTGTTTCCTGCAATTCTGCCTTGCTTTCAAATCCTCTTCGTTGCCTTCCCTCAATATATTTGTGGACGAGAGTTATCATTTCTAAGTCTGCAGGTTTGTGAATTGCAGTGCCCCTGAGCTCCATGATTGAACTCGCTTTCTTGGGAGCTGGCCGCAAAAGCGCAGGATTGCTTCAGGCCGTATTCTGGTTCCTGGCGGCAGGCTGAGCCTGTGGTTAATTCTTCTTCCTAATGGGAAAATAGAGTGACCTGTGCCTGTCCCAACACCTAGAGCTAGTCTCTCATTGGTTCCCCCTCTTCCCGTGCATCCTCAGGACAAATGCAACCTGTACAGAACAGGAGGATAAAGGTGCTGATTCTCCAAGGAGGGAGATTGCTAGTAAAGCGGCTGGAATGGCGAACCGGAGCACAAGGAGATGAGAAATGAGGTGCGTTTTAGAAACCTTTCCCGATCACACGGTGTACCATCTTCGGGGTTTCTCATGCATGTTTTCAATGTAGGACGATGCCCTTGAACCTGGAGATTTGGGACCCATGGGATGGGTACCACGCCGTATTTCTTTACAGGGTCTGCGTTTGCTCACCCAACCTCACCAAACCTCTCAGCCCCAAGAGTGTCCACCCTTATGTCTCAATCAGCTGTGGGTCTAGATATGGTCAATCCAGGTGGCATCACAGCCCCTGAACGAATTTTGTAAGAATTTCTCTCTCTTTCACTGTCTTTGTTTCACGGGTTTTGAAAAGTAATTGATTTTTATAATGGGGTTTAGCTGCTTTTGACTGCTGCGTTTATGCCGCTTTACACCCACTTGACTCACTTACAGAGAGATATCAATATATAGGTTTTAAGATTCTTACTAGTCAGATATATTCTTGGGCGGTGAATAGGGGGTGTTGAGTCCAGTTCACTGAGCAAGGAGTAGGTCTTGTCTCTTACATATTGGGTTTATGGAACGGTATCTGAGCTAATTTGAAACCCTTGTTTTATGCATCACCCCACCTCACCTTTCCCGTTAAGTAGACATAGTCTGTTTTCTAAACGTGTGACTCTGTTCTGTTTTGTAATTCAGTTCAAGGGTAGCGGTTTTTACATTCCCTCTATAAGTGATATCTCATGATAAGTGTCTTTTTCTGTGTGACTTATTTCACTTAGAATCGTCATACCTAAATCCACTCATCATGCTGCTACTAGCCTTATGACATTGATTTCATGGCTGAGTGATATTCCATTGTATATAAGGACCACATCTTCTTTATCCATTCCTCTCTTTCCTGGGATATTTAAGGTGTAACGAAGTGGAGGTTCTTGTCAACAGAGTAGCCCAAAACTTTGGGGTGCCTGTGTCTTGCTGATTTTTAGTTTTCCCAATTTATACGCCCATGAGTGGAAGTGCCGTATGCTCTCTAAGCTGAGTTTTTTAGATGTTTCAGGACACACCGTACACTTCTCCAGAGTGGCTGTTGGCAATTTACATCCCGCCCATCAGCGTAGCAAGGCTCCCATTTCTCCATGGCCTGTCCTGCATTTCTGGTTTTGACACTTTATTCAGCATGGCCCTTTTGACCGATGGGAAGCGAGACTTCTTTGTAGCGCTGATTTGCCTTTCCAGGTTGCTTGGTTGGCCAAAAAGGGCGTATGCGTTTTTCCTGAATATATTCAGGAAAAAACGCATACGCCCTTTTTGGCCAAGGGCATCATTGTCGAGGTTTTGCCGCTTTTCCTGTGCTTTAAAGGCGATTCGAATCTACCTCCTGAAATCTGTTTCCTGCAATTCTGCCTTGCTTTCAAATCCTCTTCGTTGCCTTCCCTCAATATATTTGTGGACGAGAGTTATCATTTCTAAGTCTGCAGGTTTGTGAATTGCAGTGCCCCTGAGCTCCATGATTCAACTCGCTTTCTTGGGAGCTGGCCGCAAAAGCGCAGGATTGCTTCAGGCCGTATTCTGGTTCCAGGCGGCAGGCTGAGCCTGTGGTTAATTCTTCTTCCTGATGGGAAAATAGAGTGACCTGTGCCTGTCCCAACACCTAGAGCTAGTCTCTCATTGGTTCCCCCTCTTCCCGTGCATCCTCAGGACAAATTGCAACCTGTACGGAACAGGAGGATAAAGGTGTGATTCTCCAAGGAGGGAGATTGCTAGTAAAGCGGCTGGAATGGCGAACCGGAGCACAAGGAGTTGAGAAATGAGGTGCGTTTTAGAAACCTTTCCCGATCACACGGTGTACCATCTTCGGGGTTTCTCATGCATGTTTTCAGTGTAGGACGATGCCCTTGAACCTGGAGATTTGGGACCCATGGGATGCGTACCACGCTATATTCCTTTAAAGGGTCTGCGTTTGCTCACCCAACCTCACCAAACCTCTCAGCCCCAAGAGTGTCCACCCTTATGTCTCAATCAGCTGTGGGTCTAGATATGGTCAATCCAGGTGGCATCACAGCCCCTGAATGAATTTTTTAAGAATATTTCTCTCTTTCACTGTCTTTGTTTCACGGGTTTTGAAAAGTAATTGATTTTTATAATGCGGTTTAGCTGCTTTTCACTGCTGTGTTTATGCCGCTTTACACCCACTTGACTCACTTACAGAGAGATATCAGTACATAGGTTTTAAGATTCTTACTAGTTAGATATATTCTTGGGTGGTGAATAGGGGGTGTTGAGTCCAGTTCACTGAGCAAGGAGTAGGTCTTGTTTATTACATATTGGGTTCATGGAACGGTATCTGAGCTAATTTGAAACCCTTGTTTTATGCATCACCCCACCTCACCTTTCCCGTTAGGCAGCCATAGTGTGTTTTCTAAACGTGTGACTCTGTTCTGTTTTGTAATTCAGTTCAAGGGTAGCGGTTTTTACATTCCCTCTATAAGTGATATCTTATGATAAGTGTCTTTTTCTGTGTGACTTATTTCACTTAGAATCGTCATACCTAAATCCACTCATCATGCTGCTACTAGCCTTATGACATTAATTGCATGGCTGAGTGATATTCCATTGTATATAAGGACCACATCTTCTTTATCCATTCTTCTCTTTCCTGGGATATTTAAGGTGTAACGAAGTGGAGGTGATTGTCAACAGAGTAGCCCAGAACTTTGGGGTTCCTGTGTCTTGCTGATTTTTAGTTTTCCCAATTTATACGCCCATGAGTGGAAGGGCCCTATGCTCTCTAAGCTGAGTTTCTTAGATGTTTCAGGACACACCGTACACTTCTCCAGAGTGGCTGTTGGCAATTTACATCCCGCCCGTCAGCGTAGCAAGGCTCCCATTTCTCCATGGCCTGTCCTGCATTTCTGGTTTTGACACTTTATTCAGCATGGCCCTTTTGACCGATGGGAAGCGAGACTTCTTTGTAGCGCTGATTTGCCTTTCCAGGTTGCTTGGTTGGCCAAAAAGGGCGTATGCGTTTTTTCCTGAATATATTCAGGAAAATACGCATACGCTCTTTTTGGCCAAGGGCATCATTGTCGAGGTTTTGCCGCTTTTCCTGTGCTTTAAAGGCGATTCGAATCTACCTCCTGAAATCTGTTTCCTGCAATTCTGCCTTGCTTTCAAATCCTCTTCGTTGCCTTCCCTCAATATATTTGTGGACGAGAGTTATCATTTCTAAGTCTGCAGGTTTGTGAATTGCAGTGCCCCTGAGCTCCATTATTCAACTCGCTTTCTTGGGAGCTGGCCGCAAAAGCGCAGGATTGCTTCAAGCCGCATTCTGGTTCCAGGCGGCAGGCTGAGCCTGTGGTTAATTCTTCTTCCTGATGGGAAAATAGAGTGACCTGTGCCTGTCCCAACAGCTAGAGCTAGTCTCTCATTGGTTCCCCCTCTTCCCGTGCATCCTCAGGACAAATTGCAACCTGTACGGAACAGGAGGATAAAGGTGCTGATTCTCCAAGGAGGGAGATTGCTAGTAAAGCGGCTGGAATGGCGAACCGGAGCACTAGGAGTTGAGAAATGAGGTGCGTTTTAGAAACCTTTCGGATCACACCGTGTACCATCTTCGGGGTTTCTCATGCATGTTTTCAGTGTAGGACGATGCCCTTGATCCTGGAGTTTTTTGACCCATGGGTTGGGTACCACGCCGTATTACTTTAAAGTGTCTGCGTTTGCTCACCGAACCTCACCAAACCTCTCAGCCCCAAGAGGGTCCACCCTTATGTCTCAATCAGATGTGGGTCTGGATATGGTCAATCCTGGTGGCATCACAGCCCCTCAACGAATTTTGTAAGAATTTCTCTCTCTTTCACTGTCTTTGTTTCACGGGTTTTGAAAAGTAATTGATTTTTATAATGGGGTTTAGCTGCTTTTCACTGCTGTGTTTATGCCGCTTTACACCCACTTGACTCACTTACAGAGAGACATCAATACATAGGTTTTAAGATTCTTACTAGTCAGATATATTCTTGGGCGGTGAATAGGGGGTGTTGCGTCCAGTTCACTGAGTAAGGAGTAGGTCTTTATTACATATTGGGTTTATGGAAAGCTATCTGAGCTAATTTGAAACCCTTGTTTTATGCATCAGCCCACCTCACCTTTCCCGTTAAGCAGCCATAGTGTGTTTTCTAAACGTGTGACTCTGTTCTGTTTTGTAATTCAGTTCAAGGGTAGCGGTTTTTACATTCCCTCTGTAAGTGATATCTTATGATAAGTGTCTTTTTCTGTGTGAGTTATTTCACTTAGAATCGTCATACCTAAATCCACTCATCATGCTGCTACTAGCCTTATGACATTGATTTCATGGCTGAGTGATATTCCATTGTATATAAGGACCACATCTTCTTTATCCATTCCTCTCTTTCCTGGGATATTTAAGGTGTAACGAAGTGGAGGTTCTTGTCAACAGAGTAGCCCAAAACTTTGGGGTGCCTGTGTCTTGCTGATTTTTAGTTTTCCCAATTTATACGCCCATGAGTGGAAGTGCCGTATGCTCTCTAAGCTGAGTTTTTTAGATGTTTCAGGACACACCGTACACTTCTCCAGAGTGGCTGTTGGCAATTTACATCCCGCCCATCAGCGTAACAAGGCTCCCATTTCTCCATGGCCTGTCCTGCATTTCTGGTTTTGACACTTTATTCAGCATGGCCCTTTTGACCGATGGGAAGCGAGACTTCTTTTTAGTGCTGATTTGCCTTTCCAGGTTGCTTGGTTGGCCAAAAAGGGCGTATGCGTTTTTTCCTGAATATATTCAGGAAAAAACGCATACGCCCTTTTTGGCCAAGGGCATCATTGTCGAGGTTTTGCCGCTTTTCCTGTGCTTTAAAGGCGATTCGAATCTACCTCCTGAAATCTGTTTCCTGCAATTCTGCCTTGCTTTCAAATCCTCTTCGTTGCCTTCCCTCAATATATTTGTGGACGAGAGTTATCATTTCTAAGTCTGCAGGTTTGTGAATTGCAGTGCCCCTGAGCTCCATGATTGAACTCGCTTTCTTGGGAGCTGGCCGCAAAAGCGCAGGATTGCTTCAGGCCGTATTCTGGTTCCTGGCGGCAGGCTGAGCCTGTGGTTAATTCTTCTTCCTAATGGGAAAATAGAGTGACCTGTGCCTGTCCCAACACCTAGAGCTAGTCTCTCATTGGTTCCCCCTCTTCCCGTGCATCCTCAGGACAAATGCAACCTGTACAGAACAGGAGGATAAAGGTGCTGATTCTCCAAGGAGGGAGATTGCTAGTAAAGCGGCTGGAATGGCGAACCGGAGCACAAGGAGATGAGAAATGAGGTGCGTTTTAGAAACCTTTCCCGATCACACGGTGTACCATCTTCGGGGTTTCTCATGCATGTTTTCAATGTAGGACGATGCCCTTGAACCTGGAGATTTGGGACCCATGGGATGGGTACCACGCCGTATTTCTTTACAGGGTCTGCGTTTGCTCACCCAACCTCACCAAACCTCTCAGCCCCAAGAGTGTCCACCCTTATGTCTCAATCAGCTGTGGGTCTAGATATGGTCAATCCAGGTGGCATCACAGCCCCTGAACGAATTTTGTAAGAATTTCTCTCTCTTTCACTGTCTTTGTTTCACGGGTTTTGAAAAGTAATTGATTTTTATAATGGGGTTTAGCTGCTTTTGACTGCTGCGTTTATGCCGCTTTACACCCACTTGACTCACTTACAGAGAGATATCAATATATAGGTTTTAAGATTCTTACTAGTCAGATATATTCTTGGGCGGTGAATAGGGGGTGTTGAGTCCAGTTCACTGAGCAAGGAGTAGGTCTTGTCTCTTACATATTGGGTTTATGGAACGGTATCTGAGCTAATTTGAAACCCTTGTTTTATGCATCACCCCACCTCACCTTTCCCGTTAAGTAGACATAGTCTGTTTTCTAAACGTGTGACTCTGTTCTGTTTTGTAATTCAGTTCAAGGGTAGCGGTTTTTACATTCCCTCTATAAGTGATATCTCATGATAAGTGTCTTTTTCTGTGTGACTTATTTCACTTAGAATCGTCATACCTAAATCCACTCATCATGCTGCTACTAGCCTTATGACATTGATTTCATGGCTGAGTGATATTCCATTGTATATAAGGACCACATCTTCTTTATCCATTCCTCTCTTTCCTGGGATATTTAAGGTGTAACGAAGTGGAGGTTCTTGTCAACAGAGTAGCCCAAAACTTTGGGGTGCCTGTGTCTTGCTGATTTTTAGTTTTCCCAATTTATACGCCCATGAGTGGAAGTGCCGTATGCTCTCTAAGCTGAGTTTTTTAGATGTTTCAGGACACACCGTACACTTCTCCAGAGTGGCTGTTGGCAATTTACATCCCGCCCATCAGCGTAGCAAGGCTCCCATTTCTCCATGGCCTGTCCTGCATTTCTGGTTTTGACACTTTATTCAGCATGGCCCTTTTGACCGATGGGAAGCGAGACTTCTTTGTAGCGCTGATTTGCCTTTCCAGGTTGCTTGGTTGGCCAAAAAGGGCGTATGCGTTTTTCCTGAATATATTCAGGAAAAAACGCATACGCCCTTTTTGGCCAAGGGCATCATTGTCGAGGTTTTGCCGCTTTTCCTGTGCTTTAAAGGCGATTCGAATCTACCTCCTGAAATCTGTTTCCTGCAATTCTGCCTTGCTTTCAAATCCTCTTCGTTGCCTTCCCTCAATATATTTGTGGACGAGAGTTATCATTTCTAAGTCTGCAGGTTTGTGAATTGCAGTGCCCCTGAGCTCCATGATTCAACTCGCTTTCTTGGGAGCTGGCCGCAAAAGCGCAGGATTGCTTCAGGCCGTATTCTGGTTCCAGGCGGCAGGCTGAGCCTGTGGTTAATTCTTCTTCCTGATGGGAAAATAGAGTGACCTGTGCCTGTCCCAACACCTAGAGCTAGTCTCTCATTGGTTCCCCCTCTTCCCGTGCATCCTCAGGACAAATTGCAACCTGTACGGAACAGGAGGATAAAGGTGTGATTCTCCAAGGAGGGAGATTGCTAGTAAAGCGGCTGGAATGGCGAACCGGAGCACAAGGAGTTGAGAAATGAGGTGCGTTTTAGAAACCTTTCCCGATCACACGGTGTACCATCTTCGGGGTTTCTCATGCATGTTTTCAGTGTAGGACGATGCCCTTGAACCTGGAGATTTGGGACCCATGGGATGCGTACCACGCTATATTCCTTTAAAGGGTCTGCGTTTGCTCACCCAACCTCACCAAACCTCTCAGCCCCAAGAGTGTCCACCCTTATGTCTCAATCAGCTGTGGGTCTAGATATGGTCAATCCAGGTGGCATCACAGCCCCTGAATGAATTTTTTAAGAATATTTCTCTCTTTCACTGTCTTTGTTTCACGGGTTTTGAAAAGTAATTGATTTTTATAATGCGGTTTAGCTGCTTTTCACTGCTGTGTTTATGCCGCTTTACACCCACTTGACTCACTTACAGAGAGATATCAGTACATAGGTTTTAAGATTCTTACTAGTTAGATATATTCTTGGGTGGTGAATAGGGGGTGTTGAGTCCAGTTCACTGAGCAAGGAGTAGGTCTTGTTTATTACATATTGGGTTCATGGAACGGTATCTGAGCTAATTTGAAACCCTTGTTTTATGCATCACCCCACCTCACCTTTCCCGTTAGGCAGCCATAGTGTGTTTTCTAAACGTGTGACTCTGTTCTGTTTTGTAATTCAGTTCAAGGGTAGCGGTTTTTACATTCCCTCTATAAGTGATATCTTATGATAAGTGTCTTTTTCTGTGTGACTTATTTCACTTAGAATCGTCATACCTAAATCCACTCATCATGCTGCTACTAGCCTTATGACATTAATTGCATGGCTGAGTGATATTCCATTGTATATAAGGACCACATCTTCTTTATCCATTCTTCTCTTTCCTGGGATATTTAAGGTGTAACGAAGTGGAGGTGATTGTCAACAGAGTAGCCCAGAACTTTGGGGTTCCTGTGTCTTGCTGATTTTTAGTTTTCCCAATTTATACGCCCATGAGTGGAAGGGCCCTATGCTGTCTAAGCTGAGTTTCTTAGATGTTTCAGGACACACCGTACACTTCTCCAGAGTGGCTGTTGGCAATTTACATCCCGCCCGTCAGCGTAGCAAGGCTCCCATTTCTCCATGGCCTGTCCTGCATTTCTGGTTTTGACACTTTATTCAGCATGGCCCTTTTGACCGATGGGAAGCGAGACTTCTTTGTAGCGCTGATTTGCCTTTCCAGGTTGCTTGGTTGGCCAAAAAGGGCGTATGCGTTTTTTCCTGAATATATTCAGGAAAATACGCATACGCTCTTTTTGGCCAAGGGCATCATTGTCGAGGTTTTGCCGCTTTTCCTGTGCTTTAAAGGCGATTCGAATCTACCTCCTGAAATCTGTTTCCTGCAATTCTGCCTTGCTTTCAAATCCTCTTCGTTGCCTTCCCTCAATATATTTGTGGACGAGAGTTATCATTTCTAAGTCTGCAGGTTTGTGAATTGCAGTGCCCCTGAGCTCCATTATTCAACTCGCTTTCTTGGGAGCTGGCCGCAAAAGCGCAGGATTGCTTCAAGCCGCATTCTGGTTCCAGGCGGCAGGCTGAGCCTGTGGTTAATTCTTCTTCCTGATGGGAAAATAGAGTGACCTGTGCCTGTCCCAACAGCTAGAGCTAGTCTCTCATTGGTTCCCCCTCTTCCCGTGCATCCTCAGGACAAATTGCAACCTGTACGGAACAGGAGGATAAAGGTGCTGATTCTCCAAGGAGGGAGATTGCTAGTAAAGCGGCTGGAATGGCGAACCGGAGCACTAGGAGTTGAGAAATGAGGTGCGTTTTAGAAACCTTTCGGATCACACCGTGTACCATCTTCGGGGTTTCTCATGCATGTTTTCAGTGTAGGACGATGCCCTTGATCCTGGAGTTTTTTGACCCATGGGTTGGGTACCACGCCGTATTACTTTAAAGTGTCTGCGTTTGCTCACCGAACCTCACCAAACCTCTCAGCCCCAAGAGGGTCCACCCTTATGTCTCAATCAGATGTGGGTCTGGATATGGTCAATCCTGGTGGCATCACAGCCCCTCAACGAATTTTGTAAGAATTTCTCTCTCTTTCACTGTCTTTGTTTCACGGGTTTTGAAAAGTAATTGATTTTTATAATGGGGTTTAGCTGCTTTTCACTGCTGTGTTTATGCCGCTTTACACCCACTTGACTCACTTACAGAGAGACATCAATACATAGGTTTTAAGATTCTTACTAGTCAGATATATTCTTGGGCGGTGAATAGGGGGTGTTGCGTCCAGTTCACTGAGTAAGGAGTAGGTCTTTATTACATATTGGGTTTATGGAAAGCTATCTGAGCTAATTTGAAACCCTTGTTTTATGCATCAGCCCACCTCACCTTTCCCGTTAAGCAGCCATAGTGTGTTTTCTAAACGTGTGACTCTGTTCTGTTTTGTAATTCAGTTCAAGGGTAGCGGTTTTTACATTCCCTCTGTAAGTGATATCTTATGATAAGTGTCTTTTTCTGTGTGAGTTATTTCACTTAGGATCGTCATTCCTAAATCCACTCATCATGCTGCTACTAGCCTTATGACATTGATTTCATGGCTGAGTGATATTCCATTGTACATAAGGACCACAACTTCTTTTTCCATTCTTCTCTTTCCGGGGATATTTAAAGTGTAACGAAGTGGAAGTTCTTGTCAACAGAGCAGCCCAAAACTTTGGGATGCCTTTGTCTTGCTGATTTTTAGTTTTCCCAATTTATACGCCCATGAGTGGAAATGCCCTCTGCTCTCTAAGCTGAGTTTTTTAGATGTTTCAGGACACACCGTACACTTCTCCAGAGTGGCTGTTGGCAATTTACATCCCGCCCATCAGCGTAGCAAGGCTCCCATTTCTCCATGGCCTGTCCTGCATTTCTGGTTTTGACACTTTATTCAGCATGGCCCTTTTGACCGATGGGAAGCGAGACTTCTTTGTAGCGCTGATTTGCCTTTCCAGGTTGCTTGGTTGGCCAAAAAGGGCGTATGCGTTTTTTCCTGAATATATTTAGGAAAAAACGCATACGCCCTTTTTGGCCAAGGGCATCATTGTCGAGGTTTTACCGCTTTTCCTGTGCTTTAAAGGAGATTCGAATCTACCTCCTGAAATCTGTTTCCTGCAATTCTGCCTTGCTTTCAAATCCTCTTCGTTGCCTTCCCTCAATATATTTGTGGACGAGAGTTATCATTTCTAAGTCTGCAGGTTTGTGAATTGCAGTGCCCCTGAGCTCCATTCTTCAACTCGCTTTCTTGGGAGCTGGCCGCAAAAGCGCAGGATTGCTTCAGGCCGTATTCTGGTTCCTGGCGGCAGGCTGAGCCTGTGGTTAATTCTTCTTCCTGATGGGAAAATAGAATGACCTGTGCCTGCCCCAACACCTAGAGCTAGTCTCTCATTGGTTCCCCCTCTTCCCGTTCATCCTCAGGACAATTAGCAACCTGTACGGAACAGGAGGATAAAGGTGCTGATTCTCCAAGGAGGGAGATTGCTAGTAAAGCGGCTGGAATGGTGAACCGGAGCACAAGGAGATGAGAAATGAGGTGCGTTTTAGAAACCTTTCCCGATCACACGGTGTACCATCTTCGGGGTTTCTCATGCATGTTTTCAATATAGGACGATGCCCTTGAACCTGGAGATTTGGGACCCATGGGATGGGTACCACGCCGTATTACTTTAAAGGGTCTGCGTTTTCTCACCCAACCTCACCAAACCTCTCAGCCCCAAGAGTGTCCACCCTTATGTCTCAATCAGCTGTGGGTCTAGATATGGTCAATCCAGGTGGAATCACAGCCCCTGAACGAATTTTGTAAGAATTTCTCTCTCTTTCACTGTCTTTGTTTCACGGGTTTTGAAACGTAATTGATTTTTATAATGGGGTTTAGCTGCTTTTCACTGCTGTGTTTATGCCGCTTTACACCCATTTGACTCACTTACAGAGAGATATCAATACATAGGTTTTAAGATTTTTACTAGTCAGATATATTCTTGGGCGGTGAATAGGGGGTGTTGAGTGCAGTTCACTGAGCAAGGAGTTTGTCTTGTCTATTACATATTGGGTTTATGGAACGGTATCTGAGCTAATTTGAAACCCTTGTTTTATGCATCACCCCACCTCACCTTTCCCGTTAAGCAGCCATAGTGTGTTTTCTAAACGTGTGACTCTGTTCTGTTTTGTAATTCAGTTCAAGGGTAGCGGTTTTGACATTCCCTCTATAAGTGATATCTCATGATAAGTGTGTTTTTCTGTGTGACTTATTTCACTTAGAATCGTCGTACCTAAATCCACTCATCATGCTGCTACTAGCCTTATGACGTTGATTTCATGGCTGAGTGATATTCCGTTGTACATAAGGACCACAACTTCTTTATCCATTCTTCTCTTTCCTGGGATATTTAAGGTGTAACGAAGTGGAGGTTCTTGTCAACAGAGCAGCCCAAAACTTTGGGGTGCCTGTGTCTTGCTGATTTTTAGTTTTCCCAATTTATACGCCCATGAGAGGAAGTGCCCTATGGTCTCTAAGCTGAGTTTTTTAGATGTTTCAGGACACACCGTACACTTCTCCAGAGTGGCTGTTGGCAATTTACATCCCGCCCATCAGCGTAGCAAGGCTCCCATTTCTCCAAGGCCTGTCCAGCATTTCTGGTTTTGACCCTTTATTCATCATGGCCCTTTTGACCGATGGGAAGCGAGACTTCTTTGTAGCGCTGATTTGCCTTTCCAGGTTGCTTGGTTGGCCAAAAAGGGCGTATGCGTTTTTTCCTGAATATATTCAGGAAAAAACGCATACGCCCTTTTTGGCCAAGGGCATCATTGTCGAGGTTTTGCCGCTTTTCCTGTGCTTTAAAGGCGATTCGAATCTACCTCCTGAAATCTGTTTCCTGCAATTCTGCCTTGCTTTCAAATCCTCTTCGTTGCCTTCCCTCAATATATTTGTGGACGAGAGTTATCATTTCTAAGTCTGCAGGTTTGTGAATGGCAGTGCCCCTGAGCTCCATTCTTCAACTCTCTTTCTTGGGAGCTGGCCGCAAAAGCGCAGGATTGCTTCAGGCCGTCTTCTGCTTCCTGGCGGCAGGCTGAGCCTGTGGTTAATTCTTCTTCCTGATGGGAAAATAGAGTGGCCTGTGCCTGTCCCAACACCTAGAGCTAGTCTCTCATTGGTTCCCCCTCTTCCCGTTCATCCTCAGGACAATTAGCAACCTGTACGGAACAGGAGGATAAAGGTGCTGATTCTCCAAGGAGGGAGATTGCTAGGAAAGCGGCTGGAATGGCGAAACGCAGCACAAGGAGATGACAAATGAGGTGCGTTTTAGAAACGTTTCCCGATCACACGGTGTACCATCTTCGGGGTTTCTCATGCATGTTTTCGATGTAGGCAGATGCCCTTGAACCTGGAGATTTGGGACCCATGGGATGGGTACCACGCCGTATTTCTTTAAAGGGTCTGCGTTTGCTCACCCAACCTCACCAAACCTCTCAGCCCCAAGAGTGTCCACCCTTATGTCTCAATCAGCTGTGGGTCTAGATATGGTCAATCCAGGTGGCATCACAGCCCCTGAACGAATTTTGTAAGAATTTCTCTCTCTTTCACTGTCTTTGTTTCACGGGTTTTTTAAAGTAATTGATTTTTATAATGGGGTTTAGCTGCTTTTCACTGCTGTGTTTATGCCGCTTTACACCCACTTGACTCACTTACAGAGAGATATCAATACATAGGTTTTAAGATTCTTACTAGTCAGATATATTCTTGGGCGGTGAATAGGGGGTGTTGAGTCCAGTTCACTGAGCAAGGAGTAGGTCTTGTCTATTACATATTGGGTTTCTGGAACGGTATCTGAGCTAATTTGAAACCCTTGTTTTATGCATCAGCCCACCTCACCTTTCCCGTTAAGCAGCCATAGTGTGTTTTCTAAACGTGTGACTCTGTTCTGTTTTGTAATTCAGTTCAAGGGTAGCGGTTTTGACATTCCCTCTATAAGTGATATCTCATGATAAGTGTCTTTTTCTGTGTGACTTATTTCACTTAGAATCGTCGTACCTAAATCCACTCATCATGCTGCTACTAGCCTTATGACGTTGATTTCATGGCTGAGTGATATTCCATTGTACATAAGGACCACAACTTCTTTATCTATTCTTCTCTTTCCTGGGATATTTAAGGTGTAACGAAGTGGAGGTTCTTGTCAACAGAGCAGCCCAAAACTTTGGGGTGCCTGTGTCTTGCTGATTTTTAATTATCCCAATTTATACGCCCATGAGAGGAAGTGCCCTATGGTCTCTAAGCAGAGTTATTTAGATGTTTCAGGACACACCGTACACTTGTCCAGAGTGGCTATTAGCAATTTACATCCCGCCCGTCAGCGTAGCAAGGCTCCCATTTCTCCATGGCCTGTCCTGCATTTCTGGTTTTGACACTTTATTCAGCATGGCCCTTTTGACCGATGGGAAGCGAGACTTCTTTGTAGCGCTGATTTGCCTTTCCAGGTTGCTTGGTTGGCCAAAAAGGGCGTATGCGTTTTTTCCTGAATATATTCAGGAAAAACGCATACGCCCTTTTTGGCCAAGGGCATCATTGTCGAGGTTTTGCCGCTTTTCCTGTGCTTTAAAGGCGATTCGAATCTACCTCCTGAAATCTGTTTCCTGCAATTCTGCCTTGCTTTCAAATCCTCTTCGTTGCCTTCCCTCAATATATTTGTGGACGAGAGTTATCATTTCTAAGTCTGCAGGTTTGTGAATTGCAGTGCCCCTGAGCTCCATTCTTCAACTCGCTTTCTTGGGAGCTGGCCGCGAAAGCGCAGGATTGCTTCAGGACGTATTCTGGTTCCTGGCGGCAGGCTGAGCCTGTGGTTAATTCTTCTTCCTGATGGGAAAATAGAATGACCTGTGCCTGCCCCAACACCTAGAGCTAGTCTCTCATTGGTTCCCCCTCTTCCCGTTCATCCTCAGGACAATTTGCAACCTGTACGGAACAGGAGGATAAAGGTGCTGATTCTCCAAGGAGGGAGATTGCTAGTAAAGCGGCTGGAATGGTGAACCGGAGCACAAAGAGATGAGAAATGAGGTGCGTTTTAGAAACCTTTCCCGATCACACGGTGTACCATCTTCGGGGTTTCTCATGCATGTTTTCAATGTAGGACGATGCCCTTGAACCTGGAGATTTGGGACCCATGGGATGGGTACCACGCCGTATTACTTTAAAGGGTCTGCGTTAGCTCAGCCAACCTCACCAAACCTCTCAGCCCCAAGAGTGTCCACCCTTATGTCTCAATCAGCTGTGGGTCTAGATATGGTCAATCCAGGTGGCATCACAGCCCCTGAACGAATTTTGTAAGAATTTCTCTCTCTTTCACTGTCTTTGTTTCACGGGTTTTGAAAAGTAATTGATTTTTATAATGGGGTTTAGCTGCTTTTCACTGCTGTGTTTATGCCGCTTTACACCCACTTGACTCACTTACAGAGAGATATCAATACATAGGTTTTAAGATTCTTACTAGTCAGATATATTCTTGGGCGGTGAATAGGGGGTGTTGAGTCCAGTTCACTGAGCAAGGAGTAGGTCTTGTCTATTACATATTGGGTTTATGGAACGGTATCTGAGCTAATTTGAAACCCTTGTTTTATGCATCACCCCACCTCACCTTTCCCGTTAAGCAGCCATAGTGTGTTTTCTAAACGTGTGACTCTGTTCTGTTTTGTAATTCAGTTCAAGGGTAGCGGTTTTGACATTCCCTCTATAAGTGATATCTCATGATAAGTGTCTTTTTCTGTGTGACTTATTTCACTTAGAATCGTCGTACCTAAATCCACTCATCATGCTGCTACTAGCCTTATGACGTTGATTTCATGGCTGAGTGATATTCCATTGTACATAAGGACCACAACTTCTTTATCCATTCTTCTCTTTCCTAGGATATTTAAGGTGTAACGAAGTGGAAGTTCTTGTCAACAGAGCAGCCCAAAACTTTGGGATGCCTGTGTCTTGCTGATTTTTAGTTTTCCCAATTTATACGCCCATGAGTGGAAATGCCCTCTGCTCTCTAAGCTGAGTTTTTTAGATGTTTCAGGACACACCGTACACTTCTCCAGAGTGGCTGTTGGCAATTTACATCCCGCCCATCAGCGTAGCAAGGCTCCCATTTCTCCATGGCCTGTCCTGCATTTCTGGTTTTGACACTTTATTCAGCATGGCCCTTTTGACCGATGGGAAGCGAGACTTCTTTGTAGCGCTGATTTGCCTTTCCAGGTTGCTTGGTTGGCCAAAAAGGGCGTATGCGTTTTTTCCTGAATATATTTAGGAAAAAACGCATACGCCCTTTTTGGCCAAGGGCATCATTGTCGAGGTTTTACCGCTTTTCCTGTGCTTTAAAGGAGATTCGAATCTACCTCCTGAAATCTGTTTCCTGCAATTCTGCCTTGCTTTCAAATCCTCTTCGTTGCCTTCCCTCAATATATTTGTGGACGAGAGTTATCATTTCTAAGTCTGCAGGTTTGTGAATTGCAGTGCCCCTGAGCTCCATTCTTCAACTCGCTTTCTTGGGAGCTGGCCGCAAAAGCGCAGGATTGCTTCAGGCCGTATTCTGGTTCCAGGCGGCAGGCTGAGCCTGTGGTTAATTCTTCTTCCTGATGGGAAAATAGAGTGACCTGTGCCTGTCCCAACACCTAGAGCTAGTCTCTCATTGGTTCCCCCTCTTCCCGTGCATCCTCAGGACAAATTGCAACCTGTACGGAACAGGAAGATAAAGGTGTGATTCTCCAAGGAGGGAGATTGCTAGTAAAGCGGCTGGAATGGCGAACCGGAGCACAAGGAGATGAGAAATGAGGTGCGTTTTAGCAACCTTTCCCGATCACATGGTGTACCATCTTCGGGGTTTCTCATGAATGTTTTCAGTGTAGGACGATGCCCTTGAACCTGGAGATTTGGGACCCATGGGATGGGTACCACGCCGTATTTCTTTAAAGGGTCTGCGTTTGCTCACCCAACCTCACCAAACCTCTCAGCCCCAAGAGTGTCCACCCTTATGTCTCAATCAGCTGTGGGTCTAGATATGGTCAATCCAGGTGGCATCACAGCCCCTGAACGAATTTTGTAAGAATTTCTCTCTCTTTCACTGTCTTTGTTTCACGGGTTTTGAAAAGTAATTGATTTTTATAATGGGGTTTAGCTGCTTTTGACTGCTGCGTTTATGCCGCTTTACACCCACTTGACTCACTTACAGAGAGATATCAATATATAGGTTTTAAGATTCTTACTAGTCAGATATATTCTTGGGCGGTGAATAGGGGGTGTTGAGTCCAGTTCACTGAGCAAGGAGTAGGTCTTGTCTCTTACATATTGGGTTTATGGAACGGTATCTGAGCTAATTTGAAACCCTTGTTTTATGCATCACCCCACCTCACCTTTCCCGTTAAGTAGACATAGTCTGTTTTCTAAACGTGTGACTCTGTTCTGTTTTGTAATTCAGTTCAAGGGTAGCGGTTTTTACATTCCCTCTATAAGTGATATCTCATGATAAGTGTCTTTTTCTGTGTGACTTATTTCACTTAGAATCGTCATACCTAAATCCACTCATCATGCTGCTACTAGCCTTATGACATTGATTTCATGGCTGAGTGATATTCCATTGTATATAAGGACCACATCTTCTTTATCCATTCCTCTGTTTCCTGGGATATTTAAGGTGTAACGAAGTGGAGGTTCTTGTCAACAGAGTAGCCCAAAACTTTGGGGTGCCTGTGTCTTGCTGATTTTTAGTTTTCCCAATTTATACGCCCATGAGTGGAAGTGCCGTATGCTCTCTAAGCTGAGTTTTTTAGATGTTTCAGGACACACCGTACACTTCTCCAGAGTGGCTGTTGGCAATTTACATCCCGCCCATCAGCGTAACAAGGCTCGCATTTCTCCATGGCCTGTCCTGCATTTCTGGTTTTGACACTTTATTCAGCATGGCCCTTTTGACCGATGGGAAGCGAGACTTCTTTGTAGCGCTGATTTGCCTTTCCAGGTTGCTTGGTTGGCCAAAAAGGGCGTATGCGTTTTTTCCTGAATATATTCAGGAAAAAACGCATACGCCCTTTTTGGCCAAGGGCATCATTGTCGAGGTTTTGCCGCTTTTCCTGTGCTTTAAAGGCGATTCGAATCTACCTCCTGAAATCTGTTTCCTGCAATTCTGCCTTGCTTTCAAATCCTCTTCGTTGCCTTCCCTCAATATATTTGTGGACGAGAGTTATCATTTCTAAGTCTGCAGGTTTGTGAATTGCAGTGTCCCTGAGCTCCATTATTCAAGTCGCTTTCTTGGGAGCTGGCCGCAAAAGCGCAGGATTGCTTCAGGCCGTCTTCTGGTTCCAGGCGGCAGGCTGAGCCTGTGGTTAATTCTTCTTCCTGATGGGAAAATAGAGTGACCTGTGCCTGTCCCAACACCTAGAGCTAGTCTCTCATTGGTTCCCCCTCTTCCCGTGCATCCTCAGGACAAATTGCAACCTGTACGGAACAGGAGGATAAAGGTGTGATTCTCCAAGGAGGGAGATTGCTAGTAAAGCGGCTGGAATGGCGAACCGGAGCACAAGGAGTTGAGAAATGAGGTGCGTTTTAGAAACCTTTCCCGATCACACGGTGTACCATCTTCGGGGTTTCTCATGCATGTTTTCAGTGTAGGACGATGCCCTTGAACCTGGAGATTTGGGACCCATGGGATGCGTACCACGCTATATTACTTTAAAGGGTCTGCGTTTGCTCACCCAACCTCACCAAACCTCTCAGCCCCAAGAGTGTCCACCCTTATGTCTCAATCAGCTGTGGGTCTAGATATGGTCAATCCAGGTGGCATCACAGTCCCTGAATGAATTTTGTAAGAATTTCTCTCTCCTTCACTGTCTTTGTTTCACGGGTTTTGAAAAGTAATTGATTTTTATAATGGGGATTAAGCTGCTTTTGAGTGCTGCGTTTATGCCACTTTACACCCACTTGACTCACTTACAGAAAGATATCAATATATAGGTTTTAAGATTTTTACTAGTCAGATATATTCTTGGGCGGTGAATAGGGGGTGTTGAGTCCAGTTCACTGAGCAAGGAGTAGGTCTTGTCTCTTACATATTGGGTTTATGGAACGGTATCTGAGCTAATTTGAAACCCTTGTTTTATGCATCACCCCACCTCACCTTTCCCGTTAAGCAGACATAGTCTGTTTTCTAAACGTGTGACTCTGTTCTGTTTTGTAATTCAGTTCAAGGGTAGCGGTTTTTACATTCCCTCTATAAGTGATATCTCATGATAAGGGTCTTTTTCTGTGTGACTTATTTCACTTAGAATCGTCATACCTAAATCCACTCATCATGCTGCTACTAGCCTTATGACATTGATTTCATGGCTGAGTGATATTCCATTGTATATAAGGACCACATCTTCTTTATCCATTCCTCTCTTTCCTGGGATATTTAAGGTGTATCGAAGTGGAGGTTCTTGTCAACAGAGTAGCCCAAAACTTTGGGGTGCCTGTGTCTTGCTGATTTTTACTTTTCCCAATTTATACGCCCATGAGTGGAAGTGCCCTATGGTCTCTAAACTGAGTTTTTTAGATGTTTCAGGACACACCGTACACTTCTCCAGAGTGGCTGTTGGCAATTTACATCCCGCCCATCAGCGTAACAAGGCTCCCATTTCTCCATGGCCTGTCCTGCATTTCTGGTTTTGACACTTTATTCAGCATGGCCCTTTTGACCGATGGGAAGCGAGACTTCTTTTTAGTGCTGATTTGCCTTTCCAGGTTGCTTGGTTGGCCAAAAAGGGCGTATGCGTTTTTTCCTGAATATATTCAGGAAAAAACGCATACGCCCTTTTTGGCCAAGGGCATCATTGTCGAGGTTTTGCCGCTTTTCCTGTGCTTTAAAGGCGATTCGAATCTACCTCCTGAAATCTGTTTCCTGCAATTCTGCCTTGCTTTCAAATCCTCTTCGTTGCCTTCCCTCAATATATTTGTGGACGAGAGTTATCATTTCTAAGTCTGCAGGTTTGTGAATTGCAGTGCCCCTGAGCTCCATGATTGAACTCGCTTTCTTGGGAGCTGGCCGCAAAAGCGCAGGATTGCTTCAGGCCGTATTCTGGTTCCTGGCGGCAGGCTGAGCCTGTGGTTAATTCTTCTTCCTAATGGGAAAATAGAGTGACCTGTGCCTGTCCCAACACCTAGAGCTAGTCTCTCATTGGTTCCCCCTCTTCCCGTGCATCCTCAGGACAAATGCAACCTGTACAGAACAGGAGGATAAAGGTGCTGATTCTCCAAGGAGGGAGATTGCTAGTAAAGCGGCTGGAATGGCGAACCGGAGCACAAGGAGATGAAAAATGAGGTGCGTTTTAGAAACCTTTCCCGATCACACGGTGTACCATCTTCGGGGTTTCTCATGCATGTTTTCAATGTAGGACGATGCCCTTGAACCTGGAGATTTGGGACCCATGGGATGGGTACCACGCCGTATTTCTTTACAGGGTCTGCGTTTGCTCACCCAACCTCACCAAACCTCTCAGCCCCAAGAGTGTCCACCCTTATGTCTCAATCAGCTGTGGGTCTAGATATGGTCAATCCAGGTGGCATCACAGCCCCTGAACGAATTTTGTAAGAATTTCTCTCTCTTTCACTGTCTTTGTTTCACGGGTTTTGAAAAGTAATTGATTTTTATAATGGGGTTTAGCTGCTTTTGACTGCTGCGTTTATGCCGCTTTACACCCACTTGACTCACTTACAGAGAGATATCAATATATAGGTTTTAAGATTCTTACTAGTCAGATATATTCTTGGGCGGTGAATAGGGGGTGTTGAGTCCAGTTCACTGAGCAAGGAGTAGGTCTTGTCTCTTACATATTGGGTTTATGGAACGGTATCTGAGCTAATTTGAAACCCTTGTTTTATGCATCACCCCACCTCACCTTTCCCGTTAAGTAGACATAGTCTGTTTTCTAAACGTGTGACTCTGTTCTGTTTTGTAATTCAGTTCAAGGGTAGCGGTTTTTACATTCCCTCTATAAGTGATATCTCATGATAAGTGTCTCTTTCTGTGTGACTTATTTCACTTAGAATCGTCATACCTAAATCCACTCATCATGCTGCTACTAGCCTTATGACATTGATTTCATGGCTGAGTGATATTCCATTGTATATAAGGACCACATCTTCTTTATCCATTCCTCTCTTTCCTGGGATATTTAAGGTGTAACGAAGTGGAGGTTCTTGTCAACAGAGTAGCCCAAAACTTTGGGGTGCCTGTGTCTTGCTGATTTTTAGTTTTCCCAATTTATACGCCCATGAGTGGAAGTGCCGTATGCTCTCTAAGCTGAGTTTTTTAGATGTTTCAGGACACACCGTACACTTCTCCAGAGTGGCTGTTGGCAATTTACATCCCGCCCATCAGCGTAACAAGGCTCCCATTTCTCCATGGCCTGTCCTGCATTTCTGGTTTTGACACTTTATTCAGCATGGCCCTTTTGACCGATGGGAAGCGAGACTTCTTTTTAGTGCTGATTTGCCTTTCCAGGTTGCTTGGTTGGCCAAAAAGGGCGTATGCGTTTTTTCCTGAATATATTCAGGAAAAAACGCATACGCCCTTTTTGGCCAAGGGCATCATTGTCGAGGTTTTGCCGCTTTTCCTGTGCTTTAAAGGCGATTCGAATCTACCTCCTGAAATCTGTTTCCTGCAATTCTGCCTTGCTTTCAAATCCTCTTCGTTGCCTTCCCTCAATATATTTGTGGACGAGAGTTATCATTTCTAAGTCTGCAGGTTTGTGAATTGCAGTGCCCCTGAGCTCCATGATTGAACTCGCTTTCTTGGGAGCTGGCCGCAAAAGCGCAGGATTGCTTCAGGCCGTATTCTGGTTCCTGGCGGCAGGCTGAGCCTGTGGTTAATTCTTCTTCCTAATGGGAAAATAGAGTGACCTGTGCCTGTCCCAACACCTAGAGCTAGTCTCTCATTGGTTCCCCCTCTTCCCGTGCATCCTCAGGACAAATGCAACCTGTACAGAACAGGAGGATAAAGGTGCTGATTCTCCAAGGAGGGAGATTGCTAGTAAAGCGGCTGGAATGGCGAACCGGAGCACAAGGAGATGAGAAATGAGGTGCGTTTTAGAAACCTTTCCCGATCACACGGTGTACCATCTTCGGGGTTTCTCATGCATGTTTTCAATGTAGGACGATGCCCTTGAACCTGGAGATTTGGGACCCATGGGATGGGTACCACGCCCTATTTCTTTACAGGGTCTGCGTTTGCTCACCCAACCTCACCAAACCTCTCAGCCCCAAGAGTGTCCACCCTTATGTCTCAATCAGCTGTGGGTCTAGATATGGTCAATCCAGGTGGCATCACAGCCCCTGAACGAATTTTGTAAGAATTTCTCTCTCTTTCACTGTCTTTGTTTCACGGGTTTTGAAAAGTAATTGATTTTTATAATGGGGTTTAGCTGCTTTTGACTGCTGCGTTTATGCCGCTTTACACCCACTTGACTCACTTACAGAGAGATATCAATATATAGGTTTTAAGATTCTTACTAGTCAGATATATTCTTGGGCGGTGAATAGGGGGTGTTGAGTCCAGTTCACTGAGCAAGGAGTAGGTCTTGTCTCTTACATATTGGGTTTATGGAACGGTATCTGAGCTAATTTGAAACCCTTGTTTTATGCATCACCCCACCTCACCTTTCCCGTTAAGTAGACATAGTCTGTTTTCTAAACGTGTGACTCTGTTCTGTTTTGTAATTCAGTTCAAGGGTAGCGGTTTTTACATTCCCTCTATAAGTGATATCTCATGATAAGTGTCTTTTTCTGTGTGACTTATTTCACTTAGAATCGTCATACCTAAATCCACTCATCATGCTGCTACTAGCCTTATGACATTGATTTCATGGCTGAGTGATATTCCATTGTATATAAGGACCACATCTTCTTTATCCATTCCTCTCTTTCCTGGGATATTTAAGGTGTAACGAAGTGGAGGTTCTTGTCAACAGAGTAGCCCAAAACTTTGGGGTGCCTGTGTCTTGCTGATTTTTAGTTTTCCCAATTTATACGCCCATGAGTGGAAGTGCCGTATGCTCTCTAAGCTGAGTTTTTTAGATGTTTCAGGACACACCGTACACTTCTCCAGAGTGGCTGTTGGCAATTTACATCCCGCCCATCAGCGTAGCAAGGCTCCCATTTCTCCATGGCCTGTCCTGCATTTCTGGTTTTGACACTTTATTCAGCATGGCCCTTTTGACCGATGGGAAGCGAGACTTCTTTGTAGCGCTGATTTGCCTTTCCAGGTTGCTTGGTTGGCCAAAAAGGGCGTATGCGTTTTTTCCTGAATATATTCAGGAAAATACGCATACGCTCTTTTTGGCCAAGGGCATCATTGTCGAGGTTTTGCCGCTTTTCCTGTGCTTTAAAGGCGATTCGAATCTACCTCCTGAAATCTGTTTCCTGCAATTCTGCCTTGCTTTCAAATCCTCTTCGTTGCCTTCCCTCAATATATTTGTGGACGAGAGTTATCATTTCTAAGTCTGCAGGTTTGTGAATTGCAGTGCCCCTGAGCTCCATTATTCAACTCGCTTTCTTGGGAGCTGGCCGCAAAAGCGCAGGATTGCTTCAAGCCGCATTCTGGTTCCAGGCGGCAGGCTGAGCCTGTGGTTAATTCTTCTTCCTGATGGGAAAATAGAGTGACCTGTGCCTGTCCCAACAGCTAGAGCTAGTCTCTCATTGGTTCCCCCTCTTCCCGTGCATCCTCAGGACAAATTGCAACCTGTACGGAACAGGAGGATAAAGGTGCTGATTCTCCAAGGAGGGAGATTGCTAGTAAAGCGGCTGGAATGGCGAACCGGAGCACTAGGAGTTGAGAAATGAGGTGCGTTTTAGAAACCTTTCGGATCACACCGTGTACCATCTTCGGGGTTTCTCATGCATGTTTTCAGTGTAGGACGATGCCCTTGATCCTGGAGTTTTTTGACCCATGGGTTGGGTACCACGCCGTATTACTTTAAAGTGTCTGCGTTTGCTCACCGAACCTCACCAAACCTCTCAGCCCCAAGAGGGTCCACCCTTATGTCTCAATCAGATGTGGGTCTGGATATGGTCAATCCTGGTGGCATCACAGCCCCTCAACGAATTTTGTAAGAATTTCTCTCTCTTTCACTGTCTTTGTTTCACGGGTTTTGAAAAGTAATTGATTTTTATAATGGGGTTTAGCTGCTTTTCACTGCTGTGTTTATGCCGCTTTACACCCACTTGACTCACTTACAGAGAGACATCAATACATAGGTTTTAAGATTCTTACTAGTCAGATATATTCTTGGGCGGTGAATAGGGGGTGTTGCGTCCAGTTCACTGAGTAAGGAGTAGGTCTTTATTACATATTGGGTTTATGGAAAGCTATCTGAGCTAATTTGAAACCCTTGTTTTATGCATCAGCCCACCTCACCTTTCCCGTTAAGCAGCCATAGTGTGTTTTCTAAACGTGTGACTCTGTTCTGTTTTGTAATTCAGTTCAAGGGTAGCGGTTTTTACATTCCCTCTGTAAGTGATATCTTATGATAAGTGTCTTTTTCTGTGTGAGTTATTTCACTTAGGATCGTCATTCCTAAATCCACTCATCATGCTGCTACTAGCCTTATGACATTGATTTCATGGCTGAGTGATATTCCATTGTACATAAGGACCACAACTTCTTTTTCCATTCTTCTCTTTCCGGGGATATTTAAAGTGTAACGAAGTGGAAGTTCTTGTCAACAGAGCAGCCCAAAACTTTGGGATGCCTTTGTCTTGCTGATTTTTAGTTTTCCCAATTTATACGCCCATGAGTGGAAATGCCCTCTGCTCTCTAAGCTGAGTTTTTTAGATGTTTCAGGACACACCGTACACTTCTCCAGAGTGGCTGTTGGCAATTTACATCCCGCCCATCAGCGTAGCAAGGCTCCCATTTCTCCATGGCCTGTCCTGCATTTCTGGTTTTGACACTTTATTCAGCATGGCCCTTTTGACCGATGGGAAGCGAGACTTCTTTGTAGCGCTGATTTGCCTTTCCAGGTTGCTTGGTTGGCCAAAAAGGGCGTATGCGTTTTTTCCTGAATATATTTAGGAAAAACCGCATACGCCCTTTTTGGCCAAGGGCATCATTGTCGAGGTTTTACCGCTTTTCCTGTGCTTTAAAGGAGATTCGAATCTACCTCCTGAAATCTGTTTCCTGCAATTCTGCCTTGCTTTCAAATCCTCTTCGTTGCCTTCCCTCAATATATTTGTGGACGAGAGTTATCATTTCTAAGTCTGCAGGTTTGTGAATTGCAGTGCCCCTGAGCTCCATTCTTCAACTCGCTTTCTTGGGAGCTGGCCGCAAAAGCGCAGGATTGCTTCAGGCCGTATTCTGGTTCCTGGCGGCAGGCTGAGCCTGTGGTTAATTCTTCTTCCTGATGGGAAAATAGAATGACCTGTGCCTGCCCCAACACCTAGAGCTAGTCTCTCATTGGTTCCCCCTCTTCCCGTTCATCCTCAGGACAATTAGCAACCTGTACGGAACAGGAGGATAAAGGTGCTGATTCTCCAAGGAGGGAGATTGCTAGTAAAGCGGCTGGAATGGTGAACCGGAGCACAAGGAGATGAGAAATGAGGTGCGTTTTAGAAACCTTTCCCGATCACACGGTGTACCATCTTCGGGGTTTCTCATGCATGTTTTCAATATAGGACGATGCCCTTGAACCTGGAGATTTGGGACCCATGGGATGGGTACCACGCCGTATTACTTTAAAGGGTCTGCGTTTTCTCACCCAACCTCACCAAACCTCTCAGCCCCAAGAGTGTCCACCCTTATGTCTCAATCAGCTGTGGGTCTAGATATGGTCAATCCAGGTGGCATCACAGCCCCTGAACGAATTTTGTAAGAATTTCTCTCTCTTTCACTGTCTTTGTTTCACGGGTTTTGAAACGTAATTGATTTTTATAATGGGGTTTAGCTGCTTTTCACTGCTGTGTTTATGCCGCTTTACACCCATTTGACTCACTTACAGAGAGATATCAATACATAGGTTTTAAGATTTTTACTAGTCAGATATATTCTTGGGCGGTGAATAGGGGGTGTTGAGTGCAGTTCACTGAGCAAGGAGTTTGTCTTGTCTATTACATATTGGGTTTATGGAACGGTATCTGAGCTAATTTGAAACCCTTGTTTTATGCATCACCCCACCTCACCTTTCCCGTTAAGCAGCCATAGTGTGTTTTCTAAACGTGTGACTCTGTTCTGTTTTGTAATTCAGTTCAAGGGTAGCGGTTTTGACATTCCCTCTATAAGTGATATCTCATGATAAGTGTGTTTTTCTGTGTGACTTATTTCACTTAGAATCGTCGTACCTAAATCCACTCATCATGCTGCTACTAGCCTTATGACGTTGATTTCATGGCTGAGTGATATTCCGTTGTACATAAGGACCACAACTTCTTTATCCATTCTTCTCTTTCCTGGGATATTTAAGGTGTAACGAAGTGGAGGTTCTTGTCAACAGAGCAGCCCAAAACTTTGGGGTGCCTGTGTCTTGCTGATTTTTAGTTTTCCCAATTTATACGCCCATGAGAGGAAGTGCCCTATGGTCTCTAAGCTGAGTTTTTTAGATGTTTCAGGACACACCGTACACTTCTCCAGAGTGGCTGTTGGCAATTTACATCCCGCCCATCAGCGTAGCAAGGCTCCCATTTCTCCAAGGCCTGTCCAGCATTTCTGGTTTTGACCCTTTATTCATCATGGCCCTTTTGACCGATGGGAAGCGAGACTTCTTTGTAGCGCTGATTTGCCTTTCCAGGTTGCTTGGTTGGCCAAAAAGGGCGTATGCGTTTTTTCCTGAATATATTCAGGAAAAAACGCATACGCCCTTTTTGGCCAAGGGCATCATTGTCGAGGTTTTGCCGCTTTTCCTGTGCTTTAAAGGCGATTCGAATCTACCTCCTGAAATCTGTTTCCTGCAATTCTGCCTTGCTTTCAAATCCTCTTCGTTGCCTTCCCTCAATATATTTGTGGACGAGAGTTATCATTTCTAAGTCTGCAGGTTTGTGAATGGCAGTGCCCCTGAGCTCCATTCTTCAACTCTCTTTCTTGGGAGCTGGCCGCAAAAGCGCAGGATTGCTTCAGGCCGTCTTCTGCTTCCTGGCGGCAGGCTGAGCCTGTGGTTAATTCTTCTTCCTGATGGGAAAATAGAGTGGCCTGTGCCTGTCCCAACACCTAGAGCTAGTCTCTCATTGGTTCCCCCTCTTCCCGTTCATCCTCAGGACAATTAGCAACCTGTACGGAACAGGAGGATAAAGGTGCTGATTCTCCAAGGAGGGAGATTGCTAGGAAAGCGGCTGGAATGGCGAAACGCAGCACAAGGAGATGACAAATGAGGTGCGTTTTAGAAACGTTTCCCGATCACACGGTGTACCATCTTCGGGGTTTCTCATGCATGTTTTCGATGTAGGCAGATGCCCTTGAACCTGGAGATTTGGGACCCATGGGATGGGTACCACGCCGTATTTCTTTAAAGGGTCTGCGTTTGCTCACCCAACCTCACCAAACCTCTCAGCCCCACGAGTGTCCACCCTTATGTCTCAATCAGCTGTGGGTCTAGATATGGTCAATCCAGGTGGCATCACAGCCCCTGAACGAATTTTGTAAGAATTTCTCTCTCTTTCACTGTCTTTGTTTCACGGGTTTTTTAAAGTAATTGATTTTTATAATGGGGTTTAGCTGCTTTTCACTGCTGTGTTTATGCCGCTTTACACCCACTTGACTCACTTACAGAGAGATATCAATACATAGGTTTTAAGATTCTTACTAGTCAGATATATTCTTGGGCGGTGAATAGGGGGTGTTGAGTCCAGTTCACTGAGCAAGGAGTAGGTCTTGTCTATTACATATTGGGTTTCTGGAACGGTATCTGAGCTAATTTGAAACCCTTGTTTTATGCATCAGCCCACCTCACCTTTCCCGTTAAGCAGCCATAGTGTGTTTTCTAAACGTGTGACTCTGTTCTGTTTTGTAATTCAGTTCAAGGGTAGCGGTTTTGACATTCCCTCTATAAGTGATATCTCATGATAAGTGTCTTTTTCTGTGTGACTTATTTCACTTAGAATCGTCGTACCTAAATCCACTCATCATGCTGCTACTAGCCTTATGACGTTGATTTCATGGCTGAGTGATATTCCATTGTACATAAGGACCACAACTTCTTTATCTATTCTTCTCTTTCCTGGGATATTTAAGGTGTAACGAAGTGGAGGTTCTTGTCAACAGAGCAGCCCAAAACTTTGGGGTGCCTGTGTCTTGCTGATTTTTAATTATCCCAATTTATACGCCCATGAGAGGAAGTGCCCTATGGTCTCTAAGCAGAGTTATTTAGATGTTTCAGGACACACCGTACACTTGTCCAGAGTGGCTATTAGCAATTTACATCCCGCCCGTCAGCGTAGCAAGGCTCCCATTTCTCCATGGCCTGTCCTGCATTTCTGGTTTTGACACTTTATTCAGCATGGCCCTTTTGACCGATGGGAAGCGAGACTTCTTTGTAGCGCTGATTTGCCTTTCCAGGTTGCTTGGTTGGCCAAAAAGGGCGTATGCGTTTTTTCCTGAATATATTCAGGAAAAACGCATACGCCCTTTTTGGCCAAGGGCATCATTGTCGAGGTTTTGCCGCTTTTCCTGTGCTTTAAAGGCGATTCGAATCTACCTCCTGAAATCTGTTTCCTGCAATTCTGCCTTGCTTTCAAATCCTCTTCGTTGCCTTCCCTCAATATATTTGTGGACGAGAGTTATCATTTCTAAGTCTGCAGGTTTGTGAATTGCAGTGCCCCTGAGCTCCATTCTTCAACTCGCTTTCTTGGGAGCTGGCCGCAAAAGCGCAGGATTGCTTCAGGACGTATTCTGGTTCCTGGCGGCAGGCTGAGCCTGTGGTTAATTCTTCTTCCTGATGGGAAAATAGAATGACCTGTGCCTGCCCCAACACCTAGAGCTAGTCTCTCATTGGTTCCCCCTCTTCCCGTTCATCCTCAGGACAATTTGCAACCTGCACGGAACAGGAGGATAAAGGTGCTGATTCTCCAAGGAGGGAGATTGCTAGTAAAGCGGCTGGAATGGTGAACCGGAGCACAAAGAGATGAGAAATGAGGTGCGTTTTAGAAACCTTTCCCGATCACACGGTGTACCATCTTCGGGGTTTCTCATGCATGTTTTCAATGTAGGACGATGCCCTTGAACCTGGAGATTTGGGACCCATGGGATGGGTACCACGCCGTATTACTTTAAAGGGTCTGCGTTAGCTCAGCCAACCTCACCAAACCTCTCAGCCCCAAGAGTGTCCACCCTTATGTCTCAATCAGCTGTGGGTCTAGATATGGTCAATCCAGGTGGCATCACAGCCCCTGAACGAATTTTGTAAGAATTTCTCTCTCTTTCACTGTCTTTGTTTCACGGGTTTTGAAAAGTAATTGATTTTTATAATGGGGTTTAGCTGCTTTTCACTGCTGTGTTTATGCCGCTTTACACCCACTTGACTCACTTACAGAGAGATATCAATACATAGGTTTTAAGATTCTTACTAGTCAGATATATTCTTGGGCGGTGAATAGGGGGTGTTGAGTCCAGTTCACTGAGCAAGGAGTAGGTCTTGTCTATTACATATTGGGTTTATGGAACGGTATCTGAGCTAATTTGAAACCCTTGTTTTATGCATCACCCCACCTCACCTTTCCCGTTAAGCAGCCATAGTGTGTTTTCTAAACGTGTGACTCTGTTCTGTTTTGTAATTCAGTTCAAGGGTAGCGGTTTTGACATTCCCTCTATAAGTGATATCTCATGATAAGTGTCTTTTTCTGTGGGACTTATTTCACTTAGAATCGTCGTACCTAAATCCACTCATCATGCTGCTACTAGCCTTATGACGTTGATTTCATGGCTGAGTGATATTCCATTGTACATAAGGACCACAACTTCTTTATCCATTCTTCTCTTTCCTGGGATATTTAAGGTGTAACGAAGTGGAAGTTCTTGTCAACAGAGCAGCCCAAAACTTTGGGATGCCTGTGTCTTGCTGATTTTTAGTTTTCCCAATTTATACGCCCATGAGTGGAAATGCCCTCTGCTCTCTAAGCTGAGTTTTTTAGATGTTTCAGGACACACCGTACACTTCTCCAGAGTGGCTGTTGGCAATTTACATCCCGCCCATCAGCGTAGCAAGGCTCCCATTTCTCCATGGCCTGTCCTGCATTTCTGGTTTTGACACTTTATTCAGCATGGCCCTTTTGACCGATGGGAAGCGAGACTTCTTTGTAGCGCTGATTTGCCTTTCCAGGTTGCTTGGTTGGCCAAAAAGGGCGTATGCGTTTTTTCCTGAATATATTTAGGAAAAAATGCATACGCCCTTTTTGGCCAAGGGCATCATTGTCGAGGTTTTACCGCTTTTCCTGTGCTTTAAAGGAGATTCGAATCTACCTCCTGAAATCTGTTTCCTGCAATTCTGCCTTGCTTTCAAATCCTCTTCGTTGCCTTCCCTCAATATATTTGTGGACGAGAGTTATCATTTCTAAGTCTGCAGGTTTGTGAATTGCAGTGCCCCTGAGCTCCATTCTTCAACTCGCTTTCTTGGGAGCTGGCCGCAAAAGCGCAGGATTGCTTCAGGCCGTATTCTGGTTCCAGGCGGCAGGCTGAGCCTGTGGTTAATTCTTCTTCCTGATGGGAAAATAGAGTGACCTGTGCCTGTCCCAACACCTAGAGCTAGTCTCTCATTGGTTCCCCCTCTTCCCGTGCATCCTCAGGACAAATTGCAACCTGTACGGAACAGGAAGATAAAGGTGTGATTCTCCAAGGAGGGAGATTGCTAGTAAAGCGGCTGGAATGGCGAACCGGAGCACAAGGAGATGAGAAATGAGGTGCGTTTTAGCAACCTTTCCCGATCACATGGTGTACCATCTTCGGGGTTTCTCATGAATGTTTTCAGTGTAGGACGATGCCCTTGAACCTGGAGATTTGGGACCCATGGGATGGGTACCACGCCGTATTTCTTTAAAGGGTCTGCGTTTGCTCACCCAACCTCACCAAACCTCTCAGCCCCAAGAGTGTCCACCCTTATGTCTCAATCAGCTGTGGGTCTAGATATGGTCAATCCAGGTGGCATCACAGCCCCTGAACGAATTTTGTAAGAATTTCTCTCTCTTTCACTGTCTTTGTTTCACGGGTTTTGAAAAGTAATTGATTTTTATAATGGGGTTTAGCTGCTTTTGACTGCTGCGTTTATGCCGCTTTACACCCACTTGACTCACTTACAGAGAGATATCAATATATAGGTTTTAAGATTCTTACTAGTCAGATATATTCTTGGGCGGTGAATAGGGGGTGTTGAGTCCAGTTCACTGAGCAAGGAGTAGGTCTTGTCTCTTACATATTGGGTTTATGGAACGGTATCTGAGCTAATTTGAAACCCTTGTTTTATGCATCACCCCACCTCACCTTTCCCGTTAAGTAGACATAGTCTGTTTTCTAAACGTGTGACTCTGTTCTGTTTTGTAATTCAGTTCAAGGGTAGCGGTTTTTACATTCCCTCTATAAGTGATATCTCATGATAAGTGTCTTTTTCTGTGTGACTTATTTCACTTAGAATCGTCATACCTAAATCCACTCATCATGCTGCTACTAGCCTTATGACATTGATTTCATGGCTGAGTGATATTCCATTGTATATAAGGACCACATCTTCTTTATCCATTCTTCTCTTTCCTGGGATATTTAAGGTGTAACGAAGTGGAGGTTCTTGTCAACAGAGTAGCCCAAAACTTTGGGGTGCCTGTGTCTTGCTGATTTTTAGTTTTCCCAATTTATACGCCCATGAGTGGAAGTGCCCTATGCTCTCTAAGCTGAGTTTTTTAGATGTTTCAGGACACACCGTACACTTCTCCAGAGTGGCTGTTGGCAATTTACATCCCGCCCATCAGCGTAACAAGGCTCGCATTTCTCCATGGCCTGTCCTGCATTTCTGGTTTTGACACTTTATTCAGCATGGCCCTTTTGACCGATGGGAAGCGAGACTTCTTTGTAGCGCTGATTTGCCTTTCCAGGTTGCTTGGTTGGCCAAAAAGGGCGTATGCGTTTTTTCCTGAATATATTCAGGAAAAAACGCATACGCCCTTTTTGGCCAAGGGCATCATTGTCGAGGTTTTGCCGCTTTTCCTGTGCTTTAAAGGCGATTCGAATCTACCTCCTGAAATCTGTTTCCTGCAATTCTGCCTTGCTTTCAAATCCTCTTCGTTGCCTTCCCTCAATATATTTGTGGACGAGAGTTCTCATTTCTAAGTCTGCAGGTTTGTGAATTGCAGTGCCCCTGAGCTCCATTCTTCAACTCGCTTTCTTGGGAGCTGGCCGCAAAAGCGCAGGATTGCTTCAGGCCGTATTCTGGTTCCAGGCGGCAGGCTGAGCCTGTGGTTAATTCTTCTTCCTGATGGGAAAATAGAGTGACCTGTGCCTGTCCCAACACCTAGAGCTAGTCTCTCATTGGTTCCCCCTCTTCCCGTTCATCCTCAGGACAAATTGCAACCTGTACGGAACAGGAAGATAAAGGTGTGATTCTCCAAGGAGGGAGATTGCTAGTAAAGCGGCTGGAATGGCGAACCGGAGCACAAGGAGATGAGAAATGAGGTGCGTTTTAGCAACCTTTCCCGATCACACGGTGTACCATCTTCGGGGTTTCTCATGAATGTTTTCAGTGTAGGACGATGCCCTTGAACCTGGAGATTTGGGACCCATGGGATGGGTACCACGCCGTATTTCTTTAAAGGGTCTGCGTTTGCTCACCCAACCTCACCAAACCTCTCAGCCCCAAGAGTGTCCACCCTTATGTCTCAATCAGCTGTGGGTCTAGATATGGTCAATCCAGGTGGCATCACAGCCCCTGAACGAATTTTGTAAGAATTTCTCTCTCTTTCACTGTCTTTGTTTCACGGGTTTTGAAAAGTAATTGATTTTTATAATGGGGTTTAGCTGCTTTTGACTGCTGCGTTTATGCCGCTTTACACCCACTTGACTCACTTACAGAGAGATATCAATATATAGGTTTTAAGATTCTTACTAGTCAGATGTATTCTTGGGCGGTGAATAGGGGGTGTTGAGTCCAGTTCACTGAGCAAGGAGTAGGTCTTGTCTCTTACATATTGGGTTTATGGAACGGTATCTGAGCTAATTTGAAACCCTTGTTTTATGCATCACCCCACCTCACCTTTCCCGTTAAGTAGACATAGTCTGTTTTCTAAACGTGTGACTCTGTTCTGTTTTGTAATTCAGTTCAAGGGTAGCGGTTTTTACATTCCCTCTATAAGTGATATCTCATGATAAGTGTCTTTTTCTGTGTGACTTATTTCACTTAGAATCGTCATACCTAAATCCACTCATCATGCTGCTACTAGCCTTATGACATTGATTTCATGGCTGAGTGATATTCCATTGTATATAAGGACCACATCTTCTTTATCCATTCCTCTGTTTCCTGGGATATTTAAGGTGTAACGAAGTGGAGGTTCTTGTCAACAGAGTAGCCCAAAACTTTGGGGTGCCTGTGTCTTGCTGATTTTTAGTTTTCCCAATTTATACGCCCATGAGTGGAAGTGCCGTATGCTCTCTAAGCTGAGTTTTTTAGATGTTTCAGGACACACCGTACACTTCTCCAGAGTGGCTGTTGGCAATTTACATCCCGCCCATCAGCGTAGCAAGGCTCCCATTTCTCCATGGCCTGTCCTGCATTTCTGGTTTTGACACTTTATTCAGCATGGCCCTTTTGACCGATGGGAAGCGAGACTTCTTTGTAGCGCTGATTTGCCTTTCCAGGTTGCTTGGTTGGCCAAAAAGGGCGTATGCGTTTTTTCCTGAATATATTCAGGAAAAAACGCATACGCCCTTTTTGGCCAAGGGCATCATTGTCGAGGTTTTGCCGCTTTTCCTGTGCTTTAAAGGCGATTCGAATCTACCTCCTGAAATCTGTTTCCTGCAATTCTGCCTTGCTTTCAAATCCTCTTCGTTGCCTTCCCTCAATATATTTGTGGACGAGAGTTATCATTTCTAAGTCTGCAGGTTTGTGAATTGCAGTGTCCCTGAGCTCCATTATTCAAGTCGCTTTCTTGGGAGCTGGCCGCAAAAGCGCAGGATTGCTTCAGGCCGTCTTCTGGTTCCAGGCGGCAGGCTGAGCCTGTGGTTAATTCTTCTTCCTGATGGGAAAATAGAGTGACCTGTGCCTGTCCCAACACCTAGAGCTAGTCTCTCATTGGTTCCCCCTCTTCCCGTGCATCCTCAGGACAAATTGCAACCTGTACGGAACAGGAGGATAAAGGTGTGATTCTCCAAGGAGGGAGATTGCTAGTAAAGCGGCTGGAATGGCGAACCGGAGCACAAGGAGTTGAGAAATGAGGTGCGTTTTAGAAACCTTTCCCGATCACACGGTGTACCATCTTCGGGGTTTCTCATGCATGTTTTCAGTGTAGGACGATGCCCTTGAACCTGGAGATTTGGGACCCATGGGATGCGTACCACGCTATATTACTTTAAAGGGTCTGCGTTTGCTCACCCAACCTCACCAAACCTCTCAGCCCCAAGAGTGTCCACCCTTATGTCTCAATCAGCTGTGGGTCTAGATATGGTCAATCCAGGTGGCATCACAGTCCCTGAATGAATTTTGTAAGAATTTCTCTCTCCTTCACTGTCTTTGTTTCACGGGTTTTGAAAAGTAATTGATTTTTATAATGGGGATTAAGCTGTTTTTGAGTGCTGCGTTTATGCCACTTTACACCCACTTGACTCACTTACAGAAAGATATCAATATATAGGTTTTAAGATTTTTACTAGTCAGATATATTCTTGGGCGGTGAATAGGGGGTGTTGAGTCCAGTTCACTGAGCAAGGAGTAGGTCTTGTCTATTACATATTGGGTTTATGGAACGGTATCTGAGCTAATTTGAAACCCTTGTTTTATGCATCACCCCACCTCACCTTTCCCGTTAAGCAGACATAGTCTGTTTTCTAAACGTGTGACTCTGTTCTGTTTTGTAATTCAGTTCAAGGGTAGCGGTTTTTACATTCCCTCTATAAGTGATATCTCATGATAAGTGTCTTTTTCTGTGTGACTTATTTCACTTAGAATCGTCATACCTAAATCCACTCATCATGCTGCTACTAGCCTTATGACATTGATTTCATGGCTGAGTGATATTCCATTGTATATAAGGACCACATCTTCTTTATCCATTCTTCTCTTTCCTGGGATATTTAAGGTGTATCGAAGTGGAGGTTCTTGTCAACAGAGTAGCCCAAAACTTTGGGGTGCCTGTGTCTTGCTGATTTTTAGTTTTCCCAATTTATACGCCCATGAGTGGAAGTGCCCTATGGTCTCTAAACTGAGTTTTTTAGATGTTTCAGGACACACCGTACACTTCTCCAGAGTGGCTGTTGGCAATTTACATCCCGCCCATCAGCGTAACAAGGCTCCCATTTCTCCATGGCCTGTCCTGCATTTCTGGTTTTGACACTTTATTCAGCATGGCCCTTTTGACCGATGGGAAGCGAGACTTCTTTTTAGTGCTGATTTGCCTTTCCAGGTTGCTTGGTTGGCCAAAAAGGGCGTATGCGTTTTTTCCTGAATATATTCAGGAAAAAACGCATACGCCCTTTTTGGCCAAGGGCATCATTGTCGAGGTTTTGCCGCTTTTCCTGTGCTTTAAAGGCGATTCGAATCTACCTCCTGAAATCTGTTTCCTGCAATTCTGCCTTGCTTTCAAATCCTCTTCGTTGCCTTCCCTCAATATATTTGTGGACGAGAGTTATCATTTCTAAGTCTGCAGGTTTGTGAATTGCAGTGCCCCTGAGCTCCATGATTGAACTCGCTTTCTTGGGAGCTGGCCGCAAAAGCGCAGGATTGCTTCAGGCCGTATTCTGGTTCCTGGCGGCAGGCTGAGCCTGTGGTTAATTCTTCTTCCTAATGGGAAAATAGAGTGACCTGTGCCTGTCCCAACACCTAGAGCTAGTCTCTCATTGGTTCCCCCTCTTCCCGTTCATCCTCAGGACAATTAGCAACCTGTACGGAACAGGAGGATAAAGGTGCTGATTCTCCAAGGAGGGAGATTGCTAGTAAAGCGGCTGGAATGGTGAACCGGAGCACAAGGAGATGAGAAATGAGGTGCGTTTTAGAAACCTTTCCCGATCACACGGTGTACCATCTTCGGGGTTTCTCATGCATGTTTTCAATATAGGACGATGCCCTTGAACCTGGAGATTTGGGACCCATGGGATGGGTACCACGCCGTATTACTTTTAAGGGTCTGCGTTTTCTCACCCAACCTCACCAAACCTCTCAGCCCCAAGAGTGTCCACCCTTATGTCTCAATCAGCTGTGGGTCTAGATATGGTCAATCCAGGTGGCATCACAGCCCCTGAACGAATTTTGTAAGAATTTCTCTCTCTTTCACTGTCTTTGTTTCACGGGTTTTGAAACGTAATTGATTTTTATAATGGGGTTTAGCTGCTTTTCACTGCTGTGTTTATGCCGCTTTACACCCATTTGACTCACTTACAGAGAGATATCAATACATAGGTTTTAAGATTCTTACTAGTCAGATATATTCTTGGGCGGTGAATAGGGGGTGTTGAGTCCAGTTCACTGAGCAAGGAGTAGGTCTTGTCTATTACATATTGGGTTTATGGAACGGTATCTGAGCTAATTTGAAACCCTTGTTTTATGCATCACCCCACCTCACCTTTCCCGTTAAGCAGCCATAGTGTGTTTTCTAAACGTGTGACTCTGTTCTGTTTTGTAATTCAGTTCAAGGGTAGCGGTTTTTACATTCCCTCTATAAGTGATATCTCATGATAAGTGTGTTTTTCTGTGTGACTTATTTCACTTAGAATCGTCGTACCTAAATCCACTCATCATGCTGCTACTAGCCTTATGACGTTGATTTCATGGCTGAGTGATATTCCGATGTACATAAGGACCACAACTTCTTTATCCATTCTTCTCTTTCCTGGGATATTTAAGGTGTAACGAAGTGGAGGTTCTTGTCATCAGAGCAGCCCAAAACTTTGGGGTGCCTGTGTCTTGCTGATTTTTAGTTTTCCCAATTTATACGCCCATGAGAGGAAGTGCCCTATGGTCTCTAAGCTGAGTTTTTTAGATGTTTCAGGACACACCGTACACTTCTCCAGAGTGGCTGTTGGCAATTTACATCCCGCCCATCAGCGTAGCAAGGCTCCCATTTCTCCAAGGCCTGTCCAGCATTTCTGGTTTTGACACTTTATTCATCATGGCCCTTTTGACCGATGGGAAGCGAGACTTCTTTGTAGCGCTGATTTGCCTTTCCAGGTTGCTTGGTTGGCCAAAAAGGGCGTATGCGTTTTTTCCTTAATATATTCAGGAAAAACGCATACGCCCTTTTTGGCCAAGGGCATCATTGTCGAGGTTTTGCCGCTTTTCCTGTGCTTTAAAGGCGATTCGAATCTACCTCCTGAAATCTGTTTCCTGCAATTCTGCCTTGCTTTCAAATCCTCTTCGTTGCCTTCCCTCAATATATTTGTGGACGAGAGTTATCATTTCTAAGTCTGCAGGTTTGTGAATTGCAGTGCCCCTGAGCTCCATTCTTCAACTCTCTTTCTTGGGAGCTGGCCGCAAAAGCGCAGGATTGCTTCAGGCCGTCTTCTGCTTCCTGGCGGCAGGCTGAGCCTGTGGTTAATTCTTCTTCCTGATGGGAAAATAGAGTGACCTGTGCCTGTCCCAACACCTAGAGCTAGTCTCTCATTGGTTCCCCCTCTTCCCGTTCATCCTCAGGACAATTAGCAACCTGTTCGGAACAGGAGGATAAAGGTGCTGATTCTCCAAGGAGGGAGATTGCTAGTAAAGCGGCTGGAATGGCGAAACGCAGCACAAGGAGATGACAAATGAGGTGCGTTTTAGAAACGTTTCCCGATCACACGGTGTACCATCTTCGGGGTTTCTCATGCATGTTTTCGATGTAGGCAGATGCCCTTGAACCTGGAGATTTGGGACCCATGGGATGGGTACCACGCCGTATTACTTTAAAGGGTCTGCGTTAGCTCAGCCAACCTCACCAAACCTCTCAGCCCCACGAGTGTCCACCCTTATGTCTCAATCAGCTGTGGGTCAAGATATGGTCAATCCAGGTGGCATCACAGCCCCTGAACGAATTTTGTAAGAATTTCTCTCTCTTTCACTGTCTTTGTTTCACGGGTTTTTTAAAGTAATTGATTTTTATAATGGGGTTTAGCTGCTTTTCACTGCTGTGTTTATGCCGCTTTACACCCACTTGACTCACTTACAGAGAGATATCAATACATAGGTTTGAAGATTCTTACTAGTCAGATATATTCTTGGGCGGTGAATAGGGGGTGTTGAGTCCAGTTCACTGAGCAAGGAGTAGGTCTTGTCTATTACATATTGGGTTTCTGGAACGGTATCTGAGCTAATTTGAAACCCTTGTTTTATGCATCAGCCCACCTCACCTTTCCCGTTAAGCAGCCATAGTGTGTTTTCTAAACGTGTGACTCTGTTCTGTTTTGTAATTCAGTTCAAGGGTAGCGGTTTTGACATTCCCTCTATAAGTGATATCTCATGATAAGTGTCTTTTTCTGTGTGACTTATTTCACTTAGAATCGTCGTACCTAAATCCACTCATCATGCTGCTACTAGCCTTATGACGTTGATTTCATGGCTGAGTGATATTCCATTGTACATAAGGACCACAACTTCTTTATCCATTCTTCTCTTTCCTGGGATATTTAAGGTGTAACGAAGTGGAAGTTCTTGTCAACAGAGCAGCCCAAAACTTTGGGATGCCTGTGTCTTGCTGATTTTTAGTTTTCCCAATTTATACGCCCATGAGTGGAAATGCCCTCTGCTCTCTAAGCTGAGTTTTTTAGATGTTTCAGGACACACCGTACACTTCTCCAGAGTGGCTGTTGGCAATTTACATCCCGCCCATCAGCGTAGCAAGGCTCCCATTTCTCCATGGCCTGTCCTGCATTTCTGGTTTTGACACTTTATTCAGCATGGCCCTTTTGACCGATGGGAAGTGAGACTTCTTTGTAGCGCTGATTTGCCTTTCCAGGTTGCTTGGTTGGCCAAAAAGGGCGTATGCGTTTTTTCCTGAATATATTTAGGAAAAAACGCATACGCCCTTTTTGGCCAAGGGCATCATTGTCGAGGTTTTACCGCTTTTCCTGTGCTTTAAAGGAGATTCGAATCTACCTCCTGAAATCTGTTTCCTGCAATTCTGCCTTGCTTTCAAATCCTCTTCGTTGCCTTCCCTCAATATATTTGTGGACGAGAGTTATCATTTCTAAGTCTGCAGGATTGTGAATTGCAGTGCCCCTGAGCTCCATGATTGAACTCGCTTTCTTGGGAGCTGGCCGCAAAAGCGCAGGATTGCTTCAGGCCGTATTCTGGTTCCTGGCGGCAGGCTGAGCCTGTGGTTAATTCTTCTTCCTGATGGGAAAATAGAATGACCTGTGCCTGCCCCAACACCTAGAGCTAGTCTCTCATTGGTTCCCCCTCTTCCCGTTCATCCTCAGGACAATTAGCAACCTGTACGGAACAGGAGGATAAAGGTGCTGATTCTCCAAGGAGGGAGATTGCTAGTAAAGCGGCTGGAATGGTGAACCGGAGCACAAGGAGATGAGAAATGAGGTGCGTTTTAGAAACCTTTCCCGATCACACGGTGTACCATCTTCGGGGTTTCTCATGCATGTTTTCAATATAGGACGATGCCCTTGAACCTGGAGATTTGGGACCCATGGGATGGGTACCACGCCGTATTACTTTAAAGGGTCTGCGTTTTCTCACCCAACCTCACCAAACCTCTCAGCCCCAAGAGTGTCCACCCTTATGTCTCAATCAGCTGTGGGTCTAGATATGGTCAATCCAGGTGGCATCACAGCCCCTGAACGAATTTTGTAAGAATTTCTCTCTCTTTCACTGTCTTTGTTTCACGGGTTTTGAAACGTAATTGATTTTTATAATGGGGTTTAGCTGCTTTTCACTGCTGTGTTTATGCCGCTTTACACCCATTTGACTCACTTACAGAGAGATATCAATACATAGGTTTTAAGATTCTTACTAGTCAGATATATTCTTGGGCGGTGAATAGGGGGTGTTGAGTCCAGTTCACTGAGCAAGGAGTAGGTCTTGTCTATTACATATTGGGTTTATGGAACGGTATCTGAGCTAATTTGAAACCCTTGTTTTATGCATCACCCCACCTCACCTTTCCCGTTAAGCAGCCATAGTGTGTTTTCTAAACGTGTGACTCTGTTCTGTTTTGTAATTCAGTTCAAGGGTAGCGGTTTTTACATTCCCTCTATAAGTGATATCTCATGATAAGTGTGTTTTTCTGTGTGACTTATTTCACTTAGAATCGTCGTACCTAAATCCACTCATCATGCTGCTACTAGCCTTATGACGTTGATTTCATGGCTGAGTGATATTCCGTTGTACATAAGGACCACAACTTCTTTATCCATTCTTCTCTTTCCTGGGATATTTAAGGTGTAACGAAGTGGAGGTTCTTGTCATCAGAGCAGCCCAAAACTTTGGGGTGCCTGTGTCTTGCTGATTTTTAGTTTTCCCAATTTATACGCCCATGAGAGGAAGTGCCCTATGGTCTCTAAGCTGAGTTTTTTAGATGTTTCAGGACACACCGTACACTTCTCCAGAGTGGCTGTTGGCAATTTACATCCCGCCCATCAGCGTAGCAAGGCTCCCATTTCTCCAAGGCCTGTCCAGCATTTCTGGTTTTGACACTTTATTCATCATGGCCCTTTTGACCGATGGGAAGCGAGACTTCTTTGTAGCGCTGATTTGCCTTTCCAGGTTGCTTGGTTGGCCAAAAAGGGCGTATGCGTTTTTTCCTGAATATATTCAGGAAAAACGCATACGCCCTTTTTGGCCAAGGGCATCATTGTCGAGGTTTTGCCGCTTTTCCTGTGCTTTAAAGGCGATTCGAATCTACCTCCTGAAATCTGTTTCCTGCAATTCTGCCTTGCTTTCAAATCCTCTTCGTTGCCTTCCCTCAATATATTTGTGGACGAGAGTTATCATTTCTAAGTCTGCAGGTTTGTGAATTGCAGTGCCCCTGAGCTCCATTCTTCAACTCTCTTTCTTGGGAGCTGGCCGCAAAAGCGCAGGATTGCTTCAGGCCGTCTTCTGCTTCCTGGCGGCAGGCTGAGCCTGTGGTTAATTCTTCTTCCTGATGGGAAAATAGAGTGACCTGTGCCTGTCCCAACACCTAGAGCTAGTCTCTCATTGGTTCCCCCTCTTCCCGTTCATCCTCAGGACAATTAGCAACCTGTTCGGAACAGGAGGATAAAGGTGCTGATTCTCCAAGGAGGGAGATTGCTAGTAAAGCGGCTGGAATGGCGAAACGCAGCACAAGGAGATGACAAATGAGGTGCGTTTTAGAAACGTTTCCCGATCACACGGTGTACCATCTTCGGGGTTTCTCATGCATGTTTTCGATGTAGGCAGATGCCCTTGAACCTGGAGATTTGGGACCCATGGGATGGGTACCACGCCGTATTACTTTAAAGGGTCTGCGTTAGCTCAGCCAACCTCACCAAACCTCTCAGCCCCACGAGTGTCCACCCTTATGTCTCAATCAGCTGTGGGTCAAGATATGGTCAATCCAGGTGGCATCACAGCCCCTGAACGAATTTTGTAAGAATTTCTCTCTCTTTCACTGTCTTTGTTTCACGGGTTTTTTAAAGTAATTGATTTTTATAATGGGGTTTAGCTGCTTTTCACTGCTGTGTTTATGCCGCTTTACACCCACTTGACTCACTTACAGAGAGATATCAATACATAGGTTTGAAGATTCTTACTAGTCAGATATATTCTTGGGCGGTGAATAGGGGGTGTTGAGTCCAGTTCACTGAGCAAGGAGTAGGTCTTGTCTATTACATATTGGGTTTCTGGAACGGTATCTGAGCTAATTTGAAACCCTTGTTTTATGCATCAGCCCACCTCACCTTTCCCGTTAAGCAGCCATAGTGTGTTTTCTAAACGTGTGACTCTGTTCTGTTTTGTAATTCAGTTCAAGGGTAGCGGTTTTGACATTCCCTCTATAAGTGATATCTCATGATAAGTGTCTTTTTCTGTGTGACTTATTTCACTTAGAATCGTCGTACCTAAATCCACTCATCATGCTGCTACTAGCCTTATGACGTTGATTTCATGGCTGAGTGATATTCCATTGTACATAAGGACCACAACTTCTTTATCCATTCTTCTCTTTCCTGGGATATTTAAGGTGTAACGAAGTGGAGGTTCTTGTCAACAGAGCAGCCCAAAACTTTGGGGTGCCTGTGTCTTGCTGATTTTTAGTTTTCCCAATTTATACGCCCATGAGAGGAAGTGCCCTATGGTCTCTAAGCTGAGTTGTTTAGATGTTTCAGGACACACCGTACACTTCTCCAGAGTGGCTGTTAGCAATTTACATCCCGCCCGTCAGCGTAGCAAGGCTCCCATTTCTCCATGGCCTGTCCTGCATTTCTGGTTTTGACACTTTATTCAGCATGGCCCTTTTGACCGATGGGAAGCGAGACTTCTTTGTAGCGCTGATTTGCCTTTCCAGGTTGCTTGGTTGGCCAAAAAGGGCGTATGCGTTTTTTCCTTAATATATTCAGGAAAAACGCATACGCCCTTTTTGGCCAAGGGCATCATTGTCGAGGTTTTGCCACTTTTCCTGTGCTTTAAAGGCGATTCGAATCTACCTCCTGAAATCTGTTTCCTGCAATTCTGCCTTGCTTTCAAATCCTCTTCGTTGCCTTCCCTCAATATATTTGTGGACGAGAGTTATCATTTCTAAGTCTGCAGGTTTGTGAATTGCAGTGCCCCTGAGCTCCATTCTTCAACTCTCTTTCTTGGGAGCTGGCCGCAAAAGCGCAGGATTGCTTCAGGCCGTCTTCTGCTTCCTGGCGGCAGGCTGAGCCTGTGGTTAATTCTTCTTCCTGATGGGAAAATAGAGTGACCTGTGCCTGTCCCAACACCTAGAGCTAGTCTCTCATTGGTTCCCCCTCTTCCCGTTCATCCTCAGGACAATTAGCAACCTGTACGGAACAGGAGGATAAAGGTGCTGATTCTCCAAGGAGGGAGATTGCTAGGAAAGCGGCTGGAATGGCGAAACGCAGCACAAGGAGATGACAAATGAGGTGCGTTTTAGAAACGTTTCCCGATCACACGGTGTACCATCTTCGGGGTTTCTCATGCATGTTTTCGATGTAGGCAGATGCCCTTGAACCTGGAGATTTGGGACCCATGGGATGGGTACCACGCCGTATTACTTTAAAGGGTCTGCGTTAGCTCAGCCAACCTCACCAAACCTCTCAGCCCCACGAGTGTCCACCCTTATGTCTCAATCAGCTGTGGGTCAAGATATGGTCAATCCAGGTGGCATCACAGCCCCTGAACGAATTTTGTAAGAATTTCTCTCTCTTTCACTGTCTTTGTTTCATGGGTTTTTTAAAGTAATTGATTTTTATAATGGGGTTTAGCTGCTTTTCACTGCTGTGTTTATGCCACTTTACACCCACTTGACTCACTTACAGAGAGATATCAATACATAGGTTTTAAGATTCTTACTAGTCAGATATATTCTTGGGCGGTGAATAGGGGGTGTTGAGTCCAGTTCACTGAGCAAGGAGTAGGTCTTGTCTATTACATATTGGGTTTCTGGAACGGTATCTGAGCTAATTTGAAACCCTTGTTTTATGCATCAGCCCACCTCACCTTTCCCGTTAAGCAGCCATAGTGTGTTTTCTAAACGTGTGACTCTGTTCTGTTTTGTAATTCAGTTCAAGGGTAGCGGTTTTGACATTCCCTCTATAAGTGATATCTCATGATAAGTGTCTTTTTCTGTGTGACTTATTTCACTTAGAATCGTCGTACCTAAATCCACTCATCATGCTGCTACTAGCCTTATGACGTTGATTTCATGGCTGAGTGATATTCCATTGTACATAAGGACCACAACTTCTTTATCCATTCTTCTCTTTCCTGGGATATTTAAGGTGTAACGAAGTGGAGGTTCTTGTCAACAGAGCAGCCCAAAACTTTGGGGTGCCTGTGTCTTGCTGATTTTTAATTATCCCAATTTATACGCCCATGAGAGGAAGTGCCCTATGGTCTCTAAGCTGAGTTTTTTAGATGTTTCAGGACACACCGTACACTTCTCCAGTGTGGCTGTTGGCAATTTACATCCCGCCCATCAGCGTAGCAAGGCTCCCATTTCTCCAAGGCCTGTCCAGCATTTCTGGTTTTGACACTTTATTCAGCATGGCCCTTTTGACCGATGGGAAGCGAGACTTCTTTGTAGCGCTGATTTGCCTTTCCAGGTTGCTTGGTTGGCCAAAAAGGGCGTATGCGTTTTTTCCTGAATATATTCAGGATAAAACGCATACGCCCTTTATGGCCAAGGGCATCATTGTCGAGGTTTTGCCGCTTTTCCTGTGCTTTAAAGGCGATTCGAATCTACCTCCTGAAATCTGTTTCCTGCAATTCTGCCTTGCTTTCAAATCCTCTTCGTTGCCTTCCCTCAATATATTTGTGGATGAGAGTTATCATTTCTAAGTCTGCAGGTTTGTGAATTGCAGTGCCCCTGAGCTCCATTATTCAACTCGCTTTCTTGGGAGCTGGACGCAAAAGCGCAGGATTGCTTCAGACCGTCTTCTGGTTCCTGGCGGCAGGCTGAGCCTGTGGTTAATTCTTCTTCTTGATGGGAAAATAGAGTGACCTGTGCCTGCCCCAACACCTAGAGCTAGTCTCTCATTGGTTCCCCCTCTTCCCGTTCATCCTCAGGACAAATTGCAACCTGTACGGAACAGGAGGATAAAGGTGCTGATTCTCCAAGGAGGGAGATTGCTAGTAAAGCGGCTGGAATGGTGAACCGGAGCACAAGGAGATGAGAAATGAGGTGCGTTTTAGAAACCTTTCCCGATCACACGGTGTACTATCTTCGGGGTTTCTCATGCATGTTTTCAATGTAGGACGATGCCCTTGAACCTGGAGATTTGGGACCCATGGGATGGGTACCACGCCGTATTACTTTAAAGGGTCTGCGTTTGCTCACCCAACCTCACCAAACCTCTCAACCGCAAGAGTGTCCACCCTTATGTCTCAATCAGCTGTGGGTCTAGATATGGTCAATCCAGGTGGCATCACAGCCCCTGAACGAATTTTGTAAGAATTTCTCTCTCTTTCACTGTCTTTGTTTCACGGGTTTTGAAAAGTAATTGATTCTTATAATGGGTTTTAGCTGCTTTTCACTGCTGTGTTTATGCCGCTTTACACCCACTTGACACACTTACAGAGAATTATCAATACATAGGTTTTAAGATTCTTACTAGTCAGATATATTCTTGGGCGGTGAATAGGGGGTGTTGAGTCCAGTTCACTGAGCAAGGAGTAGGTCTTGTCTATTACATATTGGGTTTCTGGAACGGTATCTGAGCTAATTTGAAACCCTTGTTTTATGCATCACCCCACCTCACCTTTCCCGTTAAGCAGCCATAGTGTGTTTTCTAAACGTGTGACTCTGTTCTGTTTTGTAATTCAGTTCAAGGGTAGCGGTTTTGACATTCCCTCTATAAGTGATATCTCATGATAAGTGTCTTTTTCTGTGTGACTTATTTCACTTAGAATCGTCATACCTAAATCCACTCATCATGCTGCTACTAGCCTTATGACGTTGATTTCATGGCTGAGTGATATTCCATTGTACATAAGGACCACAACTTCTTTATCCATTCTTCTCTTTCCTGGGATATTTAAGGTGTAACGAAGTGGAGGTTCTTGTCAACAGAGCAGCCCAAAACTTTGGGGTGCCTGTGTCTTGCTGATTTTTAGTTTTCCCAATTTATACGCCCATGAGAGGAAGTGCCCTATGGTCTCTAAGCTGAGTTGTTTAGATGTTTCAGGACACACCGTACACTTCTCCAGAGTGGCTGTTAGCAATTTACATCCCGCCCGTCAGCGTAGCAAGGCTCCCATTTCTCCATGGCCTGTCCTGCATTTCTGGTTTTGACACTTTATTCAGCATGGCCCTTTTGACCGATGGGAAGCGAGACTTCTTTGTAGCGCTGATTTGCCTTTCCAGGTTGCTTGGTTGGCCAAAAAGGGCGTATGCGTTTTTTCCTGAATATATTCAGGAAAAACGCATACGCCCTTTTTGGCCAAGGGCATCATTGTCGAGGTTTTGCCACTTTTCCTGTGCTTTAAAGGCGATTCGAATCTACCTCCTGAAATCTGTTTCCTGCAATTCTGCCTTGCTTTCAAATCCTCTTCGTTGCCTTCCCTCAATATATTTGTGGACGAGAGTTATCATTTCTAAGTCTGCAGGTTTGTGAATTGCAGTGCCCCTGAGCTCCATTCTTCAACTCTCTTTCTTGGGAGCTGGCCGCAAAAGCGCAGGATTGCTTCAGGCCGTCTTCTGCTTCCTGGCGGCAGGCTGAGCCTGTGGTTAATTCTTCTTCCTGATGGGAAAATAGAGTGACCTGTGCCTGTCCCAACACCTAGAGCTAGTCTCTCATTGGTTCCCCCTCTTCCCGTTCATCCTCAGGACAATTAGCAACCTGTACGGAACAGGAGGATAAAGGTGCTGATTCTCCAAGGAGGGAGATTGCTAGGAAAGCGGCTGGAATGGCGAAACGCAGCACAAGGAGATGACAAATGAGGTGCGTTTTAGAAACATTTCCCGATCACACGGTGTACCATCTTCGGGGTTTCTCATGCATGTTTTCGATGTAGGCAGATGCCCTTGAACCTGGAGATTTGGGACCCATGGGATGGGTACCACGCCGTATTACTTTAAAGGGTCTGCGTTAGCTCAGCCAACCTCACCAAACCTCTCAGCCCCACGAGTGTCCACCCTTATGTCTCAATCAGCTGTGGGTCAAGATATGGTCAATCCAGGTGGCATCACAGCCCCTGAACGAATTTTGTAAGAATTTCTCTCTCTTTCACTGTCTTTGTTTCACGGGTTTTTTAAAGTAATTGATTTTTATAATGGGGTTTAGCTGCTTTTCACTGCTGTGTTTATGCCGCTTTACACCCACTTGACTCACTTACAGAGAGATATCAATACATAGGTTTTAAGATTCTTACTAGTCAGATATATTCTTGGGCGGTGAATAGGGGGTGTTGAGTCCAGTTCACTGAGCAAGGAGTAGGTCTTGTCTATTACATATTGGGTTTATGGAACGGTATCTGAGCTAATTTGAAACCCTTGTTTTATGCATCACCCCACCTCACCTTTCCCGTTAAGCAGCCATAGTGTGTTTTCTAAACGTGTGACTCTGTTCTGTTTTGTAATTCAGTTCAAGGGTAGCGGTTTTGACATTCCCTCTATAAGTGATATCTCATGATAAGTGTCTTTTTCTGTGTGACTTATTTCACTTAGAATCGTCGTACCTAAATCCACTCATCATGCTGCTACTAGCCTTATGACGTTGATTTCATGGCTGAGTGATATTCCATTGTACATAAGGACCACAACTTCTTTATCCATTCTTCTCTTTCCTGGGATATTTAAGGTGTAACGAAGTGGAGGTTCTTGTCAACAGAGCAGCCCAAAACTTTGGGGTGCCTGTGTCTTGCTGATTTTTAGTTTTCCCAATTTATACGCCCATGAGAGGAAGTGCCCTATGGTCTCTAAGCTGAGTTGTTTAGATGTTTCAGGACACACCGTACACTTCTCCAGAGTGGCTGTTAGCAATTTACATCCCGCCCGTCAGCGTAGCAAGGCTCCCATTTCTCCATGGCCTGTCCTGCATTTCTGGTTTTGACACTTTATTCAGCATGGCCCTTTTGACCGATGGGAAGCGAGACTTCTTTGTAGCGCTGATTTGCCTTTCCAGGTTGCTTGGTTGGCCAAAAAGGGCGTATGCGTTTTTTCCTTAATATATTCAGGAAAAACGCATACGCCCTTTTTGGCCAAGGGCATCATTGTCGAGGTTTTGCCGCTTTTCCTGTGCTTTAAAGGCGATTCGAATCTACCTCCTGAAATCTGTTTCCTGCAATTCTGCCTTGCTTTCAAATCCTCTTCGTTGCCTTCCCTCAATATATTTGTGGATGAGAGTTATCATTTCTAAGTCTGCAGGTTTGTGAATTGCAGTGCCCCTGAGCTCCATTATTCAACTCGCTTTCTTGGGAGCTGGACGCAAAAGCGCAGGATTGCTTCAGACCGTCTTCTGGTTCCTGGCGGCAGGCTGAGCCTGTGGTTAATTCTTCTTCCTGATGGGAAAATAGAGTGACCTGTGCCTGCCCCAACACCTAGAGCTAGTCTCTCATTGGTTCCCCCTCTTCCCGTTCATCCTCAGGACAAATTGCAACCTGTACGGAACAGGAGGATAAAGGTGCTGATTCTCCAAGGAGGGAGATTGCTAGTAAAGCGGCTGGAATGGTGAACCGGAGCACAAGGAGATGAGAAATGAGGTGCGTTTTAGAAACCTTTCCCGATCACACGGTGTACTATCTTCGGGGTTTCTCATGCATGTTTTCAATGTAGGACGATGCCCTTGAACCTGGAGATTTGGGACCCATGGGATGGGTACCACGCCGTATTACTTTAAAGGGTCTGCGTTAGCTCAGCCAACCTCACCAAACCTCTCAGCCCCAAGAGTGTCCACCCTTATGTCTCAATCAGCTGTGGGTCTAGATATGGTCAATCCAGGTGGCATCACAGCCCCTGAACGAATTTTGTAAGAATTTCTCTCTCTTTCACTGTCTTTGTTTCACGGGTTTTGAAAAGTAATTGATTTTTATAATGGGGTTTAGCTGCTTTTCACTGCTGTGTTTATGCCGCTTTACACCCACTTGACTCACTTACAGAGAGATATCAATACATAGGTTTTAAGATTTTTACTAGTCAGATATATTCTTGGGCGGTGAATAGGGGGTGTTGAGTCCAGTTCACTGAGCAAGGAGTAGGTCTTGTCTATTACATATTGGGTTTATGGAACGGTATCTGAGCTAATTTGAAACCCTTGTTTTATGCATCACCCCACCTCACCTTTCCCGTTAAGCAGCCATAGTGTGTTTTCTAAACGTGTGACTCTGTTCTGTTTTGTAATTCAGTTCAAGGGTAGCGGTTTTTACATTCCCTCTATAAGTGATATCTCATGATAAGTGTCTTTTTCTGTGTGACTTATTTCACTTAGAATCGTCATACCTAAATCCACTCATCATGCTGCTACTAGCCTTATGACATTGATTTCATGGCTGAGTGATATTCCATTGTACATAAGGACCGCAACTTCTTTATCCATTCTTCTCTTTCCTGGGATATTTAAGGTGTAACGAAGTGGAGGTTCTTGTCAACAGAGTAGCCCAAAACTTTGGGGTGCCTGTGTCTTGCTGATTTTTAGTTTTCCCAATTTATATGCCCATGAGTGGAAGTGCCCTATGGTCTCTAAGCTGAGTTTTTTCGATGTTTCAGGACACACCGTACACTTCTCCAGATTGGCTGTTGGCAATTTACATCCCGCCCATCAGCGTAGCAAGGCTCCCATTTCTCCAAGGCCTGTCCAGCATTTCTGGTTTGGACACTTTATTCATCATGGCCCTTTTGACCGATGGGAAGCGAGACTTCTTTGTAGCGCTGATTTGCCTTTCCAGGTTGCTTGGTTGGCCAAAAAGGGCGTATGCGTTTTTTCCTTAATATATTCAGGAATAAACGCATACGCCCTTTTTGGCCAAGTGCATCATTGTCGCCCTTTTCCTGCTTTTCATTTGCTTTAAAGACGATTCGTATCTTCCTCCTGAAATCTGTTTCCTGCAATTCTGCCTTGCTTTTAAATAGTGTTCGTTGCTTTCCCTCAATATATTTGTGGACGAGAGTTATCATTTGTAACTCTGCAAGTTTGTGAATTACAGTGCCCCTGATCTACATTTTTCAACTCGCTTTTTTGGGAGCTGGCTGTAAAACCGCAGGATTGCTTCAGGCACTATTCTGGTTCCATGGGGCAGGCAGAGCCTGTCGTTAATTCTTCTTCCTGATGGGAAATTAGAGTGACGTGTGCCTGTCCCAACACCTAGAGCTAGTTTCTCATGGGTTCCCCCTCATCCCGTTCATCCTCAGGACAAATTGCAACCTGTATCAAACAATAGGTTAAAGGTGCTGATTCTCCAAGTGGTTAGATTTTTAGTAAAGCAGCTGGATGGGGGGAACCCAAGCACTAGGAGATGTGAAATGAGGTGCATTTTAGAAACCTTTCCAGATCACACGGTGTATCATCATTTGGGTTTCCCATGCATGTTTTCGCTGTAGGATGATTCCCTTGAACCTGGAGATTTGGAACAAATGGAATGGGTACCACGCATTATTACTTTAAAGTGTCTTCGTTTGCTCACCCAATCTCACCAATCCTCTCAGCCCCAACAGTTTCCAGACTTACGTCTAATCCAGCTGTGGGTCTATATATGGTCAATCCAGGTTGCTTCAAAGCCCCTGAACGATCTCTGTAAGAATTTCTCTCTCTTTCAATGTCTTTGTTGTTTTTTTATTTTTTTTGAAATTTATTTTTATACTGGGGTTTAGCTGATTTTCACTGCTGTGTTTATACCATTTTACAACCACTTGATTCACTTACAGAGAGATATCAATACATAGGTTTTAAGATTCTTACTAGTCAGATATATTTTTTGTGCGTTGAATAAGGGGTTTGGAGTCCAGTTCACTGAGCAAGGAACAGGGCTTGTCTGTTACATATGTGGTTTATGGAGTGCTATCTGTGCTAATTTCAAACCCTTGTTTTATGCCTCACCCCACCTCACCTTTTCGTTAAGCAGCCATGGTGTGTTCTCTAAATGTGTGGCTCTATTCTGTTTTGTAGTACATGTCCTGTGTAGCGATTTTTACATTCCCTCTATAAGTGATATCTTATGATAAGTGTCTTTTTCTGTGTGACTTATTTCACTTCTAAACGTCGTACGTAAATCCAGTCAGCATGCTGCTACTAGCCTTATAACATTTATTACATGGCTGAGTGATATTTCATTGTACCTAATTAGCACAACTTCTTTATCCATTTTTCTCTTTCCTGGGATATTTAAGGTGTACTGAATTGGAGTTTCTTGTCAACAGAGCAGCGCTAATCTTTGGGGTGCCCGTGTCTTGTTGATTTTTAGATTTCCCAATTTATATGCCCATGAGTGTAAGTGCCCTATGCTCTCTAGCTGTGTTTTTTAGATGTTTTAGGAAACACCATACACTTCTACAGAGTGGCCATTGGCAGTTTACATCCCCCCCATCAGCCTAACAAGGCTCCCTTTTCTCCATGGCCTGTCCTGCATTTCTGGTTTTTACACTTTTTTCAGCATGGTCCCCTTTGACCGATGGGAAGCGAGACTTCTTTGTATTGCTGATTTGCATTTCCGGCTTGCTTGGAGAGTCATAATTTATAATTCTGCATATTTGTGAATTGAAGGTTCCTGAGCTTCATTTGTCAACTCGGTTTTTTGGGAGCTGGCCGCAAAACCGGTGGTGTGCTTCTGCCCCTACTGTGGTTTCGGGCGGCAGGCTAAGCCTTTGCTTAATTCTTCTTCCTGATTGGAAATTAGAGTGACTTTTGCCTGTCCGAACATCTAGGGCTTGTCTCTCATTGTTTCTCCTCCTTCCCCTTCATCCTGTGGACATATTCCCAACTCTGTGCAACAGGACATAGGAGGTGCTGACATCCTCAAGTGGGGAGATTGTTAGGAAAGAGGCTGGTGGGGTGAACTCGACCACCATGAGATTAAGAGATGAGGTGCCTTTTCCAAAATCTTCCTGATCCAACCGTGTACCATCTTCTGGGTGTCACAGGCATATTTTAGCTGTACGAAAGTTCCCATGTATGTAAGGAGAACACCAGGGATTTTTCCAAATCAGTGTCTCCCCGAACCCCAATCTGACGAATTTTTTTTTAAATTTTATTTATTTATTTATTCATGTATTTATTTATTGGCTGTGTTGGGTCCTCTCCTCTGTGGGAGGGCTTCCTCCAGCAGCGGCAAGCGGGGGCCACTCCTCATCGCGGTGCGCGGGCCTCTCACCATCGCGGCCTCTCCTGTTGCGGAGCACAGGCTCCAGACGCGCAGGCTCAGTAGTTGTGGCTCACAGGCCCAGCCGCTCTGTGGCACGTGGGATCTTCCCAGACCAGGGCTCCAACCCGTGTCCCCTGCATCGGCAGGCAGACTCTCAACCACTGCGCCACCAGGGAAGCCCCAATCTGGCGAATTTTTAAGCCACTGGTACATGTATGTTCATTAAGGGACTTTGGCCGTAAGCAGAGTCCGAAATTTAGGTGAGTGAAGTCTTCAGGGTCAGAAACGCTCGCCATCGGCCTCCTTTATGTTCCTTTTTATCTGTAGTTGATACATGATGTCGATATAGATATCTATTGTTTTTCAGATTATTTCCCCTTAGGGGTTATTACAAAATATTGAGTATTGTTCCCTGTGCTATACAGTAGTTCCTTGTTGATGATATATTTTATACATAGAAGTGTGTATATGTTAATCCGAAACTGTTAATTTATCCCTCCTCCCACCTTTACCCTTTAGTAATAAAATATATAAGATTTTATACTTCGTAGAAATCCAGGAGCTGAAAAAGAGGTATCATTTTCAACGGAAATCATTCAAAACAAGATTGAACCTTCAGCCAAGATTAGTAGATCTACATCCTTGGAAAGAAATCACTGCATTTCTCTAATGTTGACCTGACAAATACGACAAACCCCTCCACTGAACTTGCTTATAATAAAGTGATGGAAATATCAAATGGAAGTGTTAGAAACATCTTATTTTACACGAGCCTTATACACTGCTCTATGTTAATAACAGTTTGGCTCACGCATCTATTCTTTGAAGTTACAATGTTCTCAAATTCTGTTACTGATCCTGCAGAGTGGGCCCCAACAAGGGTGCCCCTGCCCAGTGTCATTGGAGCCAACAGATCGAGACTGAGTTTGGTTCAGAAGCAAAGGAAAACTTTATATTTTGATCAGAGAATGGAGAGGTGAGGGCGTGCGCTCCCCCGCAGGCTGTGGGCCGGGCTGCTGTGTAGGGATCCCGTCAGCGTCAGCGGGAGGGACGGGGCGGAGCTCTCGAGGGCCGGGTTGGCTGGAGCTCAGGCTCTATGTGGCGGAGTCTGCACGGGGCCCGGAGAGCTGAGGTGTCGGCCCAGCCATCTTGCACTAGGAAATCGGGTCTGAAGTGCCGGGTGTGGGACCTCTGCCTGTGGAAACCTAGGAACAAGTGAAATTAGAAAAAGCACAAAGGAAAAAAAGGTTAGACTTTATTTTATTGCCCAGATTCTATTTTTATCTCCCAGGAATTTTTAATGGGCTTTGCTGGTGACAAACCCCTCCTCTGCCTCTTGTCCCATTCCACATTCTTGGGGCCCTGAGGGTGCAGACACCTCTTCTGTAAATGCTTCGTGCTGAGTTGGGTGTCCTCATACCCGGGGGGAGGGGCAGGACTTCTCCCCAGCAGCCTCCAGGTGAGGTTTTTTTTTTTTAATGTAAATGGATTTAATTTGCCTATTAAAAGCAAAATTTATCAGATTGGACTTTTTTCATCCAGTGAATATAAAGAGAAATGGAAAAACTTAACAATTCTAGTATGAGGTTTTTATAGAACTCTATCAGAAACAGACATAGATCAAGCTTTGAATAAATCACCACATTTGACCTAATGCAGTTAGAGCTAATATATAAAATCCTGCTCTACACAAATAGTAAACATGCATCTTTCAAAGACACCTGGACCATATACCAAAAATTTAAAGAAAAAGACCAAATTCTAAATCACAAAGGACTCTGAAAGAATCATTATCATAAAGAACGTATTTTCTGACAACAATGCATTTAGATTAAAAACAAGCAATAAAAATATAGCCAAACAAGCCTAACATGACTGGATACTTCAAAAAGCACATCTAAATATGCAATTCATGAGGTCAAGAGTAAATCATGATGGAAATTATACTTATTGCTGCTGAACAACTATAAAAATATTATATATGCAAACTTGTGGGATGCACCTAAAGCTTTTACTATGAAAAAGAAAAAGATGAAAAAGAGGTAAGTTAAAAAATTCAACTCGAGGAACTTAAAAAAGTTATCATGTAAACCTAAAGAAAAAGATAAGAGAAAAAACAAGGAAACAATAGGAAAGATCAGTAAGACCAAAACTGAGCTCTTCAAAACCCTAATGAAAACACATCTCTGACAAAACTGATCCAGGGGAAGACACAGGAAGAGAAGACCACAAAAATACTACTAGGAATGAAAAAGACTGCAATTATGAATATACAGTCATCTCTTAGTACCTGCGGGGGACTGGTTCTAGGACCTCCATGGATACCAAAACCCATGGATACTCAAGTCCTTTAGATAAAATGGCATAGAACATTCAGCCCTCCGTATCTACAGCTGCGAAACTTGCATACACAAAGGTCCATGTAATCAATTTTTTAAATATTTTTCTGAAAATTTAAAGCAAGTCAATAATTTCTTTAAATGGGGACTTCCCTTGTGGTGCAGTGGTTAAGAATCCGCCCACCAATGCAGGGGACACAGGTTCAAGTCCGGGAAGACCCCACATGCCGCGGAGCAACCAAGCCCGTGCTCTGCAACAAGAGAAGCCACTGCAGTGAGAAGCCCACCCACAGCAACGAAGACCCAACGCAGCCAAATAAAAATAAATAAAGACTTAGCTTTTTTAATTAATTTATTTATTTTTGGCTGCATTGAGTCTTCTGCTGCGTGTGGGCTTTCTCTAGTTGCAGCGAGCAGGGGCCACTCCTCACCACGGTGCACGGGCCTCTCATTGCGGTGGCCTCTCCCGCCGCAGAGCACAGGCTCTAGGTGTGCGGGCTTCAGTAGTTGTGGCACTTGGGCTCAGCAGCCGTGGCTCATGGGCTTAGTTGCTCCGCGGCATGCGGTGTCCCCCCAGACCAGGGCTCGAACCCGTGTCCCCCTCATTGGCAGGCAGACTCCCAACCACTGCGTCACCAGGGAAGTCCCAAGACTTGACAATGCTGTGAGTGGGCAATTTGGGCTGGATGGCTGGGATCTCCTTCCACGTGGCCTCACATCCTCAATGGCATCAGCCGGGCTTGTCACATGGCAGCAATGTCCAGATTGCCAGTTTATTATGAAAGGCTATAACTCAGGAACGACCAGAAGGAAGAGATTCATAGGACAAGATGTGGGGAAAGAGCACGGACCTTCCGTGCCCTCTCTAGGTGCAACACTCTCCCAGCAACTCCATGTTCCCCAACCCGGAACCAGGTGAGGTTGATTGTCCCCAGGCCTCCTCCCTCACTGCTCATCTGCCTGAGCACCAGCGTTGGAAGTTTTATAGATTCTAATGACCTTTAAGGGTCCAGGAAAGAGATGCGCAGGGACGCTGGGGGGGCCGGTTTTACCCTGCTCCACATTGGTTCGCCCCCTTAGGCTGACGGTTTCTGCCAGCCTAGATGCTCTGACCAGTAGTCTGTGCTTTCTTCAGTTAGGCCACTGAATTAACGTACAAACAGCACCAGGTGTCAGAGCCCTGCCTGCTCAACTCCCAGACAGTCCAGGGCCGGTGGTGATCCAGGACCATGACGGCCACTCAGTCAACTGCCTTTTGAAGTAGCCGGGAGTCCAGCTGGTCTCATTGGTCGCCGTCACCGTGGTGTCTGTAGGCTTTTCTATGGTGGCAGCGTTATTTAGGGTTCCCCTGCCAAGTTTATTAGCTCCGCTCTGGGTGCAGTAAGTCCTGCAAGCAATAGTCTGTTCTTTTGGGGCACACTCTTGTGGTTTTCTGAGAGAAGCTCCAGGTCAAGTGATGGTCACATGAGTCGTCATGGGGGCCTGTTGCCCCAGGTTGTCTCTCTGGAGGTTGGAGTTGGAGGGCCTCCTCACTCGAGGTCATTGTGCCCACGGAGCGATCCCTGCAACTTCAGGGCATGGTGGGTGGTTAGGAACACCAAGTGGCGTCCTTTTCCCTTAGGAGGGAGCTGGCCTTGCGGGCTGCTCATTTCCAGGTTTTTAGATACCCCCAGTATCCTGGTCGGATGGGGTGGCTGGCCAATGCCTGGAGGGCATTCTTGCGTTGTTCCATTTCAAGTGGTCCCAGTTTTTGCACTAATACTCCAAGGGCGATTCGCCTTCGATCAGGAATGTAAAGGTCAAAGGGTTTAGCTAAATTAGGGAGGTCCATGGCAAGGGTCTGAATTGACTGCTCTTTCCTTTCTTGAAAGGCCGCTTCTGGATTCTATTCAAAAGGATCATCATCTTTTCCTTTCAGTGTTTCATATAGAGGCCCAGGTATTAGACTGTAGTTAGGGATCCAGATGCAGCAAATCCCGGTCTCCCCAGGAACCCCTAAGCTGTCTTCTAGTTTTAGGAAGGGTGAGGCTGCAAATGGCTTCTTCCCTTTCCTGGGATGGGCTTCTCTGATCTTCTGTGAGAATGAAGCCCAGGCAGGTCACCTTAGTCTGTGATATTTGAGCCTTTTTCTTGGACACCTTCTATCTTTTATTGGCTAGGTAGTCCAGAGGCCTCCTTAGTAGGGCTGACGATCAGACTGTCGTCTGCATATTGAAGGAGGGTTCCCTTCTCCCGAGGTAGATCTTTTAGGGCTTTAGCTAACGTTTCCCCAAAGATGGTGTGGGAATTTTTGAACCCCTGGGGCAGGACGGCCCAGCAGTATTGTTTTTTTTGTACGTTGAGTCCTGCCACTCATAGCCAAAATTTCTTGTGACTCTGGGACTAATGGAATACAGAAGAAGGCATCATTGAAGTCTAATACAGAATACCATGTCCTGGGGGATGGTAGAATGACCAGCAGGGTATAGGAATTAGGAACTACTGGATGTATATCCTCTGTGGCTTCACTGACTGTCCTGGCGTCCTTTACCATGTCCCCAGCAGCCCACGGGGCTCTCATGGTCAGGCCCCTCCCAGGATATGGAACTCACCTGGGCAGGTACGCAGCAGCCCATGGGGCTCTCATGGTCAGGCCCCTCCCAAGATATGGTGTTCACCTGTGCAGGTACACAGCAGCCCACGGGGCTCTCATGGTCAGGCCCCTCCCAGGATATGGAGCTCACCTGGGCAGGTACCCAGCAGCCCACGGGGCTCTCATGTGCAGGCCCCTCCCAGGATATGGAGCTCACCTGGGCAGGTACCCAGCAGCTCACGGGGCTCTCGTGGGCAGGGCCCTCCCAAGATATGGTGTTCACCTGTGCAGGTACCCAGCAGCCCACAAGGCTCTCATGGTCAGGCCCCTCCCAGGATATGGAGCTCACCTGGGCAGGTACCCAGCAGCCCACGGGGCTCTCGTGCGCAGGCCCCTCCCAGGATATGGAGCTCACCTGTGCAGGTACCCAGCAGCTCACGGGGCTCTCGTGGGCAGGCCCCTCCCTGGATATGGAGCTCCCCTGGACAGGTACCCCGGCAGGGCTGGAACCGTGCACATAGCCCTCATTGCAGAGCACCCTCAGCACACCTGTCGCTCAGAGCTGACACAGAGCACCTCAGAGCAGGGCTTGAACTAACAAACAGCAGCTCCGACAGGTCTGTGACCCTAGGCTTCTCTCTGTGCGGCCTCCCTCCGCCTGGTCTTCCAGGGGCTTCCACTGCAGCCGGGGCACCAGGCCTCTGTCTCCACCCACCAACCCTCCTCTCCCTGACTCCTGGGTTCCTCTCATTAGGAGAGGGTCTTCTTGAAGTTGTCTCCCACTCATGGACCAGATAAAATGATTAGAAAACAAGCCAGGGCTGCCGCCCCTTGTCTATGCGGACTCTCGGGACCCTACACCTGTTCCTTGGACCTGGCCGGTGCAGCAAAGCCCATTTTCTGCAACTCTGAGCCCCTGAGGGGCGAGGATTGGCTGACCTGGGCAGCCTGACCCTGCCGGCCAGCCCTTCCCAGGTTTGCCTGGGTTGAGGTCAATATAAACACCCCTCCAGGCAGCAAAAGCCTCTGCAGCTGGGCCTGACGCCATAGTCTCTGCCCCGTCAGCAGTCTCGGGGTTGTGCTGGTGGGAGAGAGTAGCGCCTACGGCTCTATGAGTGGCCCCGTGTGAGTGGGGCTCTGCTGGACTTTCTGCAGGAGTTGCCGGGCTGCCACCTGCTAAAGAAGAGGATGTGTCACCCACACCTGCTGCTGGAATTTCTACCCGGGCAGAGGTGAGGAAGGAAAAAAGCAGTGGGGGCCGGGACAGGAGGGGTACCTCAGGCAGGGAAATGGAAAGCTTCCAGAAGAGCGCCTGGGGCCAGGACCATCCTGGCTGACCTGCAGGCACCAAGTTGTCCTGCGTGCTGTCGCTGGTGTGACTCCAAGCCCCTTCCTCTAGGCTTTAAAGTCTTTGCACGCATTCAGGTGTTTTACCTGGGAAGGGTGGGAAAAGTTCAGCAGCAGCTGGCCTGGGGCTCAGCTCACGTTTACTCAGAGACACCTCCTCACGGTCCCCCAGCTTTGCAATGAGGACGCTCCTTGCGGGGGGGCTGCTGGCTGCATGGGAGACGATTCCCCACCTCTGACCAACTTCAGAATTGTTTACCACTGGAGCAAGTGCCCTGATAGGGTTTTCCTCTGTATGACCAGTGGGTTCTGTTTTTTTTTTTTTCTTTTTTGGTTCAAGGTAGGTTTTATTCCTCTTTTTGTATTTATAGATATAAGCATGGAAATAATTCATTCATATAAATACGTCTATGGGAAGGAAAGAACTTTTTTTCTGTTTTATTTTTTTAAAATATTATTTATGTTTTAATTTTTTAATTTTATTCATTTTTTTATACAGCAGGTTCTTATTGGTTATCTATTTTATACATATAAGTGTATATATGTCGATACCAGGCTCGCAATTCATCCCACCACCACCACCCTGCCACTTTCCCCCCTTGGTGTCCATACATTTGTTCTCTACATCTGTGTCTCTATTTCTGCCTTGCAAACCGGTTCATCTGTACCACTTTTCTAGGTTCCACATGTATGCGCTTAAATATGGTATTTGTTTTTCTCTTTCTGACTTACTTCACTCTGTATGACAGTCTCTAGATCTATCCATGTCTCTACAAATGACCCAATTTCGTTCCTTTTTATGGCTGAGTAATATTCCATTTTATATATGTACCACATCTTTTCCATTCGTCTGTCTATGGGCATTTAGGTTGCTTCCATGACCTGGCTATTGTAAATAGTGCTGCAATGAACATTGTGGTGAATGTGTCTTTTTGAATTATGGTTTTCTCTGGGTATATGCCCAGTAGTGGGATTGCTGGGTCATATGGTAATTCTATTTTTAGTTTTTTAAGGAACCTCCATACTGTTCTCCATAGTGACTGTATCAATTTATATCCCAACAAATAGTGTAAGAGGGTTCCCTTTTCTCCACACCCTCTCCAGCATTTGTTGTTTGTACATTTTCTGATGATGCCCATTCTAACTTGTGTGAAGTGATACCTCATTGTAGTTTTGGTTTATATTTCTCTAATAATTAGTGATGTTGAGCAGCTTTTCATGTGCTTCTTGGCCATCTGTATGTCTACTCGGGACAAATGTCTATTTACGTCATCTGCCCATTTTTGGATTGGGTTGTTTGTTTTTTTACTGTTGAGCTGCATGTGCTGTTTATATATATTGGAGATTAATCCTTTGTCCATTGATTCGTTTGCAAACATTTTCTCCCATTCTCAGGTTGTCTTTTCGTCTTGTTTGTAGTTTCCTTTGCTTTGCAAAAGCTTTTAGGTTTCATTTGCTCCCATTTGTTTATTTTTGTTTTTTATTCCATTACTCTAGTAGGTGGATCAAAAAAGACCTTGTTGTGATTTTTGTCAAAGAGTATTCTTCCTATGTTTTCCTCTAAGAGTTTTATAGTGTCCGGTCTTACATTTCGGTCTCTAATCCATTTTGAGTTTATTTTTTGTGTATGGTGTTAGGGAGTGTTCTAATTTCATTCTTTTACATGTAGCTGTCCATTTTTCCCAGCACCACTTATTGAAGAGACTGTCTTTTCTCCATTGTATATCCTTGCCTCCTTTGTCATAGATTAGTGGACCATAGGTGTGTAGGTTTATCTCTGGGCTTTCTTTTTTTTTTCCTTTTACATCTTTATTGGAGTATAATTGCTTTACAATTGTGTGTTAGTTTCTGCTGTATAAAAAAGTGAATCAGCTATACGTATACATATAACACCATATCCCCTCCCTCTTGCACCTCCCTCTCACTCCCTTATCCCACCCCTTTAGGTCGTCACAAAGCACTGAGCTGATCTCCCTGTGCTATGTGGCTGCTTCCCAGTAGCTATCAATTTTACATTTGGTAGTGTATATATGTCCATACCACTATCTCACTTTGTCCCAGCTTACCTTTCCCCCTCCCCATGTCCTCAAGTCCTTTCTCTACGTCTGTGTCCTTAATCCTTTCCTGCCCCTAGGTTCTTCATAAACTTTTTTTCTTTTAGATTCCATATATATGTGTTAGCATACGGTATTTGTTTTTCTCTTTCTGACTTACTTCACTCTGTAGGACAGATTCTAGATCCATCCACCTCACTACAAATAACTCAATTTCGTTTCTTTTTATGGCTGAATAATGTTCCATTGTATATGTGTGCCACATCTTCTTTATCCAGTTATCTGTTGATGGACACTTAGGTTGCTTCCATGTCCTGGCTATTGTAAATAGAGCTACAATGAACATTGTGGTACATGACCCTTTTTGAATTATGTTTTTCTCAGGGTAAATGTCCAGTAGTGGGATTGCTGGGTTGTACGGTTGTTCTATTTTTAGTTTTTAAGGAACCCCCATACCGTTCTCCCTAGTGGCTATATCAATTTACATTCCCACCAACAGTGCAAGAGGGTTCCCTTTTCTCCAATAAATGCCTCTCCAACATTTATTGTTGGTAGATTTTTTGATGATGGCCATTCTGACTGGTGTGAGGTGATACCTCATTGTAGTTTTGATTTGCATTTCTCTAATAATTAGTGATGTTCAACATCCTTTCATGTGTTTGTTGGCAACCTGTATATCTTCTTTGGAGAAATGTCTATTTAGGTCTTCTGCCCATTTTTGGATTGGGTTGTTTGGTTTTGTGATATTGAGCTACAGGAGCTGCTTTTTGGAGGTTAATCCTTTGCCATTTGCTTCATTTGAAAATATTTTCTCCCATTCTGATGGTTGTCTTTTCATCTTGCTTATGTTTTCCTTTGCTGTGCAAAAGATTTTAAATTTCATTAAGTCCCATTTTTTTATTTTTGTTTTTATTTCCATTTCTCTAGGAGGTGGGTCAAAAAGGATCTTGCTGTGATTTATGTCATAGACTGTTCTGCTTATGTTTTCCTCTAAGAGTTTTATAGTGGCTGGTCTTACATTTAGGTCTCTAATCCATTTTGAGTTTATTTTTGTGTATGGTGTTAGGGAGTGTTCTAATTTCATTCTTTTGCATGTAGCTGTCCAGTTTTCCCAGCACCACTTACTGAAGACACTGTCTTTTCTCCATTGTATACCCTTGCCTCCTTTGTCATAGATTAGTGGACCATAGGTACGTGGGTTTATCTCTGTGCTTTCTATCCTGTTCTATTGATCTATATTTCTGTTTTTGTGCCAGTACCATATTATCTTGATTACTGTAGCTTTGTAATATAGTCTGAAATCTGGAAGTCTGATTCCTCCAGCTCTTTTTTTTTCCCCTCAAGACTGCTTTGGCTATCTGGGGTCTTTTGTGTCTCCCTACAAATTTTAAGATTTGTTTTTTCTAGTTCTGTAGAAAATGCCAAAGGTATTTTGATAGGGATTGCATTGAATCTGTAGATTGCTTTGGGTAGTATAGTCATTTTCACAATATTGATTCTTCTAATCCAAGAACATGGTATATGTCTCCATCTGTTTATATCATCTTTGATTTCTTTCATCAGTGTCTTATAGTTTTCTGAGTACAGGTCTTTTACTTCCTTAGGTAGGTTTATTCCTAGGTATTTTATTTTTGTTGCAGTGGTAATGGGATTGTTTCCTTAATTTCTCTTTCTGTTCTTTCATTGTTAGTGTATAGGAATGCAAGCAATTTCTGTGCATTAATTTTGTATCCTGCAACTTTACCAAATTCATTGATTAGCTCCAGTGGTTTTCTGGTGACATCTTTAGGATTCTCTATCTATGATATGATGTCATTTGCAAACAGTGACAATTTTACTTCTTCTTTTCCTTTTTGTATTCCTTTTATTTCTTTTTCTTCTCTGATTGCCATGGCTAGGACTTCCAAAACTATGTTGAATAGTAGTGGTGAGAGTGGACATCCTCGTCTTGTTCCTGATCTTAGAGGAAACGTTTTCAGTTTTTCACTGTTGAGAATGATGTTTGCTGTGGGTTTGTCATATATGGCCTTTATTATGTTGAGGTAGTTTCCCTCTATGCCCACACTCTGCAGAGTTTTTATCATAAATGGGTGTTGAATTTTCTCAAAATCTTTTCCTGCATCTATTGAGATGATCATATGGTTTTATTCTACAATTTGTTAATATGGTGTATCACATTGATTTGTGTATATTGAAGAATCCTTGCATCCCTGGGATAAACCCCACTTGATCATGGTGTACGATCCTTTTAATGTGTTGTTCGATTCTGTTTGCTAGTATTTTGTTGAGGATTTTTACATCTATATTCATCAGTGATATTGGTCTATAATTTTCTTTCCTTGTAGTATCTTTGTCTGGTTTTGGTATCAGGGTGACGGTGGTCTCATAGAATGAGTTTGGGAGTGTTCCTTCCCCTGCAATTGTTTTGAAGAATTTGAGAAGGTTGGGTGTTAGCTCTTCTCTAAATGTTTGACAGAATTCACCTGTGATGCCATCTGGTTCTGGACTTTTGTTTGTTGGAAGATTTTTAATCACAGTTTCAATTTCATTGCTTGTGATAGGTTTGTTCATATTTTCTATTTCTTCCTGGTTCAGTCTTGGAAGGTTATCCCTTTCTAAGGATTTGTCCATTTCTTCCAGGTTGTCCATTTTATTGGCATAGAGTTGCTTGTAGTAGTCTCTTAGGATGCTTTGTATTCCTGTGGTGTCTGTTGTAACTTCTCCTTTTTCACTTCTAATTTTGTTGATTTGATTCCTCTCCCTCTTTTTCTTGAGTCTGGCTAAAGGTTTATCATTTTTGTTTATCTTCTCAAAGAACCGGCTTTTAGTTTTATTGATCTTTGCTTTCGTTTTCTTTGCTTCTATTTCATTTATTTCTGCTTTGATCTTTATGATTTCCTTCATTCTACTAACTTTGGGTTTTGTTCTTCTTTCTCTAGTTCCTCTAGGTGTAAGGTTAGATTGTTTATTTGAGATTTTTCTTGTTTCTTGAGGTAGGCTTGTATTGCTATAAACTTCCCTCTTAGAACTGCTTTTGCTGCATCCCATAGGTTTTGGATCATCGTGTTTTTCTTGTCATTTGTCTCTAGGTAGTTTTTGATTTCCTCTTTTATTTCTTCAGTGATCTCTTGGTTATTTAGTAACGTATTGTTTAGCCTCCATGTGTTTGTGTTATTTACGGTTTTGTCCCTGTTATTGATTTCTAATCTCATAGCATTGTGGTCGGAACAGCTGCTTGATATGATTTCAGTTTTCTTAAATTTACTGAGGCTTTATTTGTGACCCAAGATGTGATCTATCCTGGAGAATGTTCCGTGTGCAGTTGAGAAGAATGTGTAATCTGCTGTTTTTGGATCGAATGTCCTATAAATATCAATTAACTATATCTGGTCTATTGTGTCATTTAAAGCTTGTGTTTCCTTATTAATTTTCTGTCTGGATGATCTCCACTGGTGTAAGTGAGCTGTTAAAGTCCCCTGCTCTTATTGTGTTACTGTTGATTTCCTCTTTTATAGCTGTTAGCAGTTGCCTTATGTATTGAGGTGCTCCTATGTTGGGCACATATACATTTGTAATTGTTATATCTTCTTCTTGGATGGATCCCTTGACCATTATGTAGTGTATTTCCTTGTCTCTTGTAACATTCTTTATTTTAAAGTCTATTTTATCTGATATGAGTATTGCTACTCCAGCTGTCTTTTGATTTTCATTTGCATAGAATATATTTTTCCATCGCCTCACTTTCAGTCTGTATGTGTCCCTAGGTCTGAAATGGGTCTCTTGGAGACAGCATATATATGGGTCTTGTTTTTGTATCCATTCAGAGAGCCTGTTTCTTTTGGTTGGAACATTTAGTCCATTCACGTTTAAGGTAATTATTGATATGTATGTTCCTATTACTATTTTCTTAATTGTTATGGGTTTGTCTTGGTGGGTCCTTTTCTTCTCTTGTGTTTCCCACTTAGAGAAGTTCCTTTAGCATTTGGTGTAGAGCTGGTTTCATGGTGCTGAATTCTCTTAGCTTTTGCTTGTCTGTAGGGCTTATGATTTCTCTGTCAAATCTGAATGAGATCCTTGCTGGGTGGAGTACTCTTGGTTGTAGGTTCTTCCCTTTCATCACTTTAAATTTATGCCACTCCCTTCTGGCTTGTAGATTTTCTGCTGAGAAATCAGCTGTTATCCTTATGGGAGTTCCCTTGTATGTTATTTGTCATTTTTCCCTTGTTGCTTTCAATAATTTTTCTTTGTCTTCAATTTTTGTCAATTTGGTTACTATGTGTCTTGGCATTTTTCTCCGTTGATTTATCCTGACTGGGACTCTCTGCACTTCCTGGACTTGGGTGGCTATTTCTTTTCCCATGCTAGGGAAGTTTTCGACTATAATCTCTTCAAATGTATTCTCGGGTCCTTTCTCTCTCTCTTCTCCTTCTGGGACCCCTATGATGTGAATGTTGTTGCGTTTAATGTTGTCCCAGAGGACTCTTAGGGTGTCTTCATTTATTTTCATTCTTTTTCTTTATTCTGTTCCATGGCAGTGATTTCCACCTTTCTGTCTTCCAGGTCACTTATCCGTTCTTCTGCCACAGTTATTCTGCTACTGATTCCTTCTAGTGTATTTTTCATTTCAGTTATTATATTGTTCACCTCTGTTTGTTTGTTCTTTAATTCTTCTAGGTGTTTGCTCCTTAATTCTTCTAGATCTTTGTTAAGCATTTCTTGCATCTTCTCGATCTTTGCCTCCATTCTTTTGTCAAGGTCTTGGATCATGTTCACTATCATTATTCTGAATTCTTTTTCTGGAAGGTTCCCTATCTCCACCTCATTTCGTTTTTTTCCCTAGTGTTTTATCTTGTTCCTTAATCTGGTATAAAGTCCTCTGCCTTTTCATTTTGTCTATCTTTCTGTGAATGTGGTTTTCCTTCCACAGGCTGCAGAATTGTAGTTCTTCTTGCTTCTGCTGTCTGCTCTCCAGTGGATGAGTCTATCTTAGAGGCTTGTGCAAGCTTCCTGATGGGAGGGACTGGTGGTGGGTAGAGCTGGGTGTTGCTTTGGTGGGCAAAGCTTTAATCCGCTTGTCTGCAGATTAAATAAAACTTTAATAAAAAGTTTAATCCACTTATCTGCTGATGCATGGGGCTGGGTTCCCTCCCTGTTGGTAGTTTCGCCTGAGGTGACCCAGCACTGGAGCCTACCTTGCTCTTGGTGGGGTTAATGGCAGACTCTGGGAGGGCTCACACCAAGGAGTATTTCCCAGAACTTCTGCTGCCAGTGTCGTTGTCCTCACAGTGAGCCACAGCCACAGCTACCACCTGCCTCTGCAGGAGACCCTCTAAAACTATCAGGTAGTTCTGGTCATTCTCCTACGGGGTCACTGCTCCTTCCCCTGGGTTCTGATGTGCTCACTACTTTGTGTGTGCCCTCCAAGAGTGGAGTATCTGAGTGGAGTTGAGACTCTGAGACTCTGCATGGAGTCGCACAGACTCTGGGTCCTATGAAGCTTCGATGCTTTGTGGTTCTAGAAATCCTATAGGAGACGGTCCACAGCAGGTGAAGCTAATGCTGTCAGTAGAGGTGGTGAAGCCAAAGATCTGCAGTTCCGACTAGAGGTGCCGATGTACATACAGGACAAAATCATCTCGTGTGAATGTAGTTCAGGCATGTTTAAGATGAATGGAGCCATGTTAATGCCTACCATATTCTATCTTGAGCCTCTCCTCAGGGACCCCCTCCTCAGTTCCCGAGGCTCCTGTAAGTCATGTACAGGGGACTGGAGAGTGGGCTCTGTCCAATCTGAGCCCTGAGTTACCCTGTGTGTATCTTAGGATACTTTGTATTTCTGTGGGGTCTGTTGTAACATCAGCTCTTTCATTTCAGATTTATTTGGGCCCTCTCTTTTTAAAAAAAACATACTACTGTTGTCTTTTATTCTTTACAGAAGTTTAATAAGTGTTTGATCTACCTTGACTTACTCTATGTATACTTTTTGCAGTGAGATTTTTACTTTTCTTTGTTTTCTTGTTACTATCAATAATTAGTGAGACTTCTTTTAAGCTACCTTCAACATTGATTATAAAGCTGCTTTATTAGTGATGACAGAGCCTTAATGGAAGTCATGTTCTGGTTGTAAATTAGAATGCAATGTGCCAGCAAAAAGCCCCTTAAGTTTATTTCTCATTACTTCTTGTTCTTTTTTTAATTTAATTTTTATTTTTTATCAGAGCAAATTTGATTAAAATGTTTTGTTTGTACATTTGTACATTATATATGTCTATTCAAGTACAGATCCTCTTCCCATGTAAAATGTTACAGAGGGTTCCGCAGACTTCCCTTGCTATATGGTTGGTCTTTTTGAGATATGTATATCATATGTGTTTGTATACATATAGTAACACTAATCTTAATTTATCCATTCCCCCCACCGGTCGTTTTAGATGAGCATAGTTTGTTTTCTAAATCTGTGAGTGTCTTTCTCTGTGGAAATATGTTCATTTGTGTCAGTTATTAGATAACGCCTATAAGTGCTATCATAGAACACAGGTCTTTTGCTTTCCAACTTACCTCATCTTTCGTGATTATCTCCAGACTCATTTGTGGTGCCTCAAAGAGCAATGGTTCATTGTCTTCCATGGCTCATATTCCATTGTGTACACGGACCACTTCTTCTTTATCCATTTACCTGTTGTTGGACATTTTGATTGCTTCACTGTCTTGGCTATTGTGAATAAGGCTGCACTGCAGCTTTTGCGGCCTGTGTCTTCTCGATTCTTGTCTTCTCAGGTGAGAGGTCCAATGGTGTGCCTGCTGGATTGAATAGTACCTCCATTTTTACTTTTAAACGCAGCTCCTTTCTGTTCTCATTATTGGCTGTTACCCCTTTACGTCTCACCAGCAGGCAGAGGGTACACAGTTCTCTAAAACCCCTTCAGCATTTATTGTTTGTAGACTTTTTGCTGATGGTCAGTCGACTGGTGTAAGTTGAAACTTTTTGTAGATTAGATTGCATGCGTCTAACACTCCCTGAGGTTGAGCTTTTATCCATTTTCCTTTTTTTTAAAAAGAGTGTGAGTAAAACTTAACTCTTCCTAATCTCTTCTTGAAACATTTGCCTGTTTTGAATTTTTTGCCCATTCCCTACTTCAGCACAAATATTTAGGGCAAGTGTCCTTTACAGCCCTGAGTCCTTGTGAATGTTAAGTGACCATTGGCTGTGACTTTAAAGCTGCTCTTGCAGGATACGGCCACAAGGTGGCAGCATTTCTCCTTTACCAAATTTGGTTACTAGGGAAACAGAGCCTTAATGGAAGTGGTGTTCTAGGTTGTATATTAGAATGGAATGTGCCAGGAAAAAGCCCTTTAACTTTATGTCTCATTACTTCTTGTTCATATTTGTAATTTACTTTTTATTTTTTATCCCAGCAAATTTGATTACAATGGTTTGTTTGTTCTAGGTGTGCAAGATGTGGTTCTTTCACACATATACGTGTATCTATTCTTCCTCGCATCCTTTGCCAATGTAGGTTATGACACAATGTTGAGCAGTCTTCTCCTGGTCTTCCGTACGTCTTTGGTGGTTATATATTTCACATGGTTTGTATATCTCTGTTAACCCCAATATGGTAATGTATCCAATCCTCATCCCTTTCTATTTGGTGAACCATAAGTTTTTTAATGAATCTGTGATTGCCTTTCTCTGTGGAAATATCTTCACTGGTATCAATTTTTAAGTAACTCCTGAAAGTGATATGATAGGATATGTGCCTTTTGCTTTCTCACTTACTACACTTGGCGTGATTACGTCTAGACTCATCTATGGTGCTGCAAATGGCATTGTTTCATTTTTTTCACTAGCGAATATTCCATCTGTAAATGGAGGAGTTCTTCTTTGCCCACCCATCTGTTGGTGGTCTTTTTGGTTACTTCCATATCTTGGCTATTGTAATACTGGGCAATGCAGATTTGCCTGCCTGTGTCTTTCCAATTCTCTCTTCTTAGATTACAGGTGGAGGAGTGGGCCTGCTGGATCATATGGTAGCTCAATGTTGACCTTTTTAAGGCACCTCCATTCTGTTCTCATTCGTGGCCCTTTCCAACTTACGTCCCCCTTGAAGTTGAGGGTATGCATTTCTCCACAACACCTTCAGCATTTATTGTTTGTAGTTTTCTTGCTCATGGTTATTCTGACAAGTGTGAGCTGATACCTCTTTGTGGTTGAATTCGCATGTGCCTCATAATCCGTTGAAATTGAGCTTTAAGGCATGTCCTTTTTATTTTTCAAGCAGTGATTACCCCTTAGTTCTTCAAAGTGTTCTCTTAAAGTACGTGTCACCTTTTGAAATGTTTTGGCCGTTACCTCCCTGAAGACATTTTGAGGGCAGGTTTCATTTACAGTTCTGCAGTACTTGTTCCTATGAAATGACCATTAGCACAGGCTTTAAAACTGCTTTTGCAGGTAACTGCCAGAGGGCGGCAGCCTTTCTATGTTCCCCACCCTGGTAACTAGGGAAAAGCCCTTGCGGCCTGTGGTGTTTCTCGGTTATAAATTAGAGTGGAGTGTGCCCGGACAAACCCACACAAGCTGATGTCTCCTTACTTTCGTTGGATTTTTAAATTTAATTTTTATTTTTTATTGGAGTAATTTTCCACTGTGTACGTGGACCACTTCTTCTTTGTGCATTCCTCGGTTGATGGACATTTTCATTGCTTCCAAGTGTTGGCTATGGTAAATATTGTTGGAGTGCAGGATTGCCAGCCTGTGACGTTTGGATTCTCATTTTCTCAGGTGATAGGCCCAGCAGTGGGTGTGATTGATTGACTGGTAGCACCGTGTTTCCCTTTTCAAAGCACCTTCTTTGTGTTTTCATTAGTGGCTCTTACCACGTCCCCCTTAGAATCGAGGGTACGCATTTCTCCACAATCGCTTCAGCATTTATTGTTTACAGCATTGATGCTAATGGCCCTTCTGGCTGCTGTGAGCTGATAGGTTTTTGTAATTTGGGTTTGCATGTCTTTGAACATTCGTAAAACTCATCATTTTTCTCCGCCGTTTTCTTTTCCGTTAAAAAAAGGAAACAATTGGCAGTACAATATAACTCTTGAAATTGTCTTCTTTGAAGGTTGCCCTCTTTTGAATTATTTGGTCGATTTTCCACCCCAGCGTTTTTTTAGAGAGCAGGTGTCATTTCCCGAACTGCAAGTTTGGTGAATATTTAGTGACCTTTAGCAATGGGTTTAAAGCTGCTGTTGTGGGAAGCGGCCTCTAGGAGGCAGCATTTCCCCATTCCCAAATCTGGGGAGTAGGGCAGCAGAGCCTTTCTGGAAGTCGTGTTCCTAGGTTGTAAATTACATTGGAATGTGCGTGGCGAAACCCCCACAAGTTTATGTGTCATTATTTCTTCTTGGTTTTTAAAAGTGTTTTAATTGGGGTAAAGCTTAGAATATTGTTTGTCCTAGGTGTACACAATCTGGTTCATTTGTACATTATATATGTCTATTCAAGTACAGATCCTCTTCCCATGTAAAATGTTACAGAGGGTTCCGCAGACTTCCCTTGCTATATGGTTGGTCTTTTTGAGATATGTATATCATATGTGTTTGTATACATATAGTAACACTAATCTTAATTTATCCATTCCCCCCACCGGTCGTTTTAGATGAGCATAGTTTGTTTTCTAAATCTGTGAGTGTCTTTCTCTGTGGAAATATGTTCATTTGTGTCAGTTATTAGATAACGCCTATAAGTGCTATCATAGAACACAGGTCTTTTGCTTTCCAACTTACCTCATCTTTCGTGATTATCTCCAGACTCATTTGTGGTGCCTCAAAGAGCAATGGTTCATTGTCTTCCATGGCTCATATTCCATTGTGTACACGGACCACTTCTTCTTTATCCATTTACCTGTTGTTGGACATTTTGATTGCTTCACTGTCTTGGCTATTGTGAATAAGGCTGCACTGCAGCTTTTGCGGCCTGTGTCTTCTCGATTCTTGTCTTCTCAGGTGAGAGGTCCAATGGTGCGCCTGCTGGATTGAATAGTACCTCCATTTTTACTTTTAAACGCAGCTCCTTTCTGTTCTCATTATTGGCTGTTACCCCTTTACGTCTCACCAGCAGGCAGAGGGTACACAGTTCTCTAAAACCCCTTCAGCATTTATTGTTTGTAGACTTTTTGCTGATGGTCAGTCGACTGGTGTAAGTTGAAACTTTTTGTAGATTAGATTGCATGCGTCTAACACTCCCTGAGGTTGAGCTTTTATCCATTTTCCTTTTTTTTAAAAAGAGTGTGAGTAAAACTTAACTCTTCCTAATCTCTTCTTGAAACATTTGCCTGTTTTGAATTTTTTGCCCATTCCCTACTTCAGCACAAATATTTAGGGCAAGTGTCCTTTACAGCCCTGAGTCCTTGTGAATGTTAAGTGACCATTGGCTGTGACTTTAAAGCTGCTCTTGCAGGATACGGCCACAAGGTGGCAGCATTTCTCCTTTACCAAATTTGGTTACTAGGGAAACAGAGCCTTAATGGAAGTGGTGTTCTAGGTTGTATATTAGAATGGAATGTGCCAGGAAAAAGCCCTTTAACTTTATGTCTCATTACTTCTTGTTCATATTTGTAATTTACTTTTTATTTTTTATCCCAGCAAATTTGATTACAATGGTTTGTTTGTTCTAGGTGTGCAAGATGTGGTTCTTTCACACATATACGTGTATCTATTCTTCCTCGCATCCTTTGCCAATGTAGGTTATGACACAATGTTGAGCAGTCTTCTCCTGGTCTTCCGTACGTCTTTGGTGGTTATATATTTCACATGGTTTGTATATCTCTGTTAACCCCAATATGGTAATGTATCCAATCCTCATCCCTTTCTATTTGGTGAACCATAAGTTTTTTAATGAATCTGTGATTGCCTTTCTCTGTGGAAATATCTTCACTGGTATCAATTTTTAAGTAACTCCTGAAAGTGATATGATAGGATATGTGCCTTTTGCTTTCTCACTTACTACACTTGGCGTGATTACGTCTAGACTCATCTATGGTGCTGCAAATGGCATTGTTTCATTTTTTTCACTAGCGAATATTCCATCTGTAAATGGAGGAGTTCTTCTTTGCCCACCCATCTGTTGGTGGTCTTTTTGGTTACTTCCATATCTTGGCTATTGTAATACTGGGCAATGCAGATTTGCCTGCCTGTGTCTTTCCAATTCTCTCTTCTTAGATTATAGGTGGAGGAGTGGGCCTGCTGGATCATATGGTAGCTCAATGTTGACCTTTTTAAGGCACCTCCATTCTGTTCTCATTCGTGGCCCTTTCCAACTTACGTCCCCCTTGAAGTTGAGGGTATGCATTTCTCCACAACACCTTCAGCATTTATTGTTTGTAGTTTTCTTGCTCATGGTTATTCTGACAAGTGTGAGCTGATACCTCTTTGTGGTTGAATTCGCATGTGCCTCATAATCCGTTGAAATTGAGCTTTAAGGCATGTCCTTTTTATTTTTCAAGCAGTGATTACCCCTTAGTTCTTCAAAGTGTTCTCTTAAAGTACGTGTCACCTTTTGAAATGTTTTGGCCGTTACCTCCCTGAAGACATTTTGAGGGCAGGTTTCATTTACAGTTCTGCAGTACTTGTTCCTATGAAATGACCATTAGCACAGGCTTTAAAACTGCTTTTGCAGGTAACTGCCAGAGGGCGGCAGCCTTTCTATGTTCCCCACCCTGGTAACTAGGGAAAAGCCCTTGCGGCCTGTGGTGTTTCTCGGTTATAAATTAGAGTGGAGTGTGCCCGGACAAACCCACACAAGCTGATGTCTCCTTACTTTCGTTGGATTTTTAAATTTAATTTTTATTTTTTATTGGAGTAATTTTCCACTGTGTACGTGGACCACTTCTTCTTTGTGCATTCCTCGGTTGATGGACATTTTCATTGCTTCCAAGTGTTGGCTATGGTAAATATTGTTGGAGTGCAGGATTGCCAGCCTGTGACGTTTGGATTCTCATTTTCTCAGGTGATAGGCCCAGCAGTGGGTGTGATTGATTGACTGGTAGCACCGTGTTTCCCTTTTCAAAGCACCTTCTTTGTGTTTTCATTAGTGGCTCTTACCACGTCCCCCTTAGAATCGAGGGTACGCATTTCTCCACAATCGCTTCAGCATTTATTGTTTACAGCATTGATGCTAATGGCCCTTCTGGCTGCTGTGAGCTGATAGGTTTTTGTAATTTGGGTTTGCATGTCTTTGAACATTCGTAAAACTCATCATTTTTCTCCGCCGTTTTCTTTTCCGTTAAAAAAAGGAAACAATTGGCAGTACAATATAACTCTTGAAATTGTCTTCTTTGAAGGTTGCCCTCTTTTGAATTATTTGGTCGATTTTCCACCCCAGCGTTTTTTTAGAGAGCAGGTGTCATTTCCCGAACTGCAAGTTTGGTGAATATTTAGTGACCTTTAGCAATGGGTTTAAAGCTGCTGTTGTGGGAAGCGGCCTCTAGGAGGCAGCATTTCCCCATTCCCAAATCTGGGGAGTAGGGCAGCAGAGCCTTTCTGGAAGTCGTGTTCCTAGGTTGTAAATTACATTGGAATGTGCGTGGCGAAACCCCCACAAGTTTATGTGTCATTATTTCTTCTTGGTTTTTAAAAGTGTTTTAATTGGGGTAAAGCTTAGAATATTGTTTGTCCTAGGTGTACACAATCTGGTTCATTTGTACATTATATATGTCTATTCAAGTACAGATCCTCTTCCCATGTAAAATGTTACAGAGGGTTCCGCAGACTTCCCTTGCTATATGGTTGGTCTTTTTGAGATATGTATATCATATGTGTTTGTATACATATAGTAACACTAATCTTAATTTATCCATTCCCCCCACCGGTCGTTTTAGATGAGCATAGTTTGTTTTCTAAATCTGTGAGTGTCTTTCTCTGTGGAAATATGTTCATTTGTGTCAGTTATTAGATAACGCCTATAAGTGCTATCATAGAACACAGGTCTTTTGCTTTCCAACTTACCTCATCTTTCGTGATTATCTCCAGACTCATTTGTGGTGCCTCAAAGAGCAATGGTTCATTGTCTTCCATGGCTCATATTCCATTGTGTACACGGACCACTTCTTCTTTATCCATTTACCTGTTGTTGGACATTTTGATTGCTTCACTGTCTTGGCTATTGTGAATAAGGCTGCACTGCAGCTTTTGCGGCCTGTGTCTTCTCGATTCTTGTCTTCTCAGGTGAGAGGTCCAATGGTGCGCCTGCTGGATTGAATAGTACCTCCATTTTTACTTTTAAACGCAGCTCCTTTCTGTTCTCATTATTGGCTGTTACCCCTTTACGTCTCACCAGCAGGCAGAGGGTACACAGTTCTCTAAAACCCCTTCAGCATTTATTGTTTGTAGACTTTTTGCTGATGGTCAGTCGACTGGTGTAAGTTGAAACTTTTTGTAGATTAGATTGCATGCGTCTAACACTCCCTGAGGTTGAGCTTTTATCCATTTTCCTTTTTTTTAAAAAGAGTGTGAGTAAAACTTAACTCTTCCTAATCTCTTCTTGAAACATTTGCCTGTTTTGAATTTTTTGCCCATTCCCTACTTCAGCACAAATATTTAGGGCAAGTGTCCTTTACAGCCCTGAGTCCTTGTGAATGTTAAGTGACCATTGGCTGTGACTTTAAAGCTGCTCTTGCAGGATACGGCCACAAGGTGGCAGCATTTCTCCTTTACCAAATTTGGTTACTAGGGAAACAGAGCCTTAATGGAAGTGGTGTTCTAGGTTGTATATTAGAATGGAATGTGCCAGGAAAAAGCCCTTTAACTTTATGTCTCATTACTTCTTGTTCATATTTGTAATTTACTTTTTATTTTTTATCCCAGCAAATTTGATTACAATGGTTTGTTTGTTCTAGGTGTGCAAGATGTGGTTCTTTCACACATATACGTGTATCTATTCTTCCTCGCATCCTTTGCCAATGTAGGTTATGACACAATGTTGAGCAGTCTTCTCCTGGTCTTCCGTACGTCTTTGGTGGTTATATATTTCACATGGTTTGTATATCTCTGTTAACCCCAATATGGTAATGTATCCAATCCTCATCCCTTTCTATTTGGTGAACCATAAGTTTTTTAATGAATCTGTGATTGCCTTTCTCTGTGGAAATATCTTCATTGGTATCAATTTTTAAGTAACTCCTGAAAGTGATATGATAGGATATGTGCCTTTTGCTTTCTCACTTACTACACTTGGCGTGATTACGTCTAGACTCATCTATGGTGCTGCAAATGGCATTGTTTCATTTTTTTCACTAGCGAATATTCCATCTGTAAATGGAGGAGTTCTTCTTTGCCCACCCATCTGTTGGTGGTCTTTTTGGTTACTTCCATATCTTGGCTATTGTAATACTGGGCAATGCAGATTTGCCTGCCTGTGTCTTTCCAATTCTCTCTTCTTAGATTATAGGTGGAGGAGTGGGCCTGCTGGATCATATGGTAGCTCAATGTTGACCTTTTTAAGGCACCTCCATTCTGTTCTCATTCGTGGCCCTTTCCAACTTACGTCCCCCTTGAAGTTGAGGGTATGCATTTCTCCACAACACCTTCAGCATTTATTGTTTGTAGTTTTCTTGCTCATGGTTATTCTGACAAGTGTGAGCTGATACCTCTTTGTGGTTGAATTCGCATGTGCCTCATAATCCGTTGAAATTGAGCTTTAAGGCATGTCCTTTTTATTTTTCAAGCAGTGATTACCCCTTAGTTCTTCAAAATGTTCTCTTAAAGTACGTGTCACCTTTTGAAATGTTTTGGCCGTTACCTCCCTGAAGACATTTTGAGGGCAGGTTTCATTTACAGTTCTGCAGTACTTGTTCCTATGAAATGACCATTAGCACAGGCTTTAAAACTGCTTTTGCAGGTAACTGCCAGAGGGCGGCAGCCTTTCTATGTTCCCCACCCTGGTAACTAGGGAAAAGCCCTTGCGGCCTGTGGTGTTTCTCGGTTATAAATTAGAGTGGAGTGTGCCCGGACAAACCCACACAAGCTGATGTCTCCTTACTTTCGTTGGATTTTTAAATTTAATTTTTATTTTTTATTGGAGTAATTTTCCACTGTGTACGTGGACCACTTCTTCTTTGTGCATTCCTCGGTTGATGGACATTTTCATTGCTTCCAAGTGTTGGCTATGGTAAATATTGTTGGAGTGCAGGATTGCCAGCCTGTGACGTTTGGATTCTCATTTTCTCAGGTGATAGGCCCAGCAGTGGGTGTGATTGATTGACTGGTAGCACCGTGTTTCCCTTTTCAAAGCACCTTCTTTGTGTTTTCATTAGTGGCTCTTACCACGTCCCCCTTAGAATCGAGGGTACGCATTTCTCCACAATCGCTTCAGCATTTATTGTTTACAGCATTGATGCTAATGGCCCTTCTGGCTGCTGTGAGCTGATAGGTTTTTGTAATTTGGGTTTGCATGTCTTTGAACATTCGTAAAACTCATCATTTTTCTCCGCCGTTTTCTTTTCCGTTAAAAAAAGGAAACAATTGGCAGTACAATATAACTCTTGAAATTGTCTTCTTTGAAGGTTGCCCTCTTTTGAATTATTTGGTCGATTTTCCACCCCAGCGTTTTTTTAGAGAGCAGGTGTCATTTCCCGAACTGCAAGTTTGGTGAATATTTAGTGACCTTTAGCAATGGGTTTAAAGCTGCTGTTGTGGGAAGCGGCCTCTAGGAGGCAGCATTTCCCCATTCCCAAATCTGGGGAGTAGGGCAGCAGAGCCTTTCTGGAAGTCGTGTTCCTAGGTTGTAAATTACATTGGAATGTGCGTGGCGAAACCCCCACAAGTTTATGTGTCATTATTTCTTCTTGGTTTTTAAAAGTGTTTTAATTGGGGTAAAGCTTAGAATATTGTTTGTCCTAGGTGTACACAATCTGGTTCATTTGTACATTATATATGTCTATTCAAGTACAGATCCTCTTCCCATGTAAAATGTTACAGAGGGTTCCGCAGACTTCCCTTGCTATATGGTTGGTCTTTTTGAGATATGTATATCATATGTGTTTGTATACATATAGTAACACTAATCTTAATTTATCCATTCCCCCCACCGGTCGTTTTAGATGAGCATAGTTTGTTTTCTAAATCTGTGAGTGTCTTTCTCTGTGGAAATATGTTCATTTGTGTCAGTTATTAGATAACGCCTATAAGTGCTATCATAGAACACAGGTCTTTTGCTTTCCAACTTACCTCATCTTTCGTGATTATCTCCAGACTCATTTGTGGTGCCTCAAAGAGCAATGGTTCATTGTCTTCCATGGCTCATATTCCATTGTGTACACGGACCACTTCTTCTTTATCCATTTACCTGTTGTTGGACATTTTGATTGCTTCACTGTCTTGGCTATTGTGAATAAGGCTGCACTGCAGCTTTTGCGGCCTGTGTCTTCTCGATTCTTGTCTTCTCAGGTGAGAGGTCCAATGGTGCGCCTGCTGGATTGAATAGTACCTCCATTTTTACTTTTAAACGCAGCTCCTTTCTGTTCTCATTATTGGCTGTTACCCCTTTACGTCTCACCAGCAGGCAGAGGGTACACAGTTCTCTAAAACCCCTTCAGCATTTATTGTTTGTAGACTTTTTGCTGATGGTCAGTCGACTGGTGTAAGTTGAAACTTTTTGTAGATTAGATTGCATGCGTCTAACACTCCCTGAGGTTGAGCTTTTATCCATTTTCCTTTTTTTTAAAAAGAGTGTGAGTAAAACTTAACTCTTCCTAATCTCTTCTTGAAACATTTGCCTGTTTTGAATTTTTTGCCCATTCCCTACTTCAGCACAAATATTTAGGGCAAGTGTCCTTTACAGCCCTGAGTCCTTGTGAATGTTAAGTGACCATTGGCTGTGACTTTAAAGCTGCTCTTGCAGGATACGGCCACAAGGTGGCAGCATTTCTCCTTTACCAAATTTGGTTACTAGGGAAACAGAGCCTTAATGGAAGTGGTGTTCTAGGTTGTATATTAGAATGGAATGTGCCAGGAAAAAGCCCTTTAACTTTATGTCTCATTACTTCTTGTTCATATTTGTAATTTACTTTTTATTTTTTATCCCAGCAAATTTGATTACAATGGTTTGTTTGTTCTAGGTGTGCAAGATGTGGTTCTTTCACACATATACGTGTATCTATTCTTCCTCGCATCCTTTGCCAATGTAGGTTATGACACAATGTTGAGCAGTCTTCTCCTGGTCTTCCGTACGTCTTTGGTGGTTATATATTTCACATGGTTTGTATATCTCTGTTAACCCCAATATGGTAATGTATCCAATCCTCATCCCTTTCTATTTGGTGAACCATAAGTTTTTTAATGAATCTGTGATTGCCTTTCTCTGTGGAAATATCTTCACTGGTATCAATTTTTAAGTAACTCCTGAAAGTGATATGATAGGATATGTGCCTTTTGCTTTCTCACTTACTACACTTGGCGTGATTACGTCTAGACTCATCTATGGTGCTGCAAATGGCATTGTTTCATTTTTTTCACTAGCGAATATTCCATCTGTAAATGGAGGAGTTCTTCTTTGCCCACCCATCTGTTGGTGGTCTTTTTGGTTACTTCCATATCTTGGCTATTGTAATACTGGGCAATGCAGATTTGCCTGCCTGTGTCTTTCCAATTCTCTCTTCTTAGATTATAGGTGGAGGAGTGGGCCTGCTGGATCATATGGTAGCTCAATGTTGACCTTTTTAAGGCACCTCCATTCTGTTCTCATTCGTGGCCCTTTCCAACTTACGTCCCCCTTGAAGTTGAGGGTATGCATTTCTCCACAACACCTTCAGCATTTATTGTTTGTAGTTTTCTTGCTCATGGTTATTCTGACAAGTGTGAGCTGATACCTCTTTGTGGTTGAATTCGCATGTGCCTCATAATCCGTTGAAATTGAGCTTTAAGGCATGTCCTTTTTATTTTTCAAGCAGTGATTACCCCTTAGTTCTTCAAAGTGTTCTCTTAAAGTACGTGTCACCTTTTGAAATGTTTTGGCCGTTACCTCCCTGAAGACATTTTGAGGGCAGGTTTCATTTACAGTTCTGCAGTACTTGTTCCTATGAAATGACCATTAGCACAGGCTTTAAAACTGCTTTTGCAGGTAACTGCCAGAGGGCGGCAGCCTTTCTATGTTCCCCACCCTGGTAACTAGGGAAAAGCCCTTGCGGCCTGTGGTGTTTCTCGGTTATAAATTAGAGTGGAGTGTGCCCGGACAAACCCACACAAGCTGATGTCTCCTTACTTTCGTTGGATTTTTAAATTTAATTTTTATTTTTTATTGGAGTAATTTTCCACTGTGTACGTGGACCACTTCTTCTTTGTGCATTCCTCGGTTGATGGACATTTTCATTGCTTCCAAGTGTTGGCTATGGTAAATATTGTTGGAGTGCAGGATTGCCAGCCTGTGACGTTTGGATTCTCATTTTCTCAGGTGATAGGCCCAGCAGTGGGTGTGATTGATTGACTGGTAGCACCGTGTTTCCCTTTTCAAAGCACCTTCTTTGTGTTTTCATTAGTGGCTCTTACCACGTCCCCCTTAGAATCGAGGGTACGCATTTCTCCACAATCGCTTCAGCATTTATTGTTTACAGCATTGATGCTAATGGCCCTTCTGGCTGCTGTGAGCTGATAGGTTTTTGTAATTTGGGTTTGCATGTCTTTGAACATTCGTAAAACTCATCATTTTTCTCCGCCGTTTTCTTTTCCGTTAAAAAAAGGAAACAATTGGCAGTACAATATAACTCTTGAAATTGTCTTCTTTGAAGGTTGCCCTCTTTTGAATTATTTGGTCGATTTTCCACCCCAGCGTTTTTTTAGAGAGCAGGTGTCATTTCCCGAACTGCAAGTTTGGTGAATATTTAGTGACCTTTAGCAATGGGTTTAAAGCTGCTGTTGTGGGAAGCGGCCTCTAGGAGGCAGCATTTCCCCATTCCCAAATCTGGGGAGTAGGGCAGCAGAGCCTTTCTGGAAGTCGTGTTCCTAGGTTGTAAATTACATTGGAATGTGCGTGGCGAAACCCCCACAAGTTTATGTGTCATTATTTCTTCTTGGTTTTTAAAAGTGTTTTAATTGGGGTAAAGCTTAGAATATTGTTTGTCCTAGGTGTACACAATCTGGTTCATTTGTACATTATATATGTCTATTCAAGTACAGATCCTCTTCCCATGTAAAATGTTACAGAGGGTTCCGCAGACTTCCCTTGCTATATGGTTGGTCTTTTTGAGATATGTATATCATATGTGTTTGTATACATATAGTAACACTAATCTTAATTTATCCATTCCCCCCACCGGTCGTTTTAGATGAGCATAGTTTGTTTTCTAAATCTGTGAGTGTCTTTCTCTGTGGAAATATGTTCATTTGTGTCAGTTATTAGATAACGCCTATAAGTGCTATCATAGAACACAGGTCTTTTGCTTTCCAACTTACCTCATCTTTCGTGATTATCTCCAGACTCATTTGTGGTGCCTCAAAGAGCAATGGTTCATTGTCTTCCATGGCTCATATTCCATTGTGTACACGGACCACTTCTTCTTTATCCATTTACCTGTTGTTGGACATTTTGATTGCTTCACTGTCTTGGCTATTGTGAATAAGGCTGCACTGCAGCTTTTGCGGCCTGTGTCTTCTCGATTCTTGTCTTCTCAGGTGAGAGGTCCAATGGTGCGCCTGCTGGATTGAATAGTACCTCCATTTTTACTTTTAAACGCAGCTCCTTTCTGTTCTCATTATTGGCTGTTACCCCTTTACGTCTCACCAGCAGGCAGAGGGTACACAGTTCTCTAAAACCCCTTCAGCATTTATTGTTTGTAGACTTTTTGCTGATGGTCAGTCGACTGGTGTAAGTTGAAACTTTTTGTAGATTAGATTGCATGCGTCTAACACTCCCTGAGGTTGAGCTTTTATCCATTTTCCTTTTTTTTAAAAAGAGTGTGAGTAAAACTTAACTCTTCCTAATCTCTTCTTGAAACATTTGCCTGTTTTGAATTTTTTGCCCATTCCCTACTTCAGCACAAATATTTAGGGCAAGTGTCCTTTACAGCCCTGAGTCCTTGTGAATGTTAAGTGACCATTGGCTGTGACTTTAAAGCTGCTCTTGCAGGATACGGCCACAAGGTGGCAGCATTTCTCCTTTACCAAATTTGGTTACTAGGGAAACAGAGCCTTAATGGAAGTGGTGTTCTAGGTTGTATATTAGAATGGAATGTGCCAGGAAAAAGCCCTTTAACTTTATGTCTCATTACTTCTTGTTCATATTTGTAATTTACTTTTTATTTTTTATCCCAGCAAATTTGATTACAATGGTTTGTTTGTTCTAGGTGTGCAAGATGTGGTTCTTTCACACATATACGTGTATCTATTCTTCCTCGCATCCTTTGCCAATGTAGGTTATGACACAATGTTGAGCAGTCTTCTCCTGGTCTTCCGTACGTCTTTGGTGGTTATATATTTCACATGGTTTGTATATCTCTGTTAACCCCAATATGGTAATGTATCCAATCCTCATCCCTTTCTATTTGGTGAACCATAAGTTTTTTTAATGAATCTGTGATTGCCTTTCTCTGTGGAAATATCTTCATTGGTATCAATTTTTAAGTAACTCCTGAAAGTGATATGATAGGATATGTGCCTTTTGCTTTCTCACTTACTACACTTGGCGTGATTACGTCTAGACTCATCTATGGTGCTGCAAATGGCATTGTTTCATTTTTTTCACTAGCGAATATTCCATCTGTAAATGGAGGAGTTCTTCTTTGCCCACCCATCTGTTGGTGGTCTTTTTGGTTACTTCCATATCTTGGCTATTGTAATACTGGGCAATGCAGATTTGCCTGCCTGTGTCTTTCCAATTCTCTCTTCTTAGATTATAGGTGGAGGAGTGGGCCTGCTGGATCATATGGTAGCTCAATGTTGACCTTTTTAAGGCACCTCCATTCTGTTCTCATTCGTGGCCCTTTCCAACTTACGTCCCCCTTGAAGTTGAGGGTATGCATTTCTCCACAACACCTTCAGCATTTATTGTTTGTAGTTTTCTTGCTCATGGTTATTCTGACAAGTGTGAGCTGATACCTCTTTGTGGTTGAATTCGCATGTGCCTCATAATCCGTTGAAATTGAGCTTTAAGGCATGTCCTTTTTATTTTTCAAGCAGTGATTACCCCTTAGTTCTTCAAAGTGTTCTCTTAAAGTACGTGTCACCTTTTGAAATGTTTTGGCCGTTACCTCCCTGAAGACATTTTGAGGGCAGGTTTCATTTACAGTTCTGCAGTACTTGTTCCTATGAAATGACCATTAGCACAGGCTTTAAAACTGCTTTTGCTGGTAACTGCCAGAGGGCGGCAGCCTTTCTATGTTCCCCACCCTGGTAACTAGGGAAAAGCCCTTGCGGCCTGTGGTGTTTCTCGGTTATAAATTAGAGTGGAGTGTGCCCGGACAAACCCACACAAGCTGATGTCTCCTTACTTTCGTTGGATTTTTAAATTTAATTTTTATTTTTTATTGGAGTAATTTTCCACTGTGTACGTGGACCACTTCTTCTTTGTGCATTCCTCGGTTGATGGACATTTTCATTGCTTCCAAGTGTTGGCTATGGTAAATATTGTTGGAGTGCAGGATTGCCAGCCTGTGACGTTTGGATTCTCATTTTCTCAGGTGATAGGCCCAGCAGTGGGTGTGATTGATTGACTGGTAGCACCGTGTTTCCCTTTTCAAAGCACCTTCTTTGTGTTTTCATTAGTGGCTCTTACCACGTCCCCCTTAGAATCGAGGGTACGCATTTCTCCACAATCGCTTCAGCATTTATTGTTTACAGCATTGATGCTAATGGCCCTTCTGGCTGCTGTGAGCTGATAGGTTTTTGTAATTTGGGTTTGCATGTCTTTGAACATTCGTAAAACTCATCATTTTTCTCCGCCGTTTTCTTTTCCGTTAAAAAAAGGAAACAATTGGCAGTACAATATAACTCTTGAAATTGTCTTCTTTGAAGGTTGCCCTCTTTTGAATTATTTGGTCGATTTTCCACCCCAGCGTTTTTTTAGAGAGCAGGTGTCATTTCCCGAACTGCAAGTTTGGTGAATATTTAGTGACCTTTAGCAATGGGTTTAAAGCTGCTGTTGTGGGAAGCGGCCTCTAGGAGGCAGCATTTCCCCATTCCCAAATCTGGGGAGTAGGGCAGCAGAGCCTTTCTGGAAGTCGTGTTCCTAGGTTGTAAATTACATTGGAATGTGCGTGGCGAAACCCCCACAAGTTTATGTGTCATTATTTCTTCTTGGTTTTTAAAAGTGTTTTAATTGGGATAAAGCTTAGAATATTGTTTGTCCTAGGTGTACACAATCTGGTTCATTTGTACATTATATATGTCTATTCAAGTACAGATCCTCTTCCCATGTAAAATGTTACAGAGGGTTCCGCAGACTTCCCTTGCTATATGGTTGGTCTTTTTGAGATATGTATATCATATGTGTTTGTATACATATAGTAACACTAATCTTAATTTATCCATTCCCCCCACCGGTCGTTTTAGATGAGCATAGTTTGTTTTCTAAATCTGTGAGTGTCTTTCTCTGTGGAAATATGTTCATTTGTGTCAGTTATTAGATAACGCCTATAAGTGCTATCATAGAACACAGGTCTTTTGCTTTCCAACTTACCTCATCTTTCGTGATTATCTCCAGACTCATTTGTGGTGCCTCAAAGAGCAATGGTTCATTGTCTTCCATGGCTCATATTCCATTGTGTACACGGACCACTTCTTCTTTATCCATTTACCTGTTGTTGGACATTTTGATTGCTTCACTGTCTTGGCTATTGTGAATAAGGCTGCACTGCAGCTTTTGCGGCCTGTGTCTTCTCGATTCTTGTCTTCTCAGGTGAGAGGTCCAATGGTGCGCCTGCTGGATTGAATAGTACCTCCATTTTTACTTTTAAACACAGTTCCTTTCTGTTCTCATTATTGGCTGTTACCTCTTTACGTCTCACCAGCAGGCAGAGGGTACACAGTTCTCTAAAACCCCTTCAGCATTTATTGTTTGTAGACTTTTTGCTGATGGTCAGTCGACTGGTGTAAGTTGAAACTTTTTGTAGATTAGATTGCATGCGTCTAACACTCCCTGAGGTTGAGCTTTTATCCATTTTCCTTTTTTTTAAAAAGAGTGTGAGTAAAACTTAACTCTTCCTAATCTCTTCTTGAAACATTTGCCTGTTTTGAATTTTTTGCCCATTCCCTACTTCAGCACAAATATTTAGGGCAAGTGTCCTTTACAGCCCTGAGTCCTTGTGAATGTTAAGTGACCATTGGCTGTGACTTTAAAGCTGCTCTTGCAGGATACGGCCACAAGGTGGCAGCATTTCTCCTTTACCAAATTTGGTTACTAGGGAAACACAGCCTTAATGGAAGTGGTGTTCTAGGTTGTATATTAGAATGGAATGTGCCAGGAAAAAGCCCTTTAACTTTATGTCTCATTACTTCTTGTTCATATTTGTAATTTACTTTTTATTTTTTATCCCAGCAAATTTGATTACAATGGTTTGTTTGTTCTAGGTGTGCAAGATGTGGTTCTTTCACACATATACGTGTATCTATTCTTCCTCGCATCCTTTGCCAATGTAGGTTATGACACAATGTTGAGCAGTCTTCTCCTGGTCTTCCGTACGTCTTTGGTGGTTATATATTTCACATGGTTTGTATATCTCTGTTAACCCCAATATGGTAATGTATCCAATCCTCATCCCTTTCTATTTGGTGAACCATAAGTTTTTTAATGAATCTGTGATTGCCTTTCTCTGTGGAAATATCTTCACTGGTATCAATTTTTAAGTAACTCCTGAAAGTGATATGATAGGATATGTGCCTTTTGCTTTCTCACTTACTACACTTGGCGTGATTACGTCTAGACTCATCTATGGTGCTGCAAATGGCATTGTTTCATTTTTTTCACTAGCGAATATTCCATCTGTAAATGGAGGAGTTCTTCTTTGCCCACCCATCTGTTGGTGGTCTTTTTGGTTACTTCCATATCGTGGCTATTGTAATACTGGGCAATGCAGATTTGCCTGCCTGTGTCTTTCCAATTCTCTCTTCTTAGATTATAGGTGGAGGAGTGGGCCTGCTGGATCATATGGTAGCTCAATGTTGACCTTTTTAAGGCACCTCCATTCTGTTCTCATTCGTGGCCCTTTCCAACTTACGTCCCCCTTGAAGTTGAGGGTATGCATTTCTCCACAACACCTTCAGCATTTATTGTTTGTAGTTTTCTTGCTCATGGTTATTCTGACAAGTGTGAGCTGATACCTCTTTGTGGTTGAATTCGCATGTGCCTCATAATCCGTTGAAATTGAGCTTTAAGGCATGTCCTTTTTATTTTTCAAGCAGTGATTACCCCTTAGTTCTTCAAAGTGTTCTCTTAAAGTACGTGTCACCTTTTGAAATGTTTTGGCCGTTACCTCCCTGAAGACATTTTGAGGGCAGGTTTCATTTACAGTTCTGCAGTACTTGTTCCTATGAAATGACCATTAGCACAGGCTTTAAAACTGCTTTTGCAGGTAACTGCCAGAGGGCGGCAGCCTTTCTATGTTCCCCACCCTGGTAACTAGGGAAAAGCCCTTGCGGCCTGTGGTGTTTCTCGGTTATAAATTAGAGTGGAGTGTGCCCGGACAAACCCACACAAGCTGATGTCTCCTTACTTTCGTTGGATTTTTAAATTTAATTTTTATTTTTTATTGGAGTAATTTTCCACTGTGTACGTGGACCACTTCTTCTTTGTGCATTCCTCGGTTGATGGACATTTTCATTGCTTCCAAGTGTTGGCTATGGTAAATATTGTTGGAGTGCAGGATTGCCAGCCTGTGACGTTTGGATTCTCATTTTCTCAGGTGATAGGCCCAGCAGTGGGTGTGATTGATTGACTGGTAGCACCGTGTTTCCCTTTTCAAAGCACCTTCTTTGTGTTTTCATTAGTGGCTCTTACCACGTCCCCCTTAGAATCGAGGGTACGCATTTCTCCACAATCGCTTCAGCATTTATTGTTTACAGCATTGATGCTAATGGCCCTTCTGGCTGCTGTGAGCTGATAGGTTTTTGTAATTTGGGTTTGCATGTCTTTGAACATTCGTAAAACTCATCATTTTTCTCCGCCGTTTTCTTTTCCGTTAAAAAAAGGAAACAATTGGCAGTACAATATAACTCTTGAAATTGTCTTCTTTGAAGGTTGCCCTCTTTTGAATTATTTGGTCGATTTTCCACCCCAGCGTTTTTTTAGAGAGCAGGTGTCATTTCCCGAACTGCAAGTTTGGTGAATATTTAGTGACCTTTAGCAATGGGTTTAAAGCTGCTGTTGTGGGAAGCGGCCTCTAGGAGGCAGCATTTCCCCATTCCCAAATCTGGGGAGTAGGGCAGCAGAGCCTTTCTGGAAGTCGTGTTCCTAGGTTGTAAATTACATTGGAATGTGCGTGGCGAAACCCCCACAAGTTTATGTGTCATTATTTCTTCTTGGTTTTTAAAAGTGTTTTAATTGGGGTAAAGCTTAGAATATTGTTTGTCCTAGGTGTACACAATCTGGTTCATTTGTACATTATATATGTCTATTCAAGTACAGATCCTCTTCCCATGTAAAATGTTACAGAGGGTTCCGCAGACTTCCCTTGCTATATGGTTGGTCTTTTTGAGATATGTATATCATATGTGTTTGTATACATATAGTAACACTAATCTTAATTTATCCATTCCCCCCACCGGTCGTTTTAGATGAGCATAGTTTGTTTTCTAAATCTGTGAGTGTCTTTCTCTGTGGAAATATGTTCATTTGTGTCAGTTATTAGATAACGCCTATAAGTGCTATCATAGAACACAGGTCTTTTGCTTTCCAACTTACCTCATCTTTCGTGATTATCTCCAGACTCATTTGTGGTGCCTCAAAGAGCAATGGTTCATTGTCTTCCATGGCTCATATTCCATTGTGTACACGGACCACTTCTTCTTTATCCATTTACCTGTTGTTGGACATTTTGATTGCTTCACTGTCTTGGCTATTGTGAATAAGGCTGCACTGCAGCTTTTGCGGCCTGTGTCTTCTCGATTCTTGTCTTCTCAGGTGAGAGGTCCAATGGTGCGCCTGCTGGATTGAATAGTACCTCCATTTTTACTTTTAAACGCAGCTCCTTTCTGTTCTCATTATTGGCTGTTACCCCTTTACGTCTCACCAGCAGGCAGAGGGTACACAGTTCTCTAAAACCCCTTCAGCATTTATTGTTTGTAGACTTTTTGCTGATGGTCAGTCGACTGGTGTAAGTTGAAACTTTTTGTAGATTAGATTGCATGCGTCTAACACTCCCTGAGGTTGAGCTTTTATCCATTTTCCTTTTTTTTAAAAAGAGTGTGAGTAAAACTTAACTCTTCCTAATCTCTTCTTGAAACATTTGCCTGTTTTGAATTTTTTGCCCATTCCCTACTTCAGCACAAATATTTAGGGCAAGTGTCCTTTACAGCCCTGAGTCCTTGTGAATGTTAAGTGACCATTGGCTGTGACTTTAAAGCTGCTCTTGCAGGATACGGCCACAAGGTGGCAGCATTTCTCCTTTACCAAATTGGGTTACTAGGGAAACAGAGCCTTAATGGAAGTGGTGTTCTAGGTTGTATATTAGAATGGAATGTGCCAGGAAAAAGCCCTTTAACTTTATGTCTCATTACTTCTTGTTCATATTTGTAATTTACTTTTTATTTTTTATCCCAGCAAATTTGATTACAATGGTTTGTTTGTTCTAGGTGTGCAAGATGTGGTTCTTTCACACATATACGTGTATCTATTCTTCCTCGCATCCTTTGCCAATGTAGGTTATGACACAATGTTGAGCAGTCTTCTCCTGGTCTTCCGTACGTCTTTGGTGGTTATATATTTCACATGGTTTGTATATCTCTGTTAACCCCAATATGGTAATGTATCCAATCCTCATCCCTTTCTATTTGGTGAACCATAAGTTTTTTAATGAATCTGTGATTGCCTTTCTCTGTGGAAATATCTTCACTGGTATCAATTTTTAAGTAACTCCTGAAAGTGATATGATAGGATATGTGCCTTTTGCTTTCTCACTTACTACACTTGGCGTGATTACGTCTAGACTCATCTATGGTGCTGCAAATGGCATTGTTTCATTTTTTTCACTAGCGAATATTCCATCTGTAAATGGAGGAGTTCTTCTTTGCCCACCCATCTGTTGGTGGTCTTTTTGGTTACTTCCATATCTTGGCTATTGTAATACTGGGCAATGCAGATTTGCCTGCCTGTGTCTTTCCAATTCTCTCTTCTTAGATTACAGGTGGAGGAGTGGGCCTGCTGGATCATATGGTAGCTCAATGTTGACCTTTTTAAGGCACCTCCATTCTGTTCTCATTCGTGGCCCTTTCCAACTTACGTCCCCCTTGAAGTTGAGGGTATGCATTTCTCCACAACACCTTCAGCATTTATTGTTTGTAGTTTTCTTGCTCATGGTTATTCTGACAAGTGTGAGCTGATACCTCTTTGTGGTTGAATTCGCATGTGCCTCATAATCCGTTGAAATTGAGCTTTAAGGCATGTCCTTTTTATTTTTCAAGCAGTGATTACCCCTTAGTTCTTCAAAGTGTTCTCTTAAAGTACGTGTCACCTTTTGAAATGTTTTGGCCGTTACCTCCCTGAAGACATTTTGAGGGCAGGTTTCATTTACAGTTCTGCAGTACTTGTTCCTATGAAATGACCATTAGCACAGGCTTTAAAACTGCTTTTGCAGGTAACTGCCAGAGGGCGGCAGCCTTTCTATGTTCCCCACCCTGGTAACTAGGGAAAAGCCCTTGCGGCCTGTGGTGTTTCTCGGTTATAAATTAGAGTGGAGTGTGCCCGGACAAACCCACACAAGCTGATGTCTCCTTACTTTCGTTGGATTTTTAAATTTAATTTTTATTTTTTATTGGAGTAATTTTCCACTGTGTACGTGGACCACTTCTTCTTTGTGCATTCCTCGGTTGATGGACATTTTCATTGCTTCCAAGTGTTGGCTATGGTAAATATTGTTGGAGTGCAGGATTGCCAGCCTGTGACGTTTGGATTCTCATTTTCTCAGGTGATAGGCCCAGCAGTGGGTGTGATTGATTGACTGGTAGCACCGTGTTTCCCTTTTCAAAGCACCTTCTTTGTGTTTTCATTAGTGGCTCTTACCAGGTCCCCCTTAGAATCGAGGGTACGCATTTCTCCACAATCGCTTCAGCATTTATTGTTTACAGCATTGATGCTAATGGCCCTTCTGGCTGCTGTGAGCTGATAGGTTTTTGTAATTTGGGTTTGCATGTCTTTGAACATTCGTAAAACTCATCATTTTTCTCCGCCGTTTTCTTTTCCGTTAAAAAAAGGAAACAATTGGCAGTACAATATAACTCTTGAAATTGTCTTCTTTGAAGGTTGCCCTCTTTTGAATTATTTGGTCGATTTTCCACCCCAGCGTTTTTTTAGAGAGCAGGTGTCATTTCCCGAACTGCAAGTTTGGTGAATATTTAGTGACCTTTAGCAATGGGTTTAAAGCTGCTGTTGTGGGAAGCGGCCTCTAGGAGGCAGCATTTCCCCATTCCCAAATCTGGGGAGTAGGGCAGCAGAGCCTTTCTGGAAGTCGTGTTCCTAGGTTGTAAATTACATTGGAATGTGCGTGGCGAAACCCCCACAAGTTTATGTGTCATTATTTCTTCTTGGTTTTTAAAAGTGTTTTAATTGGGGTAAAGCTTAGAATATTGTTTGTCCTAGGTGTACACAATCTGGTTCATTTGTACATTATATATGTCTATTCAAGTACAGATCCTCTTCCCATGTAAAATGTTACAGAGGGTTCCGCAGACTTCCCTTGCTATATGGTTGGTCTTTTTGAGATATGTATATCATATGTGTTTGTATACATATAGTAACACTAATCTTAATTTATCCATTCCCCCCACCGGTCGTTTTAGATGAGCATAGTTTGTTTTCTAAATCTGTGAGTGTCTTTCTCTGTGGAAATATGTTCATTTGTGTCAGTTATTAGATAACGCCTATAAGTGCTATCATAGAACACAGGTCTTTTGCTTTCCAACTTACCTCATCTTTCGTGATTATCTCCAGACTCATTTGTGGTGCCTCAAAGAGCAATGGTTCATTGTCTTCCATGGCTCATATTCCATTGTGTACACGGACCACTTCTTCTTTATCCATTTACCTGTTGTTGGACATTTTGATTGCTTCACTGTCTTGGCTATTGTGAATAAGGCTGCACTGCAGCTTTTGCGGCCTGTGTCTTCTCGATTCTTGTCTTCTCAGGTGAGAGGTCCAATGGTGCGCCTGCTGGATTGAATAGTACCTCCATTTTTACTTTTAAACACAGCTCCTTTCTGTTCTCATTATTGGCTGTTACCCCTTTACGTCTCACCAGCAGGCAGAGGGTACACAGTTCTCTAAAACCCCTTCAGCATTTATTGTTTGTAGACTTTTTGCTGATGGTCAGTCGACTGGTGTAAGTTGAAACTTTTTGTAGATTAGATTGCATGCGTCTAACACTCCCTGAGGTTGAGCTTTTATCCATTTTCCTTTTTTTTTAAAAAGAGTGTGAGTAAAACTTAACTCTTCCTAATCTCTTCTTGAAACATTTGCCTGTTTTGAATTTTTTGCCCATTCCCTACTTCAGCACAAATATTTAGGGCAAGTGTCCTTTACAGCCCTGAGTCCTTGTGAATGTTAAGTGACCATTGGCTGTGACTTTAAAGCTGCTCTTGCAGGATACGGCCACAAGGTGGCAGCATTTCTCCTTTACCAAATTTGGTTACTAGGGAAACAGAGCCTTAATGGAAGTGGTGTTCTAGGTTGTATATTAGAATGGAATGTGCCAGGAAAAAGCCCTTTAACTTTATGTCTCATTACTTCTTGTTCATATTTGTAATTTACTTTTTATTTTTTATCCCAGCAAATTTGATTACAATGGTTTGTTTGTTCTAGGTGTGCAAGATGTGGTTCTTTCACACATATACGTGTATCTATTCTTCCTCGCATCCTTTGCCAATGTAGGTTATGACACAATGTTGAGCAGTCTTCTCCTGGTCTTCCGTACGTCTTTGGTGGTTATATATTTCACATGGTTTGTATATCTCTGTTAACCCCAATATGGTAATGTATCCAATCCTCATCCCTTTCTATTTGGTGAACCATAAGTTTTTTAATGAATCTGTGATTGCCTTTCTCTGTGGAAATATCTTCACTGGTATCAATTTTTAAGTAACTCCTGAAAGTGATATGATAGGATATGTGCCTTTTGCTTTCTCACTTACTACACTTGGCGTGATTACGTCTAGACTCATCTATGGTGCTGCAAATGGCATTGTTTCATTTTTTTCACTAGCGAATATTCCATCTGTAAATGGAGGAGTTCTTCTTTGCCCACCCATCTGTTGGTGGTCTTTTTGGTTACTTCCATATCGTGGCTATTGTAATACTGGGCAATGCAGATTTGCCTGCCTGTGTCTTTCCAATTCTCTCTTCTTAGATTATAGGTGGAGGAGTGGGTCTGCTGGATCATATGGTAGCTCAATGTTGACCTTTTTAAGGCACCTCCATTCTGTTCTCATTCGTGGCCCTTTCCAACTTACGTCCCCCTTGAAGTTGAGGGTATGCATTTCTCCACAACACCTTCAGCATTTATTGTTTGTAGTTTTCTTGCTCATGGTTATTCTGACAAGTGTGAGCTGATACCTCTTTGTGGTTGAATTCGCATGTGCCTCATAATCCGTTGAAATTGAGCTTTAAGGCATGTCCTTTTTATTTTTCAAGCAGTGATTACCCCTTAGTTCTTCAAAGTGTTCTCTTAAAGTACGTGTCACCTTTTGAAATGTTTTGGCCGTTACCTCCCTGAAGACATTTTGAGGGCAGGTTTCATTTACAGTTCTGCAGTACTTGTTCCTATGAAATGACCATTAGCACAGGCTTTAAAACTGCTTTTGCTGGTAACTGCCAGAGGGCGGCAGCCTTTCTATGTTCCCCACCCTGGTAACTAGGGAAAAGCCCTTGCGGCCTGTGGTGTTTCTCGGTTATAAATTAGAGTGGAGTGTGCCCGGACAAACCCACACAAGCTGATGTCTCCTTACTTTCGTTGGATTTTTAAATTTAATTTTTATTTTTTATTGGAGTAATTTTCCACTGTGTACGTGGACCACTTCTTCTTTGTGCATTCCTCGGTTGATGGACATTTTCATTGCTTCCAAGTGTTGGCTATGGTAAATATTGTTGGAGTGCAGGATTGCCAGCCTGTGACGTTTGGATTCTCATTTTCTCAGGTGATAGGCCCAGCAGTGGGTGTGATTGATTGACTGGTAGCACCGTGTTTCCCTTTTCAAAGCACCTTCTTTGTGTTTTCATTAGTGGCTCTTACCACGTCCCCCTTAGAATCGAGGGTACGCATTTCTCCACAATCGCTTCAGCATTTATTGTTTACAGCATTGATGCTAATGGCCCTTCTGGCTGCTGTGAGCTGATAGGTTTTTGTAATTTGGGTTTGCATGTCTTTGAACATTCGTAAAACTCATCATTTTTCTCCGCCGTTTTCTTTTCCGTTAAAAAAAGGAAACAATTGGCAGTACAATATAACTCTTGAAATTGTCTTCTTTGAAGGTTGCCCTCTTTTGAATTATTTGGTCGATTTTCCACCCCAGCGTTTTTTTAGAGAGCAGGTGTCATTTCCCGAACTGCAAGTTTGGTGAATATTTAGTGACCTTTAGCAATGGGTTTAAAGCTGCTGTTGTGGGAAGCGGCCTCTAGGAGGCAGCATTTCCCCATTCCCAAATCTGGGGAGTAGGGCAGCAGAGCCTTTCTGGAAGTCGTGTTCCTAGGTTGTAAATTACATTGGAATGTGCGTGGCGAAACCCCCACAAGTTTATGTGTCATTATTTCTTCTTGGTTTTTAAAAGTGTTTTAATTGGGATAAAGCTTAGAATATTGTTTGTCCTAGGTGTACACAATCTGGTTCATTTGTACATTATATATGTCTATTCAAGTACAGATCCTCTTCCCATGTAAAATGTTACAGAGGGTTCCGCAGACTTCCCTTGCTATATGGTTGGTCTTTTTGAGATATGTATATCATATGTGTTTGTATACATATAGTAACACTAATCTTAATTTATCCATTCCCCCCACCGGTCGTTTTAGATGAGCATAGTTTGTTTTCTAAATCTGTGAGTGTCTTTCTCTGTGGAAATATGTTCATTTGTGTCAGTTATTAGATAACGCCTATAAGTGCTATCATAGAACACAGGTCTTTTGCTTTCCAACTTACCTCATCTTTCGTGATTATCTCCAGACTCATTTGTGGTGCCTCAAAGAGCAATGGTTCATTGTCTTCCATGGCTCATATTCCATTGTGTACACGGACCACTTCTTCTTTATCCATTTACCTGTTGTTGGACATTTTGATTGCTTCACTGTCTTGGCTATTGTGAATAAGGCTGCACTGCAGCTTTTGCGGCCTGTGTCTTCTCGATTCTTGTCTTCTCAGGTGAGAGGTCCAATGGTGCGCCTGCTGGATTGAATAGTACCTCCATTTTTACTTTTAAACGCAGTTCCTTTCTGTTCTCATTATTGGCTGTTACCCCTTTACGTCTCACCAGCAGGCAGAGGGTACACAGTTCTCTAAAACCCCTTCAGCATTTATTGTTTGTAGACTTTTTGCTGATGGTCAGTCGACTGGTGTAAGTTGAAACTTTTTGTAGATTAGATTGCATGCGTCTAACACTCCCTGAGGTTGAGCTTTTATCCATTTTCCTTTTTTTTAAAAAGAGTGTGAGTAAAACTTAACTCTTCCTAATCTCTTCTTGAAACATTTGCCTGTTTTGAATTTTTTGCCCATTCCCTACTTCAGCACAAATATTTAGGGCAAGTGTCCTTTACAGCCCTGAGTCCTTGTGAATGTTAAGTGACCATTGGCTGTGACTTTAAAGCTGCTCTTGCAGGATACGGCCACAAGGTGGCAGCATTTCTCCTTTACCAAATTTGGTTACTAGGGAAACAGAGCCTTAATGGAAGTGGTGTTCTAGGTTGTATATTAGAATGGAATGTGCCAGGAAAAAGCCCTTTAACTTTATGTCTCATTACTTCTTGTTCATATTTGTAATTTACTTTTTATTTTTTATCCCAGCAAATTTGATTACAATGGTTTGTTTGTTCTAGGTGTGCAAGATGTGGTTCTTTCACACATATACGTGTATCTATTCTTCCTCGCATCCTTTGCCAATGTAGGTTATGACACAATGTTGAGCAGTCTTCTCCTGGTCTTCCGTACGTCTTTGGTGGTTATATATTTCACATGGTTTGTATATCTCTGTTAACCCCAATATGGTAATGTATCCAATCCTCATCCCTTTCTATTTGGTGAACCATAAGTTTTTTAATGAATCTGTGATTGCCTTTCTCTGTGGAAATATCTTCACTGGTATCAATTTTTAAGTAACTCCTGAAAGTGATATGATAGGATATGTGCCTTTTGCTTTCTCACTTACTACACTTGGCGTGATTACGTCTAGACTCATCTATGGTGCTGCAAATGGCATTGTTTCATTTTTTTCACTAGCGAATATTCCATCTGTAAATGGAGGAGTTCTTCTTTGCCCACCCATCTGTTGGTGGTCTTTTTGGTTACTTCCATATCTTGGCTATTGTAATACTGGGCAATGCAGATTTGCCTGCCTGTGTCTTTCCAATTCTCTCTTCTTAGATTACAGGTGGAGGAGTGGGCCTGCTGGATCATATGGTAGCTCAATGTTGACCTTTTTAAGGCACCTCCATTCTGTTCTCATTCATGGCCCTTTCCAACTTACGTCCCCCTTGAAGTTGAGGGTATGCATTTCTCCACAACACCTTCAGCATTTATTGTTTGTAGTTTTCTTGCTCATGGTTATTCTGACAAGTGTGAGCTGATACCTCTTTGTGGTTGAATTCGCATGTGCCTCATAATCCATTGAAATTGAGCTTTAAGGCATGTCCTTTTTATTTTTCAAGCAGTGATTACCCCTTAGTTCTTCAAAGTGTTCTCTTAAAGTACGTGTCACCTTTTGAAATGTTTTGGCCGTTACCTCCCTGAAGACATTTTGAGGGCAGGTTTCATTTACAGTTCTGCAGTACTTGTTCCTATGAAATGACCATTAGCACAGGCTTTAAAACTGCTTTTGCTGGTAACTGCCAGAGGGCGGCAGCCTTTCTATGTTCCCCACCCTGGTAACTAGGGAAAAGCCCTTGCGGCCTGTGGTGTTTCTCGGTTATAAATTAGAGTGGAGTGTGCCCGGACAAACCCACACAAGCTGATGTCTCCTTACTTTCGTTGGATTTTTAAATTTAATTTTTATTTTTTATTGGAGTAATTTTCCACTGTGTACGTGGACCACTTCTTCTTTGTGCATTCCTCGGTTGATGGACATTTTCATTGCTTCCAAGTGTTGGCTATGGTAAATATTGTTGGAGTGCAGGATTGCCAGCCTGTGACGTTTGGATTCTCATTTTCTCAGGTGATAGGCCCAGCAGTGGGTGTGATTGATTGACTGGTAGCACCGTGTTTCCCTTTTCAAAGCACCTTCTTTGTGTTTTCATTAGTGGCTCTTACCACGTCCCCCTTAGAATCGAGGGTACGCATTTCTCCACAATCGCTTCAGCATTTATTGTTTACAGCATTGATGCTAATGGCCCTTCTGGCTGCTGTGAGCTGATAGGTTTTTGTAATTTGGGTTTGCATGTCTTTGAACATTCGTAAAACTCATCATTTTTCTCCGCCGTTTTCTTTTCCGTTAAAAAAAGGAAACAATTGGCAGTACAATATAACTCTTGAAATTGTCTTCTTTGAAGGTTGCCCTCTTTTGAATTATTTGGTCGATTTTCCACCCCAGCGTTTTTTTAGAGAGCAGGTGTCATTTCCCGAACTGCAAGTTTGGTGAATATTTAGTGACCTTTAGCAATGGGTTTAAAGCTGCTGTTGTGGGAAGCGGCCTCTAGGAGGCAGCATTTCCCCATTCCCAAATCTGGGGAGTAGGGCAGCAGAGCCTTTCTGGAAGTCGTGTTCCTAGGTTGTAAATTACATTGGAATGTGCGTGGCGAAACCCCCACAAGTTTATGTGTCATTATTTCTTCTTGGTTTTTAAAAGTGTTTTAATTGGGATAAAGCTTAGAATATTGTTTGTCCTAGGTGTACACAATCTGGTTCATTTGTACATTATATATGTCTATTCAAGTACAGATCCTCTTCCCATGTAAAATGTTACAGAGGGTTCCGCAGACTTCCCTTGCTATATGGTTGGCCTTTTTGAGATATGTATATCATATGTGTTTGTATACATATAGTAACACTAATCTTAATTTATCCATTCCCCCCACCGGTCGTTTTAGATGAGCATAGTTTGTTTTCTAAATCTGTGAGTGTCTTTCTCTGTGGAAATATGTTCATTTGTGTCAGTTATTAGATAACGCCTATAAGTGCTATCATAGAACACAGGTCTTTTGCTTTCCAACTTACCTCATCTTTCGTGATTATCTCCAGACTCATTTGTGGTGCCTCAAAGAGCAATGGTTCATTGTCTTCCATGGCTCATATTCCATTGTGTACACGGACCACTTCTTCTTTATCCATTTACCTGTTGTTGGACATTTTGATTGCTTCACTGTCTTGGCTATTGTGAATAAGGCTGCACTGCAGCTTTTGCGGCCTGTGTCTTCTCGATTCTTGTCTTCTCAGGTGAGAGGTCCAATGGTGCGCCTGCTGGATTGAATAGTACCTCCATTTTTACTTTTAAACACAGCTCCTTTCTGTTCTCATTATTGGCTGTTACCCCTTTACGTCTCACCAGCAGGCAGAGGGTACACAGTTCTCTAAAACCCCTTCAGCATTTATTGTTTGTAGACTTTTTGCTGATGGTCAGTCGACTGGTGTAAGTTGAAACTTTTTGTAGATTAGATTGCATGCGTCTAACACTCCCTGAGGTTGAGCTTTTATCCATTTTCCTTTTTTTTTAAAAAGAGTGTGAGTAAAACTTAACTCTTCCTAATCTCTTCTTGAAACATTTGCCTGTTTTGAATTTTTTGCCCATTCCCTACTTCAGCACAAATATTTAGGGCAAGTGTCCTTTACAGCCCTGAGTCCTTGTGAATGTTAAGTGACCATTGGCTGTGACTTTAAAGCTGCTCTTGCAGGATACGGCCACAAGGTGGCAGCATTTCTCCTTTACCAAATTTGGTTACTAGGGAAACAGAGCCTTAATGGAAGTGGTGTTCTAGGTTGTATATTAGAATGGAATGTGCCAGGAAAAAGCCCTTTAACTTTATGTCTCATTACTTCTTGTTCATATTTGTAATTTACTTTTTATTTTTTATCCCAGCAAATTTGATTACAATGGTTTGTTTGTTCTAGGTGTGCAAGATGTGGTTCTTTCACACATATACGTGTATCTATTCTTCCTCGCATCCTTTGCCAATGTAGGTTATGACACAATGTTGAGCAGTCTTCTCCTGGTCTTCCGTACGTCTTTGGTGGTTATATATTTCACATGGTTTGTATATCTCTGTTAACCCCAATGTGGTAATGTATCCAATCCTCATCCCTTTCTATTTGGTGAACCATAAGTTTTTTAATGAATCTGTGATTGCCTTTCTCTGTGGAAATATCTTCACTGGTATCAATTTTTAAGTAACTCCTGAAAGTGATATGATAGGATATGTGCCTTTTGCTTTCTCACTTACTACACTTGGCGTGATTACGTCTAGACTCATCTATGGTGCTGCAAATGGCATTGTTTCATTTTTTTCACTAGCGAATATTCCATCTGTACATGGAGGAGTTCTTCTTTGCCCACCCATCTGTTGGTGGTCTTTTTGGTTACTTCCATATCGTGGCTATTGTAATACTGGGCAATGCAGATTTGCCTGCCTGTGTCTTTCCAATTCTCTCTTCTTAGATTATAGGTGGAGGAGTGGGTCTGCTGGATCATATGGTAGCTCAATGTTGACCTTTTTAAGGCACCTCCATTCTGTTCTCATTCGTGGCCCTTTCCAACTTACGTCCCCCTTGAAGTTGAGGGTATGCATTTCTCCACAACACCTTCAGCATTTATTGTTTGTAGTTTTCTTGCTCATGGTTATTCTGACAAGTGTGAGCTGATACCTCTTTGTGGTTGAATTCGCATGTGCCTCATAATCCGTTGAAATTGAGCTTTAAGGCATGTCCTTTTTATTTTTCAAGCAGTGATTACCCCTTAGTTCTTCAAAGTGTTCTCTTAAAGTACGTGTCACCTTTTGAAATGTTTTGGCCGTTACCTCCCTGAAGACATTTTGAGGGCAGGTTTCATTTACAGTTCTGCAGTACTTGTTCCTATGAAATGACCATTAGCACAGGCTTTAAAACTGCTTTTGCTGGTAACTGCCAGAGGGCGGCAGCCTTTCTATGTTCCCCACCCTGGTAACTAGGGAAAAGCCCTTGCGGCCTGTGGTGTTTCTCGGTTATAAATTAGAGTGGAGTGTGCCCGGACAAACCCACACAAGCTGATGTCTCCTTACTTTCGTTGGATTTTTAAATTTAATTTTTATTTTTTATTGGAGTAATTTTCCACTGTGTACGTGGACCACTTCTTCTTTGTGCATTCCTCGGTTGATGGACATTTTCATTGCTTCCAAGTGTTGGCTATGGTAAATATTGTTGGAGTGCAGGATTGCCAGCCTGTGACGTTTGGATTCTCATTTTCTCAGGTGATAGGCCCAGCAGTGGGTGTGATTGATTGACTGGTAGCACCGTGTTTCCCTTTTCAAAGCACCTTCTTTGTGTTTTCATTAGTGGCTCTTACCACGTCCCCCTTAGAATCGAGGGTACGCATTTCTCCACAATCGCTTCAGCATTTATTGTTTACAGCATTGATGCTAATGGCCCTTCTGGCTGCTGTGAGCTGATAGGTTTTTGTAATTTGGGTTTGCATGTCTTTGAACATTCGTAAAACTCATCATTTTTCTCCGCCGTTTTCTTTTCCGTTAAAAAAAGGAAACAATTGGCAGTACAATATAACTCTTGAAATTGTCTTCTTTGAAGGTTGCCCTCTTTTGAATTATTTGGTCGATTTTCCACCCCAGCGTTTTTTTAGAGAGCAGGTGTCATTTCCCGAACTGCAAGTTTGGTGAATATTTAGTGACCTTTAGCAATGGGTTTAAAGCTGCTGTTGTGGGAAGCGGCCTCTAGGAGGCAGCATTTCCCCATTCCCAAATCTGGGGAGTAGGGCAGCAGAGCCTTTCTGGAAGTCGTGTTCCTAGGTTGTAAATTACATTGGAATGTGCGTGGCGAAACCCCCACAAGTTTATGTGTCATTATTTCTTCTTGGTTTTTAAAAGTGTTTTAATTGGGATAAAGCTTAGAATATTGTTTGTCCTAGGTGTACACAATCTGGTTCATTTGTACATTATATATGTCTATTCAAGTACAGATCCTCTTCCCATGTAAAATGTTACAGAGGGTTCCGCAGACTTCCCTTGCTATATGGTTGGTCTTTTTGAGATATGTATATCATATGTGTTTGTATACATATAGTAACACTAATCTTAATTTATCCATTCCCCCCACCGGTCGTTTTAGATGAGCATAGTTTGTTTTCTAAATCTGTGAGTGTCTTTCTCTGTGGAAATATGTTCATTTGTGTCAGTTATTAGATAACGCCTATAAGTGCTATCATAGAACACAGGTCTTTTGCTTTCCAACTTACCTCATCTTTCGTGATTATCTCCAGACTCATTTGTGGTGCCTCAAAGAGCAATGGTTCATTGTCTTCCATGGCTCATATTCCATTGTGTACACGGACCACTTCTTCTTTATCCATTTACCTGTTGTTGGACATTTTGATTGCTTCACTGTCTTGGCTATTGTGAATAAGGCTGCACTGCAGCTTTTGCGGCCTGTGTCTTCTCGATTCTTGTCTTCTCAGGTGAGAGGTCCAATGGTGCGCCTGCTGGATTGAATAGTACCTCCATTTTTACTTTTAAACGCAGTTCCTTTCTGTTCTCATTATTGGCTGTTACCCCTTTACGTCTCACCAGCAGGCAGAGGGTACACAGTTCTCTAAAACCCCTTCAGCATTTATTGTTTGTAGACTTTTTGCTGATGGTCAGTCGACTGGTGTAAGTTGAAACTTTTTGTAGATTAGATTGCATGCGTCTAACACTCCCTGAGGTTGAGCTTTTATCCATTTTCCTTTTTTTTAAAAAGAGTGTGAGTAAAACTTAACTCTTCCTAATCTCTTCTTGAAACATTTGCCTGTTTTGAATTTTTTGCCCATTCCCTACTTCAGCACAAATATTTAGGGCAAGTGTCCTTTACAGCCCTGAGTCCTTGTGAATGTTAAGTGACCATTGGCTGTGACTTTAAAGCTGCTCTTGCAGGATACGGCCACAAGGTGGCAGCATTTCTCCTTTACCAAATTTGGTTACTAGGGAAACAGAGCCTTAATGGAAGTGGTGTTCTAGGTTGTATATTAGAATGGAATGTGCCAGGAAAAAGCCCTTTAACTTTATGTCTCATTACTTCTTGTTCATATTTGTAATTTACTTTTTATTTTTTATCCCAGCAAATTTGATTACAATGGTTTGTTTGTTCTAGGTGTGCAAGATGTGGTTCTTTCACACATATACGTGTATCTATTCTTCCTCGCATCCTTTGCCAATGTAGGTTATGACACAATGTTGAGCAGTCTTCTCCTGGTCTTCCGTACGTCTTTGGTGGTTATATATTTCACATGGTTTGTATATCTCTGTTAACCCCAATATGGTAATGTATCCAATCCTCATCCCTTTCTATTTGGTGAACCATAAGTTTTTTAATGAATCTGTGATTGCCTTTCTCTGTGGAAATATCTTCACTGGTATCAATTTTTAAGTAACTCCTGAAAGTGATATGATAGGATATGTGCCTTTTGCTTTCTCACTTACTACACTTGGCGTGATTACGTCTAGACTCATCTATGGTGCTGCAAATGGCATTGTTTCATTTTTTTCACTAGCGAATATTCCATCTGTAAATGGAGGAGTTCTTCTTTGCCCACCCATCTGTTGGTGGTCTTTTTGGTTACTTCCATATCTTGGCTATTGTAATACTGGGCAATGCAGATTTGCCTGCCTGTGTCTTTCCAATTCTCTCTTCTTAGATTACAGGTGGAGGAGTGGGCCTGCTGGATCATATGGTAGCTCAATGTTGACCTTTTTAAGGCACCTCCATTCTGTTCTCATTCGTGGCCCTTTCCAACTTACGTCCCCCTTGAAGTTGAGGGTATGCATTTCTCCACAACACCTTCAGCATTTATTGTTTGTAGTTTTCTTGCTCATGGTTATTCTGACAAGTGTGAGCTGATACCTCTTTGTGGTTGAATTCGCATGTGCCTCATAATCCGTTGAAATTGAGCTTTAAGGCATGTCCTTTTTATTTTTCAAGCAGTGATTACCCCTTAGTTCTTCAAAGTGTTCTCTTAAAGTACGTGTCACCTTTTGAAATGTTTTGGCCGTTACCTCCCTGAAGACATTTTGAGGGCAGGTTTCATTTACAGTTCTGCAGTACTTGTTCCTATGAAATGACCATTAGCACAGGCTTTAAAACTGCTTTTGCAGGTAACTGCCAGAGGGCGGCAGCCTTTCTATGTTCCCCACCCTGGTAACTAGGGAAAAGCCCTTGCGGCCTGTGGTGTTTCTCGGTTATAAATTAGAGTGGAGTGTGCCCGGACAAACCCACACAAGCTGATGTCTCCTTACTTTCGTTGGATTTTTAAATTTAATTTTTATTTTTTATTGGAGTAATTTTCCACTGTGTACGTGGACCACTTCTTCTTTGTGCATTCCTCGGTTGATGGACATTTTCATTGCTTCCAAGTGTTGGCTATGGTAAATATTGTTGGAGTGCAGGATTGCCAGCCTGTGACGTTTGGATTCTCATTTTCTCAGGTGATAGGCCCAGCAGTGGGTGTGATTGATTGACTGGTAGCACCGTGTTTCCCTTTTCAAAGCACCTTCTTTGTGTTTTCATTAGTGGCTCTTACCACGTCCCCCTTAGAATCGAGGGTACGCATTTCTCCACAATCGCTTCAGCATTTATTGTTTACAGCATTGATGCTAATGGCCCTTCTGGCTGCTGTGAGCTGATAGGTTTTTGTAATTTGGGTTTGCATGTCTTTGAACATTCGTAAAACTCATCATTTTTCTCCGCCGTTTTCTTTTCCGTTAAAAAAAGGAAACAATTGGCAGTACAATATAACTCTTGAAATTGTCTTCTTTGAAGGTTGCCCTCTTTTGAATTATTTGGTCGATTTTCCACCCCAGCGTTTTTTTAGAGAGCAGGTGTCATTTCCCGAACTGCAAGTTTGGTGAATATTTAGTGACCTTTAGCAATGGGTTTAAAGCTGCTGTTGTGGGAAGCGGCCTCTAGGAGGCAGCATTTCCCCATTCCCAAATCTGGGGAGTAGGGCAGCAGAGCCTTTCTGGAAGTCGTGTTCCTAGGTTGTAAATTACATTGGAATGTGCGTGGCGAAACCCCCACAAGTTTATGTGTCATTATTTCTTCTTGGTTTTTAAAAGTGTTTTAATTGGGGTAAAGCTTAGAATATTGTTTGTCCTAGGTGTACACAATCTGGTTCATTTGTACATTATATATGTCTATTCAAGTACAGATCCTCTTCCCATGTAAAATGTTACAGAGGGTTCCGCAGACTTCCCTTGCTATATGGTTGGTCTTTTTGAGATATGTATATCATATGTGTTTGTATACATATAGTAACACTAATCTTAATTTATCCATTCCCCCCACCGGTCGTTTTAGATGAGCATAGTTTGTTTTCTAAATCTGTGAGTGTCTTTCTCTGTGGAAATATGTTCATTTGTGTCAGTTATTAGATAACGCCTATAAGTGCTATCATAGAACACAGGTCTTTTGCTTTCCAACTTACCTCATCTTTCGTGATTATCTCCAGACTCATTTGTGGTGCCTCAAAGAGCAATGGTTCATTGTCTTCCATGGCTCATATTCCATTGTGTACACGGACCACTTCTTCTTTATCCATTTACCTGTTGTTGGACATTTTGATTGCTTCACTGTCTTGGCTATTGTGAATAAGGCTGCACTGCAGCTTTTGCGGCCTGTGTCTTCTCGATTCTTGTCTTCTCAGGTGAGAGGTCCAATGGTGCGCCTGCTGGATTGAATAGTACCTCCATTTTTACTTTTAAACGCAGCTCCTTTCTGTTCTCATTATTGGCTGTTACCCCTTTACGTCTCACCAGCAGGCAGAGGGTACACAGTTCTCTAAAACCCCTTCAGCATTTATTGTTTGTAGACTTTTTGCTGATGGTCAGTCGACTGGTGTAAGTTGAAACTTTTTGTAGATTAGATTGCATGCGTCTAACACTCCCTGAGGTTGAGCTTTTATCCATTTTCCTTTTTTTTAAAAAGAGTGTGAGTAAAACTTAACTCTTCCTAATCTCTTCTTGAAACATTTGCCTGTTTTGAATTTTTTGCCCATTCCCTACTTCAGCACAAATATTTAGGGCAAGTGTCCTTTACAGCCCTGAGTCCTTGTGAATGTTAAGTGACCATTGGCTGTGACTTTAAAGCTGCTCTTGCAGGATACGGCCACAAGGTGGCAGCATTTCTCCTTTACCAAATTGGGTTACTAGGGAAACAGAGCCTTAATGGAAGTGGTGTTCTAGGTTGTATATTAGAATGGAATGTGCCAGGAAAAAGCCCTTTAACTTTATGTCTCATTACTTCTTGTTCATATTTGTAATTTACTTTTTATTTTTTATCCCAGCAAATTTGATTACAATGGTTTGTTTGTTCTAGGTGTGCAAGATGTGGTTCTTTCACACATATACGTGTATCTATTCTTCCTCGCATCCTTTGCCAATGTAGGTTATGACACAATGTTGAGCAGTCTTCTCCTGGTCTTCCGTACGTCTTTGGTGGTTATATATTTCACATGGTTTGTATATCTCTGTTAACCCCAATATGGTAATGTATCCAATCCTCATCCCTTTCTATTTGGTGAACCATAAGTTTTTTAATGAATCTGTGATTGCCTTTCTCTGTGGAAATATCTTCACTGGTATCAATTTTTAAGTAACTCCTGAAAGTGATATGATAGGATATGTGCCTTTTGCTTTCTCACTTACTACACTTGGCGTGATTACGTCTAGACTCATCTATGGTGCTGCAAATGGCATTGTTTCATTTTTTTCACTAGCGAATATTCCATCTGTAAATGGAGGAGTTCTTCTTTGCCCACCCATCTGTTGGTGGTCTTTTTGGTTACTTCCATATCGTGGCTATTGTAATACTGGGCAATGCAGATTTGCCTGCCTGTGTCTTTCCAATTCTCTCTTCTTAGATTACAGGTGGAGGAGTGGGCCTGCTGGATCATATGGTAGCTCAATGTTGACCTTTTTAAGGCACCTCCATTCTGTTCTCATTCGTGGCCCTTTCCAACTTATGTCCCCCTTGAAGTTGAGGGTATGCATTTCTCCACAACACCTTCAGCATTTATTGTTTGTAGTTTTCTTGCTCATGGTTATTCTGACAAGTGTGAGCTGATACCTCTTTGTGGTTGAATTCGCATGTGCCTCATAATCCGTTGAAATTGAGCTTTAAGGCATGTCCTTTTTATTTTTCAAGCAGTGATTACCCCTTAGTTCTTCAAAGTGTTCTCTTAAAGTACGTGTCACCTTTTGAAATGTTTTGGCCGTTACCTCCCTGAAGACATTTTGAGGGCAGGTTTCATTTACAGTTCTGCAGTACTTGTTCCTATGAAATGACCATTAGCACAGGCTTTAAAACTGCTTTTGCAGGTAACTGCCAGAGGGCGGCAGCCTTTCTATGTTCCCCACCCTGGTAACTAGGGAAAAGCCCTTGCGGCCTGTGGTGTTTCTCGGTTATAAATTAGAGTGGAGTGTGCCCGGACAAACCCACACAAGCTGATGTCTCCTTACTTTCGTTGGATTTTTAAATTTAATTTTTATTTTTTATTGGAGTAATTTTCCACTGTGTACGTGGACCACTTCTTCTTTGTGCATTCCTCGGTTGATGGACATTTTCATTGCTTCCAAGTGTTGGCTATGGTAAATATTGTTGGAGTGCAGGATTGCCAGCCTGTGACGTTTGGATTCTCATTTTCTCAGGTGATAGGCCCAGCAGTGGGTGTGATTGATTGACTGGTAGCACCGTGTTTCCCTTTTCAAAGCACCTTCTTTGTGTTTTCATTAGTGGCTCTTACCACGTCCCCCTTAGAATCGAGGGTACGCATTTCTCCACAATCGCTTCAGCATTTATTGTTTACAGCATTGATGCTAATGGCCCTTCTGGCTGCTGTGAGCTGATAGGTTTTTGTAATTTGGGTTTGCATGTCTTTGAACATTCGTAAAACTCATCATTTTTCTCCGCCGTTTTCTTTTCCGTTAAAAAAAGGAAACAATTGGCAGTACAATATAACTCTTGAAATTGTCTTCTTTGAAGGTTGCCCTCTTTTGAATTATTTGGTCGATTTTCCACCCCAGCGTTTTTTTAGAGAGCAGGTGTCATTTCCCGAACTGCAAGTTTGGTGAATATTTAGTGACCTTTAGCAATGGGTTTAAAGCTGCTGTTGTGGGAAGCGGCCTCTAGGAGGCAGCATTTCCCCATTCCCAAATCTGGGGAGTAGGGCAGCAGAGCCTTTCTGGAAGTCGTGTTCCTAGGTTGTAAATTACATTGGAATGTGCGTGGCGAAACCCCCACAAGTTTATGTGTCATTATTTCTTCTTGGTTTTTAAAAGTGTTTTAATTGGGGTAAAGCTTAGAATATTGTTTGTCCTAGGTGTACACAATCTGGTTCATTTGTACATTATATATGTCTATTCAAGTACAGATCCTCTTCCCATGTAAAATGTTACAGAGGGTTCCGCAGACTTCCCTTGCTATATGGTTGGTCTTTTTGAGATATGTATATCATATGTGTTTGTATACATATAGTAACACTAATCTTAATTTATCCATTCCCCCCACCTGTCGTTTTAGATGAGCATAGTTTGTTTTCTAAATCTGTGAGTGTCTTTCTCTGTGGAAATATGTTCATTTGTGTCAGTTATTAGATAACGCCTATAAGTGCTATCATAGAACACAGGTCTTTTGCTTTCCAACTTACCTCATCTTTCGTGATTATCTCCAGACTCATTTGTGGTGCCTCAAAGAGCAATGGTTCATTGTCTTCCATGGCTCATATTCCATTGTGTACACGGACCACTTCTTCTTTATCCATTTACCTGTTGTTGGACATTTTGATTGCTTCACTGTCTTGGCTATTGTGAATAAGGCTGCACTGCAGCTTTTGCGGCCTGTGTCTTCTCGATTCTTGTCTTCTCAGGTGAGAGGTCCAATGGTGCGCCTGCTGGATTGAATAGTACCTCCATTTTTACTTTTAAACACAGTTCCTTTCTGTTCTCATTATTGGCTGTTACCTCTTTACGTCTCACCAGCAGGCAGAGGGTACACAGTTCTCTAAAACCCCTTCAGCATTTATTGTTTGTAGACTTTTTGCTGATGGTCAGTCGACTGGTGTAAGTTGAAACTTTTTGTAGATTAGATTGCATGCGTCTAACACTCCCTGAGGTTGAGCTTTTATCCATTTTCCTTTTTTTTAAAAAGAGTGTGAGTAAAACTTAACTCTTCCTAATCTCTTCTTGAAACATTTGCCTGTTTTGAATTTTTTGCCCATTCCCTACTTCAGCACAAATATTTAGGGCAAGTGTCCTTTACAGCCCTGAGTCCTTGTGAATGTTAAGTGACCATTGGCTGTGACTTTAAAGCTGCTCTTGCAGGATACGGCCACAAGGTGGCAGCATTTCTCCTTTACCAAATTTGGTTACTAGGGAAACAGAGCCTTAATGGAAGTGGTGTTCTAGGTTGTATATTAGAATGGAATGTGCCAGGAAAAAGCCCTTTAACTTTATGTCTCATTACTTCTTGTTCATATTTGTAATTTACTTTTTATTTTTTATCCCAGCAAATTTGATTACAATGGTTTGTTTGTTCTAGGTGTGCAAGATGTGGTTCTTTCACACATATACGTGTATCTATTCTTCCTCGCATCCTTTGCCAATGTAGGTTATGACACAATGTTGAGCAGTCTTCTCCTGGTCTTCCGTACGTCTTTGGTGGTTATATATTTCACATGGTTTGTATATCTCTGTTAACCCCAATATGGTAATGTATCCAATCCTCATCCCTTTCTATTTGGTGAACCATAAGTTTTTTAATGAATCTGTGATTGCCTTTCTCTGTGGAAATATCTTCACTGGTATCAATTTTTAAGTAACTCCTGAAAGTGATATGATAGGATATGTGCCTTTTGCTTTCTCACTTACTACACTTGGCGTGATTACGTCTAGACTCATCTATGGTGCTGCAAATGGCATTGTTTCATTTTTTTCACTAGCGAATATTCCATCTGTAAATGGAGGAGTTCTTCTTTGCCCACCCATCTGTTGGTGGTCTTTTTGGTTACTTCCATATCGTGGCTATTGTAATACTGGGCAATGCAGATTTGCCTGCCTGTGTCTTTCCAATTCTCTCTTCTTAGATTATAGGTGGAGGAGTGGGCCTGCTGGATCATATGGTAGCTCAATGTTGACCTTTTTAAGGCACCTCCATTCTGTTCTCATTCGTGGCCCTTTCCAACTTACGTCCCCCTTGAAGTTGAGGGTATGCATTTCTCCACAACACCTTCAGCATTTATTGTTTGTAGTTTTCTTGCTCATGGTTATTCTGACAAGTGTGAGCTGATACCTCTTTGTGGTTGAATTCGCATGTGCCTCATAATCCGTTGAAATTGAGCTTTAAGGCATGTCCTTTTTATTTTTCAAGCAGTGATTACCCCTTAGTTCTTCAAAGTGTTCTCTTAAAGTACGTGTCACCTTTTGAAATGTTTTGGCCGTTACCTCCCTGAAGACATTTTGAGGGCAGGTTTCATTTACAGTTCTGCAGTACTTGTTCCTATGAAATGACCATTAGCACAGGCTTTAAAACTGCTTTTGCAGGTAACTGCCAGAGGGCGGCAGCCTTTCTATGTTCCCCACCCTGGTAACTAGGGAAAAGCCCTTGCGGCCTGTGGTGTTTCTCGGTTATAAATTAGAGTGGAGTGTGCCCGGACAAACCCACACAAGCTGATGTCTCCTTACTTTCGTTGGATTTTTAAATTTAATTTTTATTTTTTATTGGAGTAATTTTCCACTGTGTACGTGGACCACTTCTTCTTTGTGCATTCCTCGGTTGATGGACATTTTCATTGCTTCCAAGTGTTGGCTATGGTAAATATTGTTGGAGTGCAGGATTGCCAGCCTGTGACGTTTGGATTCTCATTTTCTCAGGTGATAGGCCCAGCAGTGGGTGTGATTGATTGACTGGTAGCACCGTGTTTCCCTTTTCAAAGCACCTTCTTTGTGTTTTCATTAGTGGCTCTTACCACGTCCCCCTTAGAATCGAGGGTACGCATTTCTCCACAATCGCTTCAGCATTTATTGTTTACAGCATTGATGCTAATGGCCCTTCTGGCTGCTGTGAGCTGATAGGTTTTTGTAATTTGGGTTTGCATGTCTTTGAACATTCGTAAAACTCATCATTTTTCTCCGCCGTTTTCTTTTCCGTTAAAAAAAGGAAACAATTGGCAGTACAATATAACTCTTGAAATTGTCTTCTTTGAAGGTTGCCCTCTTTTGAATTATTTGGTCGATTTTCCACCCCAGCGTTTTTTTAGAGAGCAGGTGTCATTTCCCGAACTGCAAGTTTGGTGAATATTTAGTGACCTTTAGCAATGGGTTTAAAGCTGCTGTTGTGGGAAGCGGCCTCTAGGAGGCAGCATTTCCCCATTCCCAAATCTGGGGAGTAGGGCAGCAGAGCCTTTCTGGAAGTCGTGTTCCTAGGTTGTAAATTACATTGGAATGTGCGTGGCGAAACCCCCACAAGTTTATGTGTCATTATTTCTTCTTGGTTTTTAAAAGTGTTTTAATTGGGGTAAAGCTTAGAATATTGTTTGTCCTAGGTGTACACAATCTGGTTCATTTGTACATTATATATGTCTATTCAAGTACAGATCCTCTTCCCATGTAAAATGTTACAGAGGGTTCCGCAGACTTCCCTTGCTATATGGTTGGTCTTTTTGAGATATGTATATCATATGTGTTTGTATACATATAGTAACACTAATCTTAATTTATCCATTCCCCCCACCGGTCGTTTTAGATGAGCATAGTTTGTTTTCTAAATCTGTGAGTGTCTTTCTCTGTGGAAATATGTTCATTTGTGTCAGTTATTAGATAACGCCTATAAGTGCTATCATAGAACACAGGTCTTTTGCTTTCCAACTTACCTCATCTTTCGTGATTATCTCCAGACTCATTTGTGGTGCCTCAAAGAGCAATGGTTCATTGTCTTCCATGGCTCATATTCCATTGTGTACACGGACCACTTCTTCTTTATCCATTTACCTGTTGTTGGACATTTTGATTGCTTCACTGTCTTGGCTATTGTGAATAAGGCTGCACTGCAGCTTTTGCGGCCTGTGTCTTCTCGATTCTTGTCTTCTCAGGTGAGAGGTCCAATGGTGCGCCTGCTGGATTGAATAGTACCTCCATTTTTACTTTTAAACGCAGCTCCTTTCTGTTCTCATTATTGGCTGTTACCCCTTTACGTCTCACCAGCAGGCAGAGGGTACACAGTTCTCTAAAACCCCTTCAGCATTTATTGTTTGTAGACTTTTTGCTGATGGTCAGTCGACTGGTGTAAGTTGAAACTTTTTGTAGATTAGATTGCATGCGTCTAACACTCCCTGAGGTTGAGCTTTTATCCATTTTCCTTTTTTTTAAAAAGAGTGTGAGTAAAACTTAACTCTTCCTAATCTCTTCTTGAAACATTTGCCTGTTTTGAATTTTTTGCCCATTCCCTACTTCAGCACAAATATTTAGGGCAAGTGTCCTTTACAGCCCTGAGTCCTTGTGAATGTTAAGTGACCATTGGCTGTGACTTTAAAGCTGCTCTTGCAGGATACGGCCACAAGGTGGCAGCATTTCTCCTTTACCAAATTTGGTTACTAGGGAAACAGAGCCTTAATGGAAGTGGTGTTCTAGGTTGTATATTAGAATGGAATGTGCCAGGAAAAAGCCCTTTAACTTTATGTCTCATTACTTCTTGTTCATATTTGTAATTTACTTTTTATTTTTTATCCCAGCAAATTTGATTACAATGGTTTGTTTGTTCTAGGTGTGCAAGATGTGGTTCTTTCACACATATACGTGTATCTATTCTTCCTCGCATCCTTTGCCAATGTAGGTTATGACACAATGTTGAGCAGTCTTCTCCTGGTCTTCCGTACGTCTTTGGTGGTTATATATTTCACATGGTTTGTATATCTCTGTTAACCCCAATATGGTAATGTATCCAATCCTCATCCCTTTCTATTTGGTGAACCATAAGTTTTTTAATGAATCTGTGATTGCCTTTCTCTGTGGAAATATCTTCACTGGTATCAATTTTTAAGTAACTCCTGAAAGTGATATGATAGGATATGTGCCTTTTGCTTTCTCACTTACTACACTTGGCGTGATTACGTCTAGACTCATCTATGGTGCTGCAAATGGCATTGTTTCATTTTTTTCACTAGCGAATATTCCATCTGTAAATGGAGGAGTTCTTCTTTGCCCACCCATCTGTTGGTGGTCTTTTTGGTTACTTCCATATCTTGGCTATTGTAATACTGGGCAATGCAGATTTGCCTGCCTGTGTCTTTCCAATTCTCTCTTCTTAGATTACAGGTGGAGGAGTGGGCCTGCTGGATCATATGGTAGCTCAATGTTGACCTTTTTAAGGCACCTCCATTCTGTTCTCATTCGTGGCCCTTTCCAACTTACGTCCCCCTTGAAGTTGAGGGTATGCATTTCTCCACAACACCTTCAGCATTTATTGTTTGTAGTTTTCTTGCTCATGGTTATTCTGACAAGTGTGAGCTGATACCTCTTTGTGGTTGAATTCGCATGTGCCTCATAATCCGTTGAAATTGAGCTTTAAGGCATGTCCTTTTTATTTTTCAAGCAGTGATTACCCCTTAGTTCTTCAAAGTGTTCTCTTAAAGTACGTGTCACCTTTTGAAATGTTTTGGCCGTTACCTCCCTGAAGACATTTTGAGGGCAGGTTTCATTTACAGTTCTGCAGTACTTGTTCCTATGAAATGACCATTAGCACAGGCTTTAAAACTGCTTTTGCAGGTAACTGCCAGAGGGCGGCAGCCTTTCTATGTTCCCCACCCTGGTAACTAGGGAAAAGCCCTTGCGGCCTGTGGTGTTTCTCGGTTATAAATTAGAGTGGAGTGTGCCCGGACAAACCCACACAAGCTGATGTCTCCTTACTTTCGTTGGATTTTTAAATTTAATTTTTATTTTTTATTGGAGTAATTTTCCACTGTGTACGTGGACCACTTCTTCTTTGTGCATTCCTCGGTTGATGGACATTTTCATTGCTTCCAAGTGTTGGCTATGGTAAATATTGTTGGAGTGCAGGATTGCCAGCCTGTGACGTTTGGATTCTCATTTTCTCAGGTGATAGGCCCAGCAGTGGGTGTGATTGATTGACTGGTAGCACCGTGTTTCCCTTTTCAAAGCACCTTCTTTGTGTTTTCATTAGTGGCTCTTACCACGTCCCCCTTAGAATCGAGGGTACGCATTTCTCCACAATCGCTTCAGCATTTATTGTTTACAGCATTGATGCTAATGGCCCTTCTGGCTGCTGTGAGCTGATAGGTTTTTGTAATTTGGGTTTGCATGTCTTTGAACATTCGTAAAACTCATCATTTTTCTCCGCCGTTTTCTTTTCCGTTAAAAAAAGGAAACAATTGGCAGTACAATATAACTCTTGAAATTGTCTTCTTTGAAGGTTGCCCTCTTTTGAATTATTTGGTCGATTTTCCACCCCAGCGTTTTTTTAGAGAGCAGGTGTCATTTCCCGAACTGCAAGTTTGGTGAATATTTAGTGACCTTTAGCAATGGGTTTAAAGCTGCTGTTGTGGGAAGCGGCCTCTAGGAGGCAGCATTTCCCCATTCCCAAATCTGGGGAGTAGGGCAGCAGAGCCTTTCTGGAAGTCGTGTTCCTAGGTTGTAAATTACATTGGAATGTGCGTGGCGAAACCCCCACAAGTTTATGTGTCATTATTTCTTCTTGGTTTTTAAAAGTGTTTTAATTGGGGTAAAGCTTAGAATATTGTTTGTCCTAGGTGTACACAATCTGGTTCATTTGTACATTATATATGTCTATTCAAGTACAGATCCTCTTCCCATGTAAAATGTTACAGAGGGTTCCGCAGACTTCCCTTGCTATATGGTTGGTCTTTTTGAGATATGTATATCATATGTGTTTGTATACATATAGTAACACTAATCTTAATTTATCCATTCCCCCCACCGGTCGTTTTAGATGAGCATAGTTTGTTTTCTAAATCTGTGAGTGTCTTTCTCTGTGGAAATATGTTCATTTGTGTCAGTTATTAGATAACGCCTATAAGTGCTATCATAGAACACAGGTCTTTTGCTTTCCAACTTACCTCATCTTTCGTGATTATCTCCAGACTCATTTGTGGTGCCTCAAAGAGCAATGGTTCATTGTCTTCCATGGCTCATATTCCATTGTGTACACGGACCACTTCTTCTTTATCCATTTACCTGTTGTTGGACATTTTGATTGCTTCACTGTCTTGGCTATTGTGAATAAGGCTGCACTGCAGCTTTTGCGGCCTGTGTCTTCTCGATTCTTGTCTTCTCAGGTGAGAGGTCCAATGGTGCGCCTGCTGGATTGAATAGTACCTCCATTTTTACTTTTAAACGCAGCTCCTTTCTGTTCTCATTATTGGCTGTTACCCCTTTACGTCTCACCAGCAGGCAGAGGGTACACAGTTCTCTAAAACCCCTTCAGCATTTATTGTTTGTAGACTTTTTGCTGATGGTCAGTCGACTGGTGTAAGTTGAAACTTTTTGTAGATTAGATTGCATGCGTCTAACACTCCCTGAGGTTGAGCTTTTATCCATTTTCCTTTTTTTTAAAAAGAGTGTGAGTAAAACTTAACTCTTCCTAATCTCTTCTTGAAACATTTGCCTGTTTTGAATTTTTTGCCCATTCCCTACTTCAGCACAAATATTTAGGGCAAGTGTCCTTTACAGCCCTGAGTCCTTGTGAATGTTAAGTGACCATTGGCTGTGACTTTAAAGCTGCTCTTGCAGGATACGGCCACAAGGTGGCAGCATTTCTCCTTTACCAAATTTGGTTACTAGGGAAACAGAGCCTTAATGGAAGTGGTGTTCTAGGTTGTATATTAGAATGGAATGTGCCAGGAAAAAGCCCTTTAACTTTATGTCTCATTACTTCTTGTTCATATTTGTAATTTACTTTTTATTTTTTATCCCAGCAAATTTGATTACAATGGTTTGTTTGTTCTAGGTGTGCAAGATGTGGTTCTTTCACACATATACGTGTATCTATTCTTCCTCGCATCCTTTGCCAATGTAGGTTATGACACAATGTTGAGCAGTCTTCTCCTGGTCTTCCGTACGTCTTTGGTGGTTATATATTTCACATGGTTTGTATATCTCTGTTAACCCTAATATGGTAATGTATCCAATCCTCATCCCTTTCTATTTGGTGAACCATAAGTTTTTTAATGAATCTGTGATTGCCTTTCTCTGTGGAAATATCTTCACTGGTATCAATTTTTAAGTAACTCCTGAAAGTGATATGATAGGATATGTGCCTTTTGCTTTCTCACTTACTACACTTGGCGTGATTACGTCTAGACTCATCTATGGTGCTGCAAATGGCATTGTTTCATTTTTTTCACTAGCGAATATTCCATCTGTAAATGGAGGAGTTCTTCTTTGCCCACCCATCTGTTGGTGGTCTTTTTGGTTACTTCCATATCTTGGCTATTGTAATACTGGGCAATGCAGATTTGCCTGCCTGTGTCTTTCCAATTCTCTCTTCTTAGATTATAGGTGGAGGAGTGGGCCTGCTGGATCATATGGTAGCTCAATGTTGACCTTTTTAAGGCACCTCCATTCTGTTCTCATTCGTGGCCCTTTCCAACTTACGTCCCCCTTGAAGTTGAGGGTATGCATTTCTCCACAACACCTTCAGCATTTATTGTTTGTAGTTTTCTTGCTCATGGTTATTCTGACAAGTGTGAGCTGATACCTCTTTGTGGTTGAATTCGCATGTGCCTCATAATCCGTTGAAATTGAGCTTTAAGGCATGTCCTTTTTATTTTTCAAGCAGTGATTACCCCTTAGTTCTTCAAAGTGTTCTCTTAAAGTACGTGTCACCTTTTGAAATGTTTTGGCCGTTACCTCCCTGAAGACATTTTGAGGGCAGGTTTCATTTACAGTTCTGCAGTACTTGTTCCTATGAAATGACCATTAGCACAGGCTTTAAAACTGCTTTTGCAGGTAACTGCCAGAGGGCGGCAGCCTTTCTATGTTCCCCACCCTGGTAACTAGGGAAAAGCCCTTGCGGCCTGTGGTGTTTCTCGGTTATAAATTAGAGTGGAGTGTGCCCGGACAAACCCACACAAGCTGATGTCTCCTTACTTTCGTTGGATTTTTAAATTTAATTTTTATTTTTTATTGGAGTAATTTTCCACTGTGTACGTGGACCACTTCTTCTTTGTGCATTCCTCGGTTGATGGACATTTTCATTGCTTCCAAGTGTTGGCTATGGTAAATATTGTTGGAGTGCAGGATTGCCAGCCTGTGACGTTTGGATTCTCATTTTCTCAGGTGATAGGCCCAGCAGTGGGTGTGATTGATTGACTGGTAGCACCGTGTTTCCCTTTTCAAAGCACCTTCTTTGTGTTTTCATTAGTGGCTCTTACCACGTCCCCCTTAGAATCGAGGGTACGCATTTCTCCACAATCGCTTCAGCATTTATTGTTTACAGCATTGATGCTAATGGCCCTTCTGGCTGCTGTGAGCTGATAGGTTTTTGTAATTTGGGTTTGCATGTCTTTGAACATTCGTAAAACTCATCATTTTTCTCCGCCGTTTTCTTTTCCGTTAAAAAAAGGAAACAATTGGCAGTACAATATAACTCTTGAAATTGTCTTCTTTGAAGGTTGCCCTCTTTTGAATTATTTGGTCGATTTTCCACCCCAGCGTTTTTTTAGAGAGCAGGTGTCATTTCCCGAACTGCAAGTTTGGTGAATATTTAGTGACCTTTAGCAATGGGTTTAAAGCTGCTGTTGTGGGAAGCGGCCTCTAGGAGGCAGCATTTCCCCATTCCCAAATCTGGGGAGTAGGGCAGCAGAGCCTTTCTGGAAGTCGGGTTCCTAGGTTGTAAATTACATTGGAATGTGCGTGGCGAAACCCCCACAAGTTTATGTGTCATTATTTCTTCTTGGTTTTTAAAAGTGTTTTAATTGGGGTAAAGCTTAGAATATTGTTTGTCCTAGGTGTACACAATCTGGTTCATTTGTACATTATATATGTCTATTCAAGTACAGATCCTCTTCCCATGTAAAATGTTACAGAGGGTTCCGCAGACTTCCCTTGCTATATGGTTGGTCTTTTTGAGATATGTATATCATATGTGTTTGTATACATATAGTAACACTAATCTTAATTTATCCATTCCCCCCACCAGTCGTTTTAGATGAGCATAGTTTGTTTTCTAAATCTGTGAGTGTCTTTCTCTGTGGAAATATGTTCATTTGTGTCAGTTATTAGATAACGCCTATAAGTGCTATCATAGAACACAGGTCTTTTGCTTTCCAACTTACCTCATCTTTCGTGATTATCTCCAGACTCATTTGTGGTGCCTCAAAGAGCAATGGTTCATTGTCTTCCATGGCTCATATTCCATTGTGTACATGGACCACTTCTTCTTTATCCATTTACCTGTTGTTGGACATTTTGATTGCTTCACTGTCTTGGCTATTGTGAATAAGGCTGCACTGCAGCTTTTGCGGCCTGTGTCTTCTCGATTCTTGTCTTCTCAGGTGAGAGGTCCAATGGTGCGCCTGCTGGATTGAATAGTACCTCCATTTTTACTTTTAAACGCAGCTCCTTTCTGTTCTCATTATTGGCTGTTACCCCTTTACGTCTCACCAGCAGGCAGAGGGTACACAGTTCTCTAAAACCCCTTCAGCATTTATTGTTTGTAGACTTTTTGCTGATGGTCAGTCGACTGGTGTAAGTTGAAACTTTTTGTAGATTAGATTGCATGCGTCTAACACTCCCTGAGGTTGAGCTTTTATCCATTTTCCTTTTTTTTAAAAAGAGTGTGAGTAAAACTTAACTCTTCCTAATCTCTTCTTGAAACATTTGCCTGTTTTGAATTTTTTGCCCATTCCCTACTTCAGCACAAATATTTAGGGCAAGTGTCCTTTACAGCCCTGAGTCCTTGTGAATGTTAAGTGACCATTGGCTGTGACTTTAAAGCTGCTCTTGCAGGATACGGCCACAAGGTGGCAGCATTTCTCCTTTACCAAATTTGGTTACTAGGGAAACAGAGCCTTAATGGAAGTGGTGTTCTAGGTTGTATATTAGAATGGAATGTGCCAGGAAAAAGCCCTTTAACTTTATGTCTCATTACTTCTTGTTCATATTTGTAATTTACTTTTTATTTTTTATCCCAGCAAATTTGATTACAATGGTTTGTTTGTTCTAGGTGTGCAAGATGTTGTTCTTTCACACATATACGTGTATCTATTCTTCCTCGCATCCTTTGCCAATGTAGGTTATGACACAATGTTGAGCAGTCTTCTCCTGGTCTTCCGTACGTCTTTGGTGGTTATATATTTCACATGGTTTGTATATCTCTGTTAACCCCAATATGGTAATGTATCCAATCCTCATCCCTTTCTATTTGGTGAACCATAAGTTTTTTAATGAATCTGTGATTGCCTTTCTCTGTGGAAATATCTTCATTGGTATCAATTTTTAAGTAACTCCTGAAAGTGATATGATAGGATATGTGCCTTTTGCTTTCTCACTTACTACACTTGGCGTGATTACGTCTAGACTCATCTATGGTGCTGCAAATGGCATTGTTTCATTTTTTTCACTAGCGAATATTCCATCTGTAAATGGAGGAGTTCTTCTTTGCCCACCCATCTGTTGGTGGTCTTTTTGGTTACTTCCATATCGTGGCTATTGTAATACTGGGCAATGCAGATTTGCCTGCCTGTGTCTTTCCAATTCTCTCTTCTTAGATTATAGGTGGAGGAGTGGGCCTGCTGGATCATATGGTAGCTCAATGTTGACCTTTTTAAGGCACCTCCATTCTGTTCTCATTCGTGGCCCTTTCCAACTTACGTCCCCCTTGAAGTTGAGGGTATGCATTTCTCCACAACACCTTCAGCATTTATTGTTTGTAGTTTTCTTGCTCATGGTTATTCTGACAAGTGTGAGCTGATACCTCTTTGTGGTTGAATTCGCATGTGCCTCATAATCCGTTGAAATTGAGCTTTAAGGCATGTCCTTTTTATTTTTCAAGCAGTGATTACCCCTTAGTTCTTCAAAGTGTTCTCTTAAAGTACGTGTCACCTTTTGAAATGTTTTGGCCGTTACCTCCCTGAAGACATTTTGAGGGCAGGTTTCATTTACAGTTCTGCAGTACTTGTTCCTATGAAATGACCATTAGCACAGGCTTTAAAACTGCTTTTGCAGGTAACTGCCAGAGGGCGGCAGCCTTTCTATGTTCCCCACCCTGGTAACTAGGGAAAAGCCCTTGCGGCCTGTGGTGTTTCTCGGTTATAAATTAGAGTGGAGTGTGCCCGGACAAACCCACACAAGCTGATGTCTCCTTACTTTCGTTGGATTTTTAAATTTAATTTTTATTTTTTATTGGAGTAATTTTCCACTGTGTACGTGGACCACTTCTTCTTTGTGCATTCCTCGGTTGATGGACATTTTCATTGCTTCCAAGTGTTGGCTATGGTAAATATTGTTGGAGTGCAGGATTGCCAGCCTGTGACGTTTGGATTCTCATTTTCTCAGGTGATAGGCCCAGCAGTGGGTGTGATTGATTGACTGGTAGCACCGTGTTTCCCTTTTCAAAGCACCTTCTTTGTGTTTTCATTAGTGGCTCTTACCACGTCCCCCTTAGAATCGAGGGTACGCATTTCTCCACAATCGCTTCAGCATTTATTGTTTACAGCATTGCTGCTAATGGCCCTTCTGGCTGCTGTGAGCTGATAGGTTTTTGTAATTTGGGTTTGCATGTCTTTGAACATTCGTAAAACTCATCATTTTTCTCCGCCGTTTTCTTTTCCGTTAAAAAAAGGAAACAATTGGCAGTACAATATAACTCTTGAAATTGTCTTCTTTGAAGGTTGCCCTCTTTTGAATTATTTGGTCGATTTTCCACCCCAGCGTTTTTTTAGAGAGCAGGTGTCATTTCCCGAACTGCAAGTTTGGTGAATATTTAGTGACCTTTAGCAATGGGTTTAAAGCTGCTGTTGTGGGAAGCGGCCTCTAGGAGGCAGCATTTCCCCATTCCCAAATCTGGGGAGTAGGGCAGCAGAGCCTTTCTGGAAGTCGTGTTCCTAGGTTGTAAATTACATTGGAATGTGCGTGGCGAAACCCCCACAAGTTTATGTGTCATTATTTCTTCTTGGTTTTTAAAAGTGTTTTAATTGGGGTAAAGCTTAGAATATTGTTTGTCCTAGGTGTACACAATCTGGTTCATTTGTACATTATATATGTCTATTCAAGTACAGATCCTCTTCCCATGTAAAATGTTACAGAGGGTTCCGCAGACTTCCCTTGCTATATGGTTGGTCTTTTTGAGATATGTATATCATATGTGTTTGTATACATATAGTAACACTAATCTTAATTTATCCATTCCCCCCACCGGTCGTTTTAGATGAGCATAGTTTGTTTTCTAAATCTGTGAGTGTCTTTCTCTGTGGAAATATGTTCATTTGTGTCAGTTATTAGATAACGCCTATAAGTGCTATCATAGAACACAGGTCTTTTGCTTTCCAACTTACCTCATCTTTCGTGATTATCTCCAGACTCATTTGTGGTGCCTCAAAGAGCAATGGTTCATTGTCTTCCATGGCTCATATTCCATTGTGTACACGGACCACTTCTTCTTTATCCATTTACCTGTTGTTGGACATTTTGATTGCTTCACTGTCTTGGCTATTGTGAATAAGGCTGCACTGCAGCTTTTGCGGCCTGTGTCTTCTCGATTCTTGTCTTCTCAGGTGAGAGGTCCAATGGTGCGCCTGCTGGATTGAATAGTACCTCCATTTTTACTTTTAAACGCAGTTCCTTTCTGTTCTCATTATTGGCTGTTACCCCTTTACGTCTCACCAGCAGGCAGAGGGTACACAGTTCTCTAAAACCCCTTCAGCATTTATTGTTTGTAGACTTTTTGCTGATGGTCAGTCGACTGGTGTAAGTTGAAACTTTTTGTAGATTAGATTGCATGCGTCTAACACTCCCTGAGGTTGAGCTTTTATCCATTTTCCTTTTTTTTAAAAAGAGTGTGAGTAAAACTTAACTCTTCCTAATCTCTTCTTGAAACATTTGCCTGTTTTGAATTTTTTGCCCATTCCCTACTTCAGCACAAATATTTAGGGCAAGTGTCCTTTACAGCCCTGAGTCCTTGTGAATGTTAAGTGACCATTGGCTGTGACTTTAAAGCTGCTCTTGCAGGATACGGCCACAAGGTGGCAGCATTTCTCCTTTACCAAATTTGGTTACTAGGGAAACAGAGCCTTAATGGAAGTGGTGTTCTAGGTTGTATATTAGAATGGAATGTGCCAGGAAAAAGCCCTTTAACTTTATGTCTCATTACTTCTTGTTCATATTTGTAATTTACTTTTTATTTTTTATCCCAGCAAATTTGATTACAATGGTTTGTTTGTTCTAGGTGTGCAAGATGTGGTTCTTTCACACATATACGTGTATCTATTCTTCCTCGCATCCTTTGCCAATGTAGGTTATGACACAATGTTGAGCAGTCTTCTCCTGGTCTTCCGTACGTCTTTGGTGGTTATATATTTCACATGGTTTGTATATCTCTGTTAACCCCAATATGGTAATGTATCCAATCCTCATCCCTTTCTATTTGGTGAACCATAAGTTTTTTAATGAATCTGTGATTGCCTTTCTCTGTGGAAATATCTTCACTGGTATCAATTTTTAAGTAACTCCTGAAAGTGATATGATAGGATATGTGCCTTTTGCTTTCTCACTTACTACACTTGGCGTGATTACGTCTAGACTCATCTATGGTGCTGCAAATGGCATTGTTTCATTTTTTTCACTAGCGAATATTCCATCTGTAAATGGAGGAGTTCTTCTTTGCCCACCCATCTGTTGGTGGTCTTTTTGGTTACTTCCATATCTTGGCTATTGTAATACTGGGCAATGCAGATTTGCCTGCCTGTGTCTTTCCAATTCTCTCTTCTTAGATTACAGGTGGAGGAGTGGGCCTGCTGGATCATATGGTAGCTCAATGTTGACCTTTTTAAGGCACCTCCATTCTGTTCTCATTCGTGGCCCTTTCCAACTTACGTCCCCCTTGAAGTTGAGGGTATGCATTTCTCCACAACACCTTCAGCATTTATTGTTTGTAGTTTTCTTGCTCATGGTTATTCTGACAAGTGTGAGCTGATACCTCTTTGTGGTTGAATTCGCATGTGCCTCATAATCCGTTGAAATTGAGCTTTAAGGCATGTCCTTTTTATTTTTCAAGCAGTGATTACCCCTTAGTTCTTCAAAGTGTTCTCTTAAAGTACGTGTCACCTTTTGAAATGTTTTGGCCGTTACCTCCCTGAAGACATTTTGAGGGCAGGTTTCATTTACAGTTCTGCAGTACTTGTTCCTATGAAATGACCATTAGCACAGGCTTTAAAACTGCTTTTGCAGGTAACTGCCAGAGGGCGGCAGCCTTTCTATGTTCCCCACCCTGGTAACTAGGGAAAAGCCCTTGCGGCCTGTGGTGTTTCTCGGTTATAAATTAGAGTGGAGTGTGCCCGGACAAACCCACACAAGCTGATGTCTCCTTACTTTCGTTGGATTTTTAAATTTAATTTTTATTTTTTATTGGAGTAATTTTCCACTGTGTACGTGGACCACTTCTTCTTTGTGCATTCCTCGGTTGATGGACATTTTCATTGCTTCCAAGTGTTGGCTATGGTAAATATTGTTGGAGTGCAGGATTGCCAGCCTGTGACGTTTGGATTCTCATTTTCTCAGGTGATAGGCCCAGCAGTGGGTGTGATTGATTGACTGGTAGCACCGTGTTTCCCTTTTCAAAGCACCTTCTTTGTGTTTTCATTAGTGGCTCTTACCACGTCCCCCTTAGAATCGAGGGTACGCATTTCTCCACAATCGCTTCAGCATTTATTGTTTACAGCATTGATGCTAATGGCCCTTCTGGCTGCTGTGAGCTGATAGGTTTTTGTAATTTGGGTTTGCATGTCTTTGAACATTCGTAAAACTCATCATTTTTCTCCGCCGTTTTCTTTTCCGTTAAAAAAAGGAAACAATTGGCAGTACAATATAACTCTTGAAATTGTCTTCTTTGAAGGTTGCCCTCTTTTGAATTATTTGGTCGATTTTCCACCCCAGCGTTTTTTTAGAGAGCAGGTGTCATTTCCCGAACTGCAAGTTTGGTGAATATTTAGTGACCTTTAGCAATGGGTTTAAAGCTGCTGTTGTGGGAAGCGGCCTCTAGGAGGCAGCATTTCCCCATTCCCAAATCTGGGGAGTAGGGCAGCAGAGCCTTTCTGGAAGTCGTGTTCCTAGGTTGTAAATTACATTGGAATGTGCGTGGCGAAACCCCCACAAGTTTATGTGTCATTATTTCTTCTTGGTTTTTAAAAGTGTTTTAATTGGGGTAAAGCTTAGAATATTGTTTGTCCTAGGTGTACACAATCTGGTTCATTTGTACATTATATATGTCTATTCAAGTACAGATCCTCTTCCCATGTAAAATGTTACAGAGGGTTCCGCAGACTTCCCTTGCTATATGGTTGGTCTTTTTGAGATATGTATATCATATGTGTTTGTATACATATAGTAACACTAATCTTAATTTATCCATTCCCCCCACCGGTCGTTTTAGATGAGCATAGTTTGTTTTCTAAATCTGTGAGTGTCTTTCTCTGTGGAAATATGTTCATTTGTGTCAGTTATTAGATAACGCCTATAAGTGCTATCATAGAACACAGGTCTTTTGCTTTCCAACTTACCTCATCTTTCGTGATTATCTCCAGACTCATTTGTGGTGCCTCAAAGAGCAATGGTTCATTGTCTTCCATGGCTCATATTCCATTGTGTACACGGACCACTTCTTCTTTATCCATTTACCTGTTGTTGGACATTTTGATTGCTTCACTGTCTTGGCTATTGTGAATAAGGCTGCACTGCAGCTTTTGCGGCCTGTGTCTTCTCGATTCTTGTCTTCTCAGGTGAGAGGTCCAATGGTGCGCCTGCTGGATTGAATAGTACCTCCATTTTTACTTTTAAACGCAGCTCCTTTCTGTTCTCATTATTGGCTGTTACCCCTTTACGTCTCACCAGCAGGCAGAGGGTACACAGTTCTCTAAAACCCCTTCAGCATTTATTGTTTGTAGACTTTTTGCTGATGGTCAGTCGACTGGTGTAAGTTGAAACTTTTTGTAGATTAGATTGCATGCGTCTAACACTCCCTGAGGTTGAGCTTTTATCCATTTTCCTTTTTTTTAAAAAGAGTGTGAGTAAAACTTAACTCTTCCTAATCTCTTCTTGAAACATTTGCCTGTTTTGAATTTTTTGCCCATTCCCTACTTCAGCACAAATATTTAGGGCAAGTGTCCTTTACAGCCCTGAGTCCTTGTGAATGTTAAGTGACCATTGGCTGTGACTTTAAAGCTGCTCTTGCAGGATACGGCCACAAGGTGGCAGCATTTCTCCTTTACCAAATTGGGTTACTAGGGAAACAGAGCCTTAATGGAAGTGGTGTTCTAGGTTGTATATTAGAATGGAATGTGCCAGGAAAAAGCCCTTTAACTTTATGTCTCATTACTTCTTGTTCATATTTGTAATTTACTTTTTATTTTTTATCCCAGCAAATTTGATTACAATGGTTTGTTTGTTCTAGGTGTGCAAGATGTGGTTCTTTCACACATATACGTGTATCTATTCTTCCTCGCATCCTTTGCCAATGTAGGTTATGACACAATGTTGAGCAGTCTTCTCCTGGTCTTCCGTACGTCTTTGGTGGTTATATATTTCACATGGTTTGTATATCTCTGTTAACCCCAATATGGTAATGTATCCAATCCTCATCCCTTTCTATTTGGTGAACCATAAGTTTTTTAATGAATCTGTGATTGCCTTTCTCTGTGGAAATATCTTCACTGGTATCAATTTTTAAGTAACTCCTGAAAGTGATATGATAGGATATGTGCCTTTTGCTTTCTCACTTACTACACTTGGCGTGATTACGTCTAGACTCATCTATGGTGCTGCAAATGGCATTGTTTCATTTTTTTCACTAGCGAATATTCCATCTGTAAATGGAGGAGTTCTTCTTTGCCCACCCATCTGTTGGTGGTCTTTTTGGTTACTTCCATATCGTGGCTATTGTAATACTGGGCAATGCAGATTTGCCTGCCTGTGTCTTTCCAATTCTCTCTTCTTAGATTACAGGTGGAGGAGTGGGCCTGCTGGATCATATGGTAGCTCAATGTTGACCTTTTTAAGGCACCTCCATTCTGTTCTCATTCGTGGCCCTTTCCAACTTACGTCCCCCTTGAAGTTGAGGGTATGCATTTCTCCACAACACCTTCAGCATTTATTGTTTGTAGTTTTCTTGCTCATGGTTATTCTGACAAGTGTGAGCTGATACCTCTTTGTGGTTGAATTCGCATGTGCCTCATAATCCGTTGAAATTGAGCTTTAAGGCATGTCCTTTTTATTTTTCAAGCAGTGATTACCCCTTAGTTCTTCAAAGTGTTCTCTTAAAGTACGTGTCACCTTTTGAAATGTTTTGGCCGTTACCTCCCTGAAGACATTTTGAGGGCAGGTTTCATTTACAGTTCTGCAGTACTTGTTCCTATGAAATGACCATTAGCACAGGCTTTAAAACTGCTTTTGCAGGTAACTGCCAGAGGGCGGCAGCCTTTCTATGTTCCCCACCCTGGTAACTAGGGAAAAGCCCTTGCGGCCTGTGGTGTTTCTCGGTTATAAATTAGAGTGGAGTGTGCCCGGACAAACCCACACAAGCTGATGTCTCCTTACTTTCGTTGGATTTTTAAATTTAATTTTTATTTTTTATTGGAGTAATTTTCCACTGTGTACGTGGACCACTTCTTCTTTGTGCATTCCTCGGTTGATGGACATTTTCATTGCTTCCAAGTGTTGGCTATGGTAAATATTGTTGGAGTGCAGGATTGCCAGCCTGTGACGTTTGGATTCTCATTTTCTCAGGTGATAGGCCCAGCAGTGGGTGTGATTGATTGACTGGTAGCACCGTGTTTCCCTTTTCAAAGCACCTTCTTTGTGTTTTCATTAGTGGCTCTTACCACGTCCCCCTTAGAATCGAGGGTACGCATTTCTCCACAATCGCTTCAGCATTTATTGTTTACAGCATTGATGCTAATGGCCCTTCTGGCTGCTGTGAGCTGATAGGTTTTTGTAATTTGGGTTTGCATGTCTTTGAACATTCGTAAAACTCATCATTTTTCTCCGCCGTTTTCTTTTCCGTTAAAAAAAGGAAACAATTGGCAGTACAATATAACTCTTGAAATTGTCTTCTTTGAAGGTTGCCCTCTTTTGAATTATTTGGTCGATTTTCCACCCCAGCGTTTTTTTAGAGAGCAGGTGTCATTTCCCGAACTGCAAGTTTGGTGAATATTTAGTGACCTTTAGCAATGGGTTTAAAGCTGCTGTTGTGGGAAGCGGCCTCTAGGAGGCAGCATTTCCCCATTCCCAAATCTGGGGAGTAGGGCAGCAGAGCCTTTCTGGAAGTCGTGTTCCTAGGTTGTAAATTACATTGGAATGTGCGTGGCGAAACCCCCACAAGTTTATGTGTCATTATTTCTTCTTGGTTTTTAAAAGTGTTTTAATTGGGGTAAAGCTTAGAATATTGTTTGTCCTAGGTGTACACAATCTGGTTCATTTGTACATTATATATGTCTATTCAAGTACAGATCCTCTTCCCATGTAAAATGTTACAGAGGGTTCCGCAGACTTCCCTTGCTATATGGTTGGTCTTTTTGAGATATGTATATCATATGTGTTTGTATACATATAGTAACACTAATCTTAATTTATCCATTCCCCCCACCGGTCGTTTTAGATGAGCATAGTTTGTTTTCTAAATCTGTGAGTGTCTTTCTCTGTGGAAATATGTTCATTTGTGTCAGTTATTAGATAACGCCTATAAGTGCTATCATAGAACACAGGTCTTTTGCTTTCCAACTTACCTCATCTTTCGTGATTATCTCCAGACTCATTTGTGGTGCCTCAAAGAGCAATGGTTCATTGTCTTCCATGGCTCATATTCCATTGTGTACACGGACCACTTCTTCTTTATCCATTTACCTGTTGTTGGACATTTTGATTGCTTCACTGTCTTGGCTATTGTGAATAAGGCTGCACTGCAGCTTTTGCGGCCTGTGTCTTCTCGATTCTTGTCTTCTCAGGTGAGAGGTCCAATGGTGCGCCTGCTGGATTGAATAGTACCTCCATTTTTACTTTTAAACGCAGCTCCTTTCTGTTCTCATTATTGGCTGTTACCCCTTTACGTCTCACCAGCAGGCAGAGGGTACACAGTTCTCTAAAACCCCTTCAGCATTTATTGTTTGTAGACTTTTTGCTGATGGTCAGTCGACTGGTGTAAGTTGAAACTTTTTGTAGATTAGATTGCATGCGTCTAACACTCCCTGAGGTTGAGCTTTTATCCATTTTCCTTTTTTTTAAAAAGAGTGTGAGTAAAACTTAACTCTTCCTAATCTCTTCTTGAAACATTTGCCTGTTTTGAATTTTTTGCCCATTCCCTACTTCAGCACAAATATTTAGGGCAAGTGTCCTTTACAGCCCTGAGTCCTTGTGAATGTTAAGTGACCATTGGCTGTGACTTTAAAGCTGCTCTTGCAGGATACGGCCACAAGGTGGCAGCATTTCTCCTTTACCAAATTTGGTTACTAGGGAAACAGAGCCTTAATGGAAGTGGTGTTCTAGGTTGTATATTAGAATGGAATGTGCCAGGAAAAAGCCCTTTAACTTTATGTCTCATTACTTCTTGTTCATATTTGTAATTTACTTTTTATTTTTTATCCCAGCAAATTTGATTACAATGGTTTGTTTGTTCTAGGTGTGCAAGATGTGGTTCTTTCACACATATACGTGTATCTATTCTTCCTCGCATCCTTTGCCAATGTAGGTTATGACACAATGTTGAGCAGTCTTCTCCTGGTCTTCCGTACGTCTTTGGTGGTTATATATTTCACATGGTTTGTATATCTCTGTTAACCCCAATATGGTAATGTATCCAATCCTCATCCCTTTCTATTTGGTGAACCATAAGTTTTTTAATGAATCTGTGATTGCCTTTCTCTGTGGAAATATCTTCACTGGTATCAATTTTTAAGTAACTCCTGAAAGTGATATGATAGGATATGTGCCTTTTGCTTTCTCACTTACTACACTTGGCGTGATTACGTCTAGACTCATCTATGGTGCTGCAAATGGCATTGTTTCATTTTTTTCACTAGCGAATATTCCATCTGTAAATGGAGGAGTTCTTCTTTGCCCACCCATCTGTTGGTGGTCTTTTTGGTTACTTCCATATCTTGGCTATTGTAATACTGGGCAATGCAGATTTGCCTGCCTGTGTCTTTCCAATTCTCTCTTCTTAGATTACAGGTGGAGGAGTGGGCCTGCTGGATCATATGGTAGCTCAATGTTGACCTTTTTAAGGCACCTCCATTCTGTTCTCATTCGTGGCCCTTTCCAACTTACGTCCCCCTTGAAGTTGAGGGTATGCATTTCTCCACAACACCTTCAGCATTTATTGTTTGTAGTTTTCTTGCTCATGGTTATTCTGACAAGTGTGAGCTGATACCTCTTTGTGGTTGAATTCGCATGTGCCTCATAATCCGTTGAAATTGAGCTTTAAGGCATGTCCTTTTTATTTTTCAAGCAGTGATTACCCCTTAGTTCTTCAAAGTGTTCTCTTAAAGTACGTGTCACCTTTTGAAATGTTTTGGCCGTTACCTCCCTGAAGACATTTTGAGGGCAGGTTTCATTTACAGTTCTGCAGTACTTGTTCCTATGAAATGACCATTAGCACAGGCTTTAAAACTGCTTTTGCAGGTAACTGCCAGAGGGCGGCAGCCTTTCTATGTTCCCCACCCTGGTAACTAGGGAAAAGCCCTTGCGGCCTGTGGTGTTTCTCGGTTATAAATTAGAGTGGAGTGTGCCCGGACAAACCCACACAAGCTGATGTCTCCTTACTTTCGTTGGATTTTTAAATTTAATTTTTATTTTTTATTGGAGTAATTTTCCACTGTGTACGTGGACCACTTCTTCTTTGTGCATTCCTCGGTTGATGGACATTTTCATTGCTTCCAAGTGTTGGCTATGGTAAATATTGTTGGAGTGCAGGATTGCCAGCCTGTGACGTTTGGATTCTCATTTTCTCAGGTGATAGGCCCAGCAGTGGGTGTGATTGATTGACTGGTAGCACCGTGTTTCCCTTTTCAAAGCACCTTCTTTGTGTTTTCATTAGTGGCTCTTACCACGTCCCCCTTAGAATCGAGGGTACGCATTTCTCCACAATCGCTTCAGCATTTATTGTTTACAGCATTGATGCTAATGGCCCTTCTGGCTGCTGTGAGCTGATAGGTTTTTGTAATTTGGGTTTGCATGTCTTTGAACATTCGTAAAACTCATCATTTTTCTCCGCCGTTTTCTTTTCCGTTAAAAAAAGGAAACAATTGGCAGTACAATATAACTCTTGAAATTGTCTTCTTTGAAGGTTGCCCTCTTTTGAATTATTTGGTCGATTTTCCACCCCAGCGTTTTTTTAGAGAGCAGGTGTCATTTCCCGAACTGCAAGTTTGGTGAATATTTAGTGACCTTTAGCAATGGGTTTAAAGCTGCTGTTGTGGGAAGCGGCCTCTAGGAGGCAGCATTTCCCCATTCCCAAATCTGGGGAGTAGGGCAGCAGAGCCTTTCTGGAAGTCGTGTTCCTAGGTTGTAAATTACATTGGAATGTGCGTGGCGAAACCCCCACAAGTTTATGTGTCATTATTTCTTCTTGGTTTTTAAAAGTGTTTTAATTGGGGTAAAGCTTAGAATATTGTTTGTCCTAGGTGTACACAATCTGGTTCATTTGTACATTATATATGTCTATTCAAGTACAGATCCTCTTCCCATGTAAAATGTTACAGAGGGTTCCGCAGACTTCCCTTGCTATATGGTTGGTCTTTTTGAGATATGTATATCATATGTGTTTGTATACATATAGTAACACTAATCTTAATTTATCCATTCCCCCCACCGGTCGTTTTAGATGAGCATAGTTTGTTTTCTAAATCTGTGAGTGTCTTTCTCTGTGGAAATATGTTCATTTGTGTCAGTTATTAGATAACGCCTATAAGTGCTATCATAGAACACAGGTCTTTTGCTTTCCAACTTACCTCATCTTTCGTGATTATCTCCAGACTCATTTGTGGTGCCTCAAAGAGCAATGGTTCATTGTCTTCCATGGCTCATATTCCATTGTGTACACGGACCACTTCTTCTTTATCCATTTACCTGTTGTTGGACATTTTGATTGCTTCACTGTCTTGGCTATTGTGAATAAGGCTGCACTGCAGCTTTTGCGGCCTGTGTCTTCTCGATTCTTGTCTTCTCAGGTGAGAGGTCCAATGGTGCGCCTGCTGGATTGAATAGTACCTCCATTTTTACTTTTAAACGCAGCTCCTTTCTGTTCTCATTATTGGCTGTTACCCCTTTACGTCTCACCAGCAGGCAGAGGGTACACAGTTCTCTAAAACCCCTTCAGCATTTATTGTTTGTAGACTTTTTGCTGATGGTCAGTCGACTGGTGTAAGTTGAAACTTTTTGTAGATTAGATTGCATGCGTCTAACACTCCCTGAGGTTGAGCTTTTATCCATTTTCCTTTTTTTTAAAAAGAGTGTGAGTAAAACTTAACTCTTCCTAATCTCTTCTTGAAACATTTGCCTGTTTTGAATTTTTTGCCCATTCCCTACTTCAGCACAAATATTTAGGGCAAGTGTCCTTTACAGCCCTGAGTCCTTGTGAATGTTAAGTGACCATTGGCTGTGACTTTAAAGCTGCTCTTGCAGGATACGGCCACAAGGTGGCAGCATTTCTCCTTTACCAAATTTGGTTACTAGGGAAACAGAGCCTTAATGGAAGTGGTGTTCTAGGTTGTATATTAGAATGGAATGTGCCAGGAAAAAGCCCTTTAACTTTATGTCTCATTACTTCTTGTTCATATTTGTAATTTACTTTTTATTTTTTATCCCAGCAAATTTGATTACAATGGTTTGTTTGTTCTAGGTGTGCAAGATGTGGTTCTTTCACACATATACGTGTATCTATTCTTCCTCGCATCCTTTGCCAATGTAGGTTATGACACAATGTTGAGCAGTCTTCTCCTGGTCTTCCGTACGTCTTTGGTGGTTATATATTTCACATGGTTTGTATATCTCTGTTAACCCTAATATGGTAATGTATCCAATCCTCATCCCTTTCTATTTGGTGAACCATAAGTTTTTTAATGAATCTGTGATTGCCTTTCTCTGTGGAAATATCTTCACTGGTATCAATTTTTAAGTAACTCCTGAAAGTGATATGATAGGATATGTGCCTTTTGCTTTCTCACTTACTACACTTGGCGTGATTACGTCTAGACTCATCTATGGTGCTGCAAATGGCATTGTTTCATTTTTTTCACTAGCGAATATTCCATCTGTAAATGGAGGAGTTCTTCTTTGCCCACCCATCTGTTGGTGGTCTTTTTGGTTACTTCCATATCTTGGCTATTGTAATACTGGGCAATGCAGATTTGCCTGCCTGTGTCTTTCCAATTCTCTCTTCTTAGATTATAGGTGGAGGAGTGGGCCTGCTGGATCATATGGTAGCTCAATGTTGACCTTTTTAAGGCACCTCCATTCTGTTCTCATTCGTGGCCCTTTCCAACTTACGTCCCCCTTGAAGTTGAGGGTATGCATTTCTCCACAACACCTTCAGCATTTATTGTTTGTAGTTTTCTTGCTCATGGTTATTCTGACAAGTGTGAGCTGATACCTCTTTGTGGTTGAATTCGCATGTGCCTCATAATCCGTTGAAATTGAGCTTTAAGGCATGTCCTTTTTATTTTTCAAGCAGTGATTACCCCTTAGTTCTTCAAAGTGTTCTCTTAAAGTACGTGTCACCTTTTGAAATGTTTTGGCCGTTACCTCCCTGAAGACATTTTGAGGGCAGGTTTCATTTACAGTTCTGCAGTACTTGTTCCTATGAAATGACCATTAGCACAGGCTTTAAAACTGCTTTTGCAGGTAACTGCCAGAGGGCGGCAGCCTTTCTATGTTCCCCACCCTGGTAACTAGGGAAAAGCCCTTGCGGCCTGTGGTGTTTCTCGGTTATAAATTAGAGTGGAGTGTGCCCGGACAAACCCACACAAGCTGATGTCTCCTTACTTTCGTTGGATTTTTAAATTTAATTTTTATTTTTTATTGGAGTAATTTTCCACTGTGTACGTGGACCACTTCTTCTTTGTGCATTCCTCGGTTGATGGACATTTTCATTGCTTCCAAGTGTTGGCTATGGTAAATATTGTTGGAGTGCAGGATTGCCAGCCTGTGACGTTTGGATTCTCATTTTCTCAGGTGATAGGCCCAGCAGTGGGTGTGATTGATTGACTGGTAGCACCGTGTTTCCCTTTTCAAAGCACCTTCTTTGTGTTTTCATTAGTGGCTCTTACCACGTCCCCCTTAGAATCGAGGGTACGCATTTCTCCACAATCGCTTCAGCATTTATTGTTTACAGCATTGATGCTAATGGCCCTTCTGGCTGCTGTGAGCTGATAGGTTTTTGTAATTTGGGTTTGCATGTCTTTGAACATTCGTAAAACTCATCATTTTTCTCCGCCGTTTTCTTTTCCGTTAAAAAAAGGAAACAATTGGCAGTACAATATAACTCTTGAAATTGTCTTCTTTGAAGGTTGCCCTCTTTTGAATTATTTGGTCGATTTTCCACCCCAGCGTTTTTTTAGAGAGCAGGTGTCATTTCCCGAACTGCAAGTTTGGTGAATATTTAGTGACCTTTAGCAATGGGTTTAAAGCTGCTGTTGTGGGAAGCGGCCTCTAGGAGGCAGCATTTCCCCATTCCCAAATCTGGGGAGTAGGGCAGCAGAGCCTTTCTGGAAGTCGGGTTCCTAGGTTGTAAATTACATTGGAATGTGCGTGGCGAAACCCCCACAAGTTTATGTGTCATTATTTCTTCTTGGTTTTTAAAAGTGTTTTAATTGGGGTAAAGCTTAGAATATTGTTTGTCCTAGGTGTACACAATCTGGTTCATTTGTACATTATATATGTCTATTCAAGTACAGATCCTCTTCCCATGTAAAATGTTACAGAGGGTTCCGCAGACTTCCCTTGCTATATGGTTGGTCTTTTTGAGATATGTATATCATATGTGTTTGTATACATATAGTAACACTAATCTTAATTTATCCATTCCCCCCACCAGTCGTTTTAGATGAGCATAGTTTGTTTTCTAAATCTGTGAGTGTCTTTCTCTGTGGAAATATGTTCATTTGTGTCAGTTATTAGATAACGCCTATAAGTGCTATCATAGAACACAGGTCTTTTGCTTTCCAACTTACCTCATCTTTCGTGATTATCTCCAGACTCATTTGTGGTGCCTCAAAGAGCAATGGTTCATTGTCTTCCATGGCTCATATTCCATTGTGTACATGGACCACTTCTTCTTTATCCATTTACCTGTTGTTGGACATTTTGATTGCTTCACTGTCTTGGCTATTGTGAATAAGGCTGCACTGCAGCTTTTGCGGCCTGTGTCTTCTCGATTCTTGTCTTCTCAGGTGAGAGGTCCAATGGTGCGCCTGCTGGATTGAATAGTACCTCCATTTTTACTTTTAAACGCAGCTCCTTTCTGTTCTCATTATTGGCTGTTACCCCTTTACGTCTCACCAGCAGGCAGAGGGTACACAGTTCTCTAAAACCCCTTCAGCATTTATTGTTTGTAGACTTTTTGCTGATGGTCAGTCGACTGGTGTAAGTTGAAACTTTTTGTAGATTAGATTGCATGCGTCTAACACTCCCTGAGGTTGAGCTTTTATCCATTTTCCTTTTTTTTAAAAAGAGTGTGAGTAAAACTTAACTCTTCCTAATCTCTTCTTGAAACATTTGCCTGTTTTGAATTTTTTGCCCATTCCCTACTTCAGCACAAATATTTAGGGCAAGTGTCCTTTACAGCCCTGAGTCCTTGTGAATGTTAAGTGACCATTGGCTGTGACTTTAAAGCTGCTCTTGCAGGATACGGCCACAAGGTGGCAGCATTTCTCCTTTACCAAATTTGGTTACTAGGGAAACAGAGCCTTAATGGAAGTGGTGTTCTAGGTTGTATATTAGAATGGAATGTGCCAGGAAAAAGCCCTTTAACTTTATGTCTCATTACTTCTTGTTCATATTTGTAATTTACTTTTTATTTTTTATCCCAGCAAATTTGATTACAATGGTTTGTTTGTTCTAGGTGTGCAAGATGTTGTTCTTTCACACATATACGTGTATCTATTCTTCCTCGCATCCTTTGCCAATGTAGGTTATGACACAATGTTGAGCAGTCTTCTCCTGGTCTTCCGTACGTCTTTGGTGGTTATATATTTCACATGGTTTGTATATCTCTGTTAACCCCAATATGGTAATGTATCCAATCCTCATCCCTTTCTATTTGGTGAACCATAAGTTTTTTAATGAATCTGTGATTGCCTTTCTCTGTGGAAATATCTTCATTGGTATCAATTTTTAAGTAACTCCTGAAAGTGATATGATAGGATATGTGCCTTTTGCTTTCTCACTTACTACACTTGGCGTGATTACGTCTAGACTCATCTATGGTGCTGCAAATGGCATTGTTTCATTTTTTTCACTAGCGAATATTCCATCTGTAAATGGAGGAGTTCTTCTTTGCCCACCCATCTGTTGGTGGTCTTTTTGGTTACTTCCATATCGTGGCTATTGTAATACTGGGCAATGCAGATTTGCCTGCCTGTGTCTTTCCAATTCTCTCTTCTTAGATTATAGGTGGAGGAGTGGGCCTGCTGGATCATATGGTAGCTCAATGTTGACCTTTTTAAGGCACCTCCATTCTGTTCTCATTCGTGGCCCTTTCCAACTTACGTCCCCCTTGAAGTTGAGGGTATGCATTTCTCCACAACACCTTCAGCATTTATTGTTTGTAGTTTTCTTGCTCATGGTTATTCTGACAAGTGTGAGCTGATACCTCTTTGTGGTTGAATTCGCATGTGCCTCATAATCCGTTGAAATTGAGCTTTAAGGCATGTCCTTTTTATTTTTCAAGCAGTGATTACCCCTTAGTTCTTCAAAGTGTTCTCTTAAAGTACGTGTCACCTTTTGAAATGTTTTGGCCGTTACCTCCCTGAAGACATTTTGAGGGCAGGTTTCATTTACAGTTCTGCAGTACTTGTTCCTATGAAATGACCATTAGCACAGGCTTTAAAACTGCTTTTGCAGGTAACTGCCAGAGGGCGGCAGCCTTTCTATGTTCCCCACCCTGGTAACTAGGGAAAAGCCCTTGCGGCCTGTGGTGTTTCTCGGTTATAAATTAGAGTGGAGTGTGCCCGGACAAACCCACACAAGCTGATGTCTCCTTACTTTCGTTGGATTTTTAAATTTAATTTTTATTTTTTATTGGAGTAATTTTCCACTGTGTACGTGGACCACTTCTTCTTTGTGCATTCCTCGGTTGATGGACATTTTCATTGCTTCCAAGTGTTGGCTATGGTAAATATTGTTGGAGTGCAGGATTGCCAGCCTGTGACGTTTGGATTCTCATTTTCTCAGGTGATAGGCCCAGCAGTGGGTGTGATTGATTGACTGGTAGCACCGTGTTTCCCTTTTCAAAGCACCTTCTTTGTGTTTTCATTAGTGGCTCTTACCACGTCCCCCTTAGAATCGAGGGTACGCATTTCTCCACAATCGCTTCAGCATTTATTGTTTACAGCATTGCTGCTAATGGCCCTTCTGGCTGCTGTGAGCTGATAGGTTTTTGTAATTTGGGTTTGCATGTCTTTGAACATTCGTAAAACTCATCATTTTTCTCCGCCGTTTTCTTTTCCGTTAAAAAAAGGAAACAATTGGCAGTACAATATAACTCTTGAAATTGTCTTCTTTGAAGGTTGCCCTCTTTTGAATTATTTGGTCGATTTTCCACCCCAGCGTTTTTTTAGAGAGCAGGTGTCATTTCCCGAACTGCAAGTTTGGTGAATATTTAGTGACCTTTAGCAATGGGTTTAAAGCTGCTGTTGTGGGAAGCGGCCTCTAGGAGGCAGCATTTCCCCATTCCCAAATCTGGGGAGTAGGGCAGCAGAGCCTTTCTGGAAGTCGTGTTCCTAGGTTGTAAATTACATTGGAATGTGCGTGGCGAAACCCCCACAAGTTTATGTGTCATTATTTCTTCTTGGTTTTTAAAAGTGTTTTAATTGGGGTAAAGCTTAGAATATTGTTTGTCCTAGGTGTACACAATCTGGTTCATTTGTACATTATATATGTCTATTCAAGTACAGATCCTCTTCCCATGTAAAATGTTACAGAGGGTTCCGCAGACTTCCCTTGCTATATGGTTGGCCTTTTTGAGATATGTATATCATATGTGTTTGTATACATATAGTAACACTAACCTTAATTTATCCATTCCCCCCACCTGTCGTTTTAGATGAGCATAGTTTGTTTTCTAAATCTGTGAGTGTCTTTCTCTGTGGAAATATGTTCATTTGTGTCAGTTATTAGATAACGCCTATAAGTGCTATCATAGAACACAGGTCTTTTGCTTTCCAACTTACCTCATCTTTCATGATTATCTCCAGACTCATTTGTGGTGCCTCAAAGAGCAATGGTTCATTGTCTTCCATGGCTAATATTCCATTGTGTACATGGACCACTTCTTCTTTATCCATTTACCTGTTGTTGGACATTTTGATTGCTTCACTGTCTTGGCTATTGTGAATAAGGCTGCACTGCAGCTTTTGCGGCCTGTGTCTTCTCGATTCTTGTCTTCTCAGGTGAGAGGTCCAATGGTGCGCCTGCTGGATTGAATAGTACCTCCATTTTTACTTTTAAACACAGCTCCTTTCTGTTCTCATTATTGGCTGTTACCCCTTTACGTCTCACCAGCAGGCAGAGGGTACACAGTTCTCTAAAACCCCTTCAGCATTTATTGTTTGTAGACTTTTTGCTGATGGTCAGTCGACTGGTGTAAGTTGAAACTTTTTGTAGATTAGATTGCATGCGTCTAACACTCCCTGAGGTTGAGCTTTTATCCATTTTCCTTTTTTTTAAAAAGAGTGTGAATAAAACTTAACTCTTCATAATCTCTTCTTGCAATATTTGCCTGTTTTGAATATTTTGTCCATTCCCTACTTCAGCACAAATATTTAGGGCAAGTGTCCTTTACAGCCCTGAATTCTTGTGAATGTTAAGTGACCATTAGCTGTGACTTTAAAGCTGCTCTTGCAGGATACGGCCACAAGGTTGGCAGCATTTCTCCTTTACCAAATTTGGTTACTAGGGAAACAGAGCCTTAATGGAAGTGGTGTTCTAGGGTGTATATTAGAATGGAATGTGCCAGGAAAAAGCCCTTTATCTTTATGTCTCATTACTTCTTGTTCATATTTGTAATTTACTTTTTATTGCTTATCCCAGCAAATTTGATTACAATGGTTTGTTTGTTGTAGGTGTGCAAGATGTGGTTCTTTCACACATATACGTGTATCTATTCTTCCTCGCATCCTTTGCCAATGTAGGTTATGACACAATGTTGAGCAGTCTTCTCCTGGTCTTCCGTACGTCTTTGGTGGTTATATATTTCACATGGTTTGTATATCTCTGTTAACCCCAATATGGTAATGTATCCAATCCTCATCCCTTTCTATTTGGTGAACCATAAGTTTTTTAATGAATCTGTGATTGCCTTTCTCTGTGGAAATATCTTCATTGGTATCAATTTTTAAGTAACTCCTGAAAGTGATATGATAGGATATGTGCCTTTTGCTTTCTCACTTACTACACTTGGCGTGATTACGTCTAGACTCATCTATGGTGCTGCAAATGGCATTGTTTCATTTTTTTCACTAGCGAATATTCCATCTGTAAATGGAGGAGTTCTTCTTTGCCCACCCATCTGTTGGTGGTCTTTTTGGTTACTTCCATATCGTGGCTATTGTAATACTGGGCAATGCAGATTTGCCTGCCTGTGTCTTTCCAATTCTCTCTTCTTAGATTATAGGTGGAGGAGTGGGCCTGCTGGATCATATGGTAGCTCAATGTTGACCTTTTTAAGGCACCTCCATTCTGTTCTCATTCGTGGCCCTTTCCAACTTACGTCCCCCTTGAAGTTGAGGGTATGCATTTCTCCACAACACCTTCAGCATTTATTGTTTGTAGTTTTCTTGCTCATGGTTATTCTGACAAGTGTGAGCTGATACCTCTTTGTGGTTGAATTCGCATGTGCCTCATAATCCGTTGAAATTGAGCTTTAAGGCATGTCCTTTTTATTTTTCAAGCAGTGATTACCCCTTAGTTCTTCAAAGTGTTCTCTTAAAGTACGTGTCACCTTTTGAAATGTTTTGGCCGTTACCTCCCTGAAGACATTTTGAGGGCAGGTTTCATTTACAGTTCTGCAGTACTTGTTCCTATGAAATGACCATTAGCACAGGCTTTAAAACTGCTTTTGCAGGTAACTGCCAGAGGGCGGCAGCCTTTCTATGTTCCCCACCCTGGTAACTAGGGAAAAGCCCTTGCGGCCTGTGGTGTTTCTCGGTTATAAATTAGAGTGGAGTGTGCCCGGACAAACCCACACAAGCTGATGTCTCCTTACTTTCGTTGGATTTTTAAATTTAATTTTTATTTTTTATTGGAGTAATTTTCCACTGTGTACGTGGACCACTTCTTCTTTGTGCATTCCTCGGTTGATGGACATTTTCATTGCTTCCAAGTGTTGGCTATGGTAAATATTGTTGGAGTGCAGGATTGCCAGCCTGTGACGTTTGGATTCTCATTTTCTCAGGTGATAGGCCCAGCAGTGGGTGTGATTGATTGACTGGTAGCACCGTGTTTCCCTTTTCAAAGCACCTTCTTTGTGTTTTCATTAGTGGCTCTTACCACGTCCCCCTTAGAATCGAGGGTACGCATTTCTCCACAATCGCTTCAGCATTTATTGTTTACAGCATTGCTGCTAATGGCCCTTCTGGCTGCTGTGAGCTGATAGGTTTTTGTAATTTGGGTTTGCATGTCTTTGAACATTCGTAAAACTCATCATTTTTCTCCGCCGTTTTCTTTTCCGTTAAAAAAAGGAAACAATTGGCAGTACAATATAACTCTTGAAATTGTCTTCTTTGAAGGTTGCCCTCTTTTGAATTATTTGGTCGATTTTCCACCCCAGCGTTTTTTTAGAGAGCAGGTGTCATTTCCCGAACTGCAAGTTTGGTGAATATTTAGTGACCTTTAGCAATGGGTTTAAAGCTGCTGTTGTGGGAAGCGGCCTCTAGGAGGCAGCATTTCCCCATTCCCAAATCTGGGGAGTAGGGCAGCAGAGCCTTTCTGGAAGTCGTGTTCCTAGGTTGTAAATTACATTGGAATGTGCGTGGCGAAACCCCCACAAGTTTATGTGTCATTATTTCTTCTTGGTTTTTAAAAGTGTTTTAATTGGGGTAAAGCTTAGAATATTGTTTGTCCTAGGTGTACACAATCTGGTTCATTTGTACATTATATATGTCTATTCAAGTACAGATCCTCTTCCCATGTAAAATGTTACAGAGGGTTCCGCAGACTTCCCTTGCTATATGGTTGGCCTTTTTGAGATATGTATATCATATGTGTTTGTATACATATAGTAACACTAACCTTAATTTATCCATTCCCCCCACCTGTCGTTTTAGATGAGCATAGTTTGTTTTCTAAATCTGTGAGTGTCTTTCTCTGTGGAAATATGTTCATTTGTGTCAGTTATTAGATAACGCCTATAAGTGCTATCATAGAACACAGGTCTTTTGCTTTCCAACTTACCTCATCTTTCATGATTATCTCCAGACTCATTTGTGGTGCCTCAAAGAGCAATGGTTCATTGTCTTCCATGGCTAATATTCCATTGTGTACATGGACCACTTCTTCTTTATCCATTTACCTGTTGTTGGACATTTTGATTGCTTCACTGTCTTGGCTATTGTGAATAAGGCTGCACTGCAGCTTTTGCGGCCTGTGTCTTCTCGATTCTTGTCTTCTCAGGTGAGAGGTCCAATGGTGCGCCTGCTGGATTGAATAGTACCTCCATTTTTACTTTTAAACACAGCTCCTTTCTGTTCTCATTATTGGCTGTTACCCCTTTACGTCTCACCAGCAGGCAGAGGGTACACAGTTCTCTAAAACCCCTTCAGCATTTATTGTTTGTAGACTTTTTGCTGATGGTCAGTCGACTGGTGTAAGTTGAAACTTTTTGTAGATTAGATTGCATGCGTCTAACACTCCCTGAGGTTGAGCTTTTATCCATTTTCCTTTTTTTTAAAAAGAGTGTGAATAAAACTTAACTCTTCATAATCTCTTCTTGCAATATTTGCCTGTTTTGAATATTTTGTCCATTCCCTACTTCAGCACAAATATTTAGGGCAAGTGTCCTTTACAGCCCTGAATTCTTGTGAATGTTAAGTGACCATTAGCTGTGACTTTAAAGCTGCTCTTGCAGGATACGGCCACAAGGTTGGCAGCATTTCTCCTTTACCAAATTTGGTTACTAGGGAAACAGAGCCTTAATGGAAGTGGTGTTCTAGGGTGTATATTAGAATGGAATGTGCCAGGAAAAAGCCCTTTATCTTTATGTCTCATTACTTCTTGTTCATATTTGTAATTTACTTTTTATTGCTTATCCCAGCAAATTTGATTACAATGGTTTGTTTGTTGTAGGTGTGCAAGATGTGGTTCTTTCACACATATACGTGTATCTATTCTTCCTCGCATCCTTTGCCAATGTAGGTTATGACACAATGTTGAGCAGTCTTCTCCTGGTCTTCCGTACGTCTTTGGTGGTTATATATTTCACATGGTTTGTATATCTCTGTTAACCCCAATATGGTAATGTATCCAATCCTCATCCCTTTCTATTTGGTGAACCATAAGTTTTTTAATGAATCTGTGATTGCCTTTCTCTGTGGAAATATCTTCATTGGTATCAATTTTTAAGTAACTCCTGAAAGTGATATGATAGGATATGTGCCTTTTGCTTTCTCACTTACTACACTTGGCGTGATTACGTCTAGACTCATCTATGGTGCTGCAAATGGCATTGTTTCATTTTTTTCACTAGCGAATATTCCATCTGTAAATGGAGGAGTTCTTCTTTGCCCACCCATCTGTTGGTGGTCTTTTTGGTTACTTCCATATCGTGGCTATTGTAATACTGGGCAATGCAGATTTGCCTGCCTGTGTCTTTCCAATTCTCTCTTCTTAGATTATAGGTGGAGGAGTGGGCCTGCTGGATCATATGGTAGCTCAATGTTGACCTTTTTAAGGCACCTCCATTCTGTTCTCATTCGTGGCCCTTTCCAACTTACGTCCCCCTTGAAGTTGAGGGTATGCATTTCTCCACAACACCTTCAGCATTTATTGTTTGTAGTTTTCTTGCTCATGGTTATTCTGACAAGTGTGAGCTGATACCTCTTTGTGGTTGAATTCGCATGTGCCTCATAATCCGTTGAAATTGAGCTTTAAGGCATGTCCTTTTTATTTTTCAAGCAGTGATTACCCCTTAGTTCTTCAAAGTGTTCTCTTAAAGTACGTGTCACCTTTTGAAATGTTTTGGCCGTTACCTCCCTGAAGACATTTTGAGGGCAGGTTTCATTTACAGTTCTGCAGTACTTGTTCCTATGAAATGACCATTAGCACAGGCTTTAAAACTGCTTTTGCAGCTAACTGCCAGAGGGCGGCAGCCTTTCTATGTTCCCCACCCTGGTAACTAGGGAAAAGCCCTTGCGGCCTGTGGTGTTTCTCGGTTATAAATTAGAGTGGAGTGTGCCCGGACAAACCCACACAAGCTGATGTCTCCTTACTTTCGTTGGATTTTTAAATTTAATTTTTATTTTTTATTGGAGTAATTTTCCACTGTGTACGTGGACCACTTCTTCTTTGTGCATTCCTCGGTTGATGGACATTTTCATTGCTTCCAAGTGTTGGCTATGGTAAATATTGTTGGAGTGCAGGATTGCCAGCCTGTGACGTTTGGATTCTCATTTTCTCAGGTGATAGGCCCAGCAGTGGGTGTGATTGATTGACTGGTAGCACCGTGTTTCCCTTTTCAAAGCACCTTCTTTGTGTTTTCATTAGTGGCTCTTACCACGTCCCCCTTAGAATCGAGGGTATGCATTTCTCCACAATCGCTTCAGCATTTATTGTTTACAGCATTGATGCTAATGGCCCTTCTGGCTGCTGTGAGCTGATAGGTTTTTGTAATTTGGGTTTGCATGTCTTTGAACATTCGTAAAACTCATCATTTTTCTCCGCCGTTTTCTTTTCCGTTAAAAAAAGGAAACAATTGGCAGTACAATATAACTCTTGAAATTGTCTTCTTTGAAGGTTGCCCTCTTTTGAATTATTTGGTCGATTTTCCACCCCAGCGTTTTTTTAGAGAGCAGGTGTCATTTCCCGAACTGCAAGTTTGGTGAATATTTAGTGACCTTTAGCAATGGGTTTAAAGCTGCTGTTGTGGGAAGCGGCCTCTAGGAGGCAGCATTTCCCCATTCCCAAATCTGGGGAGTAGGGCAGCAGAGCCTTTCTGGAAGTCGTGTTCCTAGGTTGTAAATTACATTGGAATGTGCGTGGCGAAACCCCCACAAGTTTATGTGTCATTATTTCTTCTTGGTTTTTAAAAGTGTTTTAATTGGGGTAAAGCTTAGAATATTGTTTGTCCTAGGTGTACACAATCTGGTTCATTTGTACATTATATATGTCTATTCAAGTACAGATCCTCTTCCCATGTAAAATGTTACAGAGGGTTCCGCAGACTTCCCTTGCTATATGGTTGGCCTTTTTGAGATATGTATATCATATGTGTTTGTATACATATAGTAACACTAACCTTAATTTATCCATTCCCCCCACCTGTCGTTTTAGATGAGCATAGTTTGTTTTCTAAATCTGTGAGTGTCTTTCTCTGTGGAAATATGTTCATTTGTGTCAGTTATTAGATAACGCCTATAAGTGCTATCATAGAACACAGGTCTTTTGCTTTCCAACTTACCTCATCTTTCATGATTATCTCCAGACTCATTTGTGGTGCCTCAAAGAGCAATGGTTCATTGTCTTCCATGGCTAATATTCCATTGTGTACATGGACCACTTCTTCTTTATCCATTTACCTGTTGTTGGACATTTTGATTGCTTCACTGTCTTGGCTATTGTGAATAAGGCTGCACTGCAGCTTTTGCGGCCTGTGTCTTCTCGATTCTTGTCTTCTCAGGTGAGAGGTCCAATGGTGCGCCTGCTGGATTGAATAGTACCTCCATTTTTACTTTTAAACACAGCTCCTTTCTGTTCTCATTATTGGCTGTTACCCCTTTACGTCTCACCAGCAGGCAGAGGGTACACAGTTCTCTAAAACCCCTTCAGCATTTATTGTTTGTAGACTTTTTGCTGATGGTCAGTCGACTGGTGTAAGTTGAAACTTTTTGTAGATTAGATTGCATGCGTCTAACACTCCCTGAGGTTGAGCTTTTATCCATTTTCCTTTTTTTTAAAAAGAGTGTGAATAAAACTTAACTCTTCATAATCTCTTCTTGCAATATTTGCCTGTTTTGAATATTTTGTCCATTCCCTACTTCAGCACAAATATTTAGGGCAAGTGTCCTTTACAGCCCTGAATTCTTGTGAATGTTAAGTGACCATTAGCTGTGACTTTAAAGCTGCTCTTGCAGGATACGGCCACAAGGTTGGCAGCATTTCTCCTTTACCAAATTTGGTTACTAGGGAAACAGAGCCTTAATGGAAGTGGTGTTCTAGGGTGTATATTAGAATGGAATGTGCCAGGAAAAAGCCCTTTATCTTTATGTCTCATTACTTCTTGTTCATATTTGTAATTTACTTTTTATTGCTTATCCCAGCAAATTTGATTACAATGGTTTGTTTGTTGTAGGTGTGCAAGATGTGGTTCTTTCACACATATACGTGTATCTATTCTTCCTCGCATCCTTTGCCAATATAGGTTATGACACAATGTTGAGCAGTCTTCTCCTGGTCTTCCGTACGTCTTTGGTGGTTATATATTTCACATGGTTTGTATATCTCTGTTAACCCCAATATGGTAATGTATCCAATCCTCATCCCTTTCTATTTGGTGAACCATAAGTTTTTTAATGAATCTGTGATTGCCTTTCTCTGTGGAAATATCTTCATTGGTATCAATTTTTAAGTAACTCCTGAAAGTGATATGATAGGATATGTGCCTTTTGCTTTTTCACTAACTACACATGGCGTGATTACGACTAGACTCATCTATGGTGCTGCAAATGGCATTGTTTCATTTTTTCACTAGCGAATATTCCATCTGTACATGGAGGAGTTCTTCTTTGCCCACCCATCTGTTGGTGGTCTTTTTGGTTACTTCCATATCTTGGCTATTGTAATACTGGGCAATGCAGATTTGCCTGCCTGTGTCTTTCCAATTCTCTCTTCTTAGATTATAGGTGGAGGAGTGGGCCTGCTGGATCATATGGTAGCTCAATGTTTATATTTTTAAGGCACCTCCACTCTGTTCTCATTCGTGGCCCTTTCCAACTTACGTCCCCCTTGAAGTTGAGGGTATGCATTTCTCCACAACACCTTCAGCATTTATTGTTTGTAGTTTTCTTGCTCTTGGTTATTCTGACAAGTGTGAGCTGATACCTCTTTGTGGTTGAATTCGCATGTGCCTCATAATCCGTTGAAATTGAGCTTTAAGACATGTCCTTTTTATTTTTCAAGCAGTGATTACCCCTTAGTTCTTCAAAGTGTTCTCTTAAAGTACGTGTCACCTTTTGAAATGTTTTGGCCGTTACCTCCCTGAAGACATTTTGAGGGCAGGTTTCATTTACAGTTCTGCAGTACTTGTTCCTATGAAATGACCATTAGCACAGGCTTTAAAACTGCTTTTGCAGGTAACTGCCAGAGGGCGGCAGCCTTTCTATGTTCCCCACCCTGGTAACTAGGGAAAAGCCCTTGCGGCCTGTGGTGTTTCTCGGTTATAAATTAGAGTGGAGTGTGCCCGGACAAACCCACACAAGCTGATGTCTCCTTACTTTTGTTGGATTTTTAAATTTAATTTTTATTTTTTATTGGAGTAATTTTCCACTGTGTACGTGGACCACTTCTTCTTTGTGCATTCCTCGGTTGATGGACATTTTCATTGCTTCCAAGTGTTGGCTATGGTAAATATTTTTGGAGTGCAGGTTTGCCAGCCTGTGACTTTTTGATTCTCATGTTCTCAGGTGATAGGCCCAGCAGTGGGTGTGATTGATTGACTGGTAGCACCGTGTTTCCCTTTTCAAAGCACCCTCTTTGTGTTTTCATTAGTGGCTCTTACCACGTCCCCCTTAGAGTCGAGGGTACGCATTTCTCCACAATCGCTTCAGCATTTATTGTTTACAGCATTTATGCTAATGGCCCTTCTGGCTGCTGTGAGCTGATAGGTTTTTGTAATTTGGGTTTGCATGTCTTTGAAAATTCGTAAAACTCATCATTTTTCTCCGCCGTTTTCTTTTCTGTTAAAAAAAGGAAACAATTGGCAGTACAATATAACTCTTGAAATTGTCTTCTTTGAAGGTTGCCCTCTTTTGAATTATTTGGTCGATTTTCCACCCCAGCGTTTTTTTAGAGAGCAGGTGTCATTTCCCGAACTGCAAGTTTGGTGAATATTTAGTGACCTTTAGCAATGGGTTTAAAGCTGCTGTTGTGGGAAGTGGCCTCAAGGAGGCAGCATTTCTCCATTCCCAAATCTGGGTAGTAGGGCAGCAGAGCCTTTCTGGAAGTCGTGTTCCTAGGTTGTAAATTCCATTGGAATGTGCGTGGAGAAACCCCCATAAGTTTATGTGTCATTATTTCTTCTTGGTTTTTAAAAGTGTTTTAATTGGGGTAAAGCTTAGAATATTGTTTGTCCTAGGTGTACACAATCTGGTTCATTTGTACATTATATATGTCTATTCAAGTACAGATCCTCTTCCCATGTAAAATGTTACAGAGGGTTCCGCAGACTTCCCTTGCTATATGGTTGGCCTTTTTGAGATATGTATATCATATGTGTTTGTATACATATAGTAACACTAACCTTAATTTATCCATTCCCCCCACCTGTCGTTTTAGATGAGCATAGTTTGTTTTCTAAATCTGTGAGTGTCTTTCTCTGTGGAAATATGTTCATTTGTGTCAGTTATTAGATAACGCCTATAAGTGCTATCATAGAACACAGGTCTTTTGCTTTCCAACTTACCTCATCTTTCATGATTATCTCCAGACTCATTTGTGGTGCCTCAAAGAGCAATGGTTCATTGTCTTCCATGGCTAATATTCCATTGTGTACATGGACCACTTCTTCTTTATCCATTTACCTGTTGTTGGACATTTTGATTGCTTCACTGTCTTGGCTATTGTGAATAAGGCTGCACTGCAGCTTTTGCGGCCTGTGTCTTCTCGATTCTTGTCTTCTCAGGTGAGAGGTCCAATGGTGCGCCTGCTGGATTGAATAGTACCTCCATTTTTACTTTTAAACACAGCTCCTTTCTGTTCTCATTATTGGCTGTTACCCCTTTACGTCTCACCAGCAGGCAGAGGGTACACAGTTCTCTAAAACCCCTTCAGCATTTATTGTTTGTAGACTTTTTGCTGATGGTCAGTCGACTGGTGTAAGTTGAAACTTTTTGTAGATTAGATTGCATGCGTCTAACACTCCCTGAGGTTGAGCTTTTATCCATTTTCCTTTTTTTTAAAAAGAGTGTGAATAAAACTTAACTCTTCATAATCTCTTCTTGCAATATTTGCCTGTTTTGAATATTTTGTCCATTCCCTACTTCAGCACAAATATTTAGGGCAAGTGTCCTTTACAGCCCTGAATTCTTGTGAATGTTAAGTGACCATTAGCTGTGACTTTAAAGCTGCTCTTGCAGGATACGGCCACAAGGTTGGCAGCATTTCTCCTTTACCAAATTTGGTTACTAGGGAAACAGAGCCTTAATGGAAGTGGTGTTCTAGGGTGTATATTAGAATGGAATGTGCCAGGAAAAAGCCCTTTATCTTTATGTCTCATTACTTCTTGTTCATATTTGTAATTTACTTTTTATTGCTTATCCCAGCAAATTTGATTACAATGGTTTGTTTGTTGTAGGTGTGCAAGATGTGGTTCTTTCACACATATACGTGTATCTATTCTTCCTCGCATCCTTTGCCAATATAGGTTATGACACAATGTTGAGCAGTCTTCTCCTGGTCTTCCGTACGTCTTTGGTGGTTATATATTTCACATGGTTTGTATATCTCTGTTAACCCCAATATGGTAATGTATCCAATCCTCATCCCTTTCTATTTGGTGAACCATAAGTTTTTTAATGAATCTGTGATTGCCTTTCTCTGTGGAAATATCTTCATTGGTATCAATTTTTAAGTAACTCCTGAAAGTGATATGATAGGATATGTGCCTTTTGCTTTTTCACTTACTACACATGGCGTGATTACGACTAGACTCATCTATGGTGCTGCAAATGGCATTGTTTCATTTTTTCACTAGCGAATATTCCATCTGTACATGGAGGAGTTCTTCTTTGCCCACCCATCTGTTGGTGGTCTTTTTGGTTACTTCCATATCTTGGCTATTGTAATACTGGGCAATGCAGATTTGCCTGCCTGTGTCTTTCCAATTCTCTCTTCTTAGATTATAGGTGGAGGAGTGGGCCTGCTGGATCATATGGTAGCTCAATGTTTATATTTTTAAGGCACCTCCACTCTGTTCTCATTCGTGGCCCTTTCCAACTTACGTCCCCCTTGAAGTTGAGGGTATGCATTTCTCCACAACACCTTCAGCATTTATTGTTTGTAGTTTTCTTGCTCATGGTTATTCTGACAAGTGTGAGCTGATACCTCTTTGTGGTTGAATTCGCATGTGCCTCATAATCCGTTGAAATTGAGCTTTAAGGCATGTCCTTTTTATTTTTCAAGCAGTGATTACCCCTTAGTTCTTCAAAGTGTTCTCTTAAAGTACGTGTCACCTTTTGAAATGTTTTGGCCGTTACCTCCCTGAAGACATTTTGAGGGCATGTTTCATTTACAGTTCTGCAGTACTTGTTCCTATGAAATGACCATTAGCACAGGCTTTAAAACTGCTTTTGCAGGTAACTGCCAGAGGGCGGCAGCCTTTCTATGTTCCCCACCCTGGTAACTAGGGAAAAGCCCTTGCGGCCTGTGGTGTTTCTCGGTTATAAATTAGAGTGGAGTGTGCCCGGACAAACCCACACAAGCTGATGTCTCCTTACTTTCGTTGGATTTTTAAATTTAATTTTTATTTTTTATTGGAGTAATTTTCCACTGTGTACGTGGACCACTTCTTCTTTGTGCATTCCTCGGTTGATGGACATTTTCATTGCTTCCAAGTGTTGGCTATGGTAAATATTGTTGGAGTGCAGGTTTGCCAGCCTGTGACTTTTTGATTCTCATGTTCTCAGGTGATAGGCCCAGCAGTGGGTGTGATTGATTGACTGGTAGCACCGTGTTTCCCTTTTCAAAGCACCCTCTTTGTGTTTTCATTAGTGGCTCTTACCACGTCCCCCTTAGAGTCGAGGGTACGCATTTCTCCACAATCGCTTCAGCATTTATTGTTTACAGCATTGATGCTAATGGCCCTTCTGGCTGCTGTGAGCTGATAGGTTTTTGTAATTTGGGTTTGCATGTCTTTGAAAATTCGTAAAACTCATCATTTTTCTCCGCCGTTTTCTTTTCTGTTAAAAAAAGGAAACAATTGGCAGTACAATATAACTCTTGAAATTGTCTTCTTTGAAGGTTGCCCTCTTTTGAATTATTTGGTCGATTTTCCACCCCAGCGTTTTTTTAGAGAGCAGGTGTCATTTCCCGAACTGCAAGTTTGGTGAATATTTAGTGACCTTTAGCAATGGGTTTAAAGCTGCTGTTGTGGGAAGTGGCCTCAAGGAGGCAGCATTTCTCCATTCCCAAATCTGGGTAGTAGGGCAGCAGAGCCTTTCTGGAAGTCGTGTTCCTAGGTTGTAAATTCCATTGGAATGTGCGTGGAGAAACCCCCATAAGTTTATGTGTCATTATTTCTTCTTGGTTTTTAAAAGTGTTTTAATTGGGGTAAAGCTTAGAATATTGTTTGTCCTAGGTGTACACAATCTGGTTCATTTGTACATTATATATGTCTATTCAAGTACAGATCCTCTTCCCATGTAAAATGTTACAGAGGGTTCCGCAGACTTCCCTTGCTATATGGTTGGCCTTTTTGAGATATGTATATCATATGTGTTTGTATACATATAGTAACACTAACCTTAATTTATCCATTCCCCCCACCTGTCGTTTTAGATGAGCATAGTTTGTTTTCTAAATCTGTGAGTGTCTTTCTCTGTGGAAATATGTTCATTTGTGTCAGTTATTAGATAACGCCTATAAGTGCTATCATAGAACACAGGTCTTTTGCTTTCCAACTTACCTCATCTTTCATGATTATCTCCAGACTCATTTGTGGTGCCTCAAAGAGCAATGGTTCATTGTCTTCCATGGCTAATATTCCATTGTGTACATGGACCACTTCTTCTTTATCCATTTACCTGTTGTTGGACATTTTGATTGCTTCACTGTCTTGGCTATTGTGAATAAGGCTGCACTGCAGCTTTTGCGGCCTGTGTCTTCTCGATTCTTGTCTTCTCAGGTGAGAGGTCCAATGGTGCGCCTGCTGGATTGAATAGTACCTCCATTTTTACTTTTAAACACAGCTCCTTTCTGTTCTCATTATTGGCTGTTACCCCTTTACGTCTCACCAGCAGGCAGAGGGTACACAGTTCTCTAAAACCCCTTCAGCATTTATTGTTTGTAGACTTTTTGCTGATGGTCAGTCGACTGGTGTAAGTTGAAACTTTTTGTAGATTAGATTGCATGCGTCTAACACTCCCTGAGGTTGAGCTTTTATCCATTTTCCTTTTTTTTAAAAAGAGTGTGAATAAAACTTAACTCTTCATAATCTCTTCTTGCAATATTTGCCTGTTTTGAATATTTTGTCCATTCCCTACTTCAGCACAAATATTTAGGGCAAGTGTCCTTTACAGCCCTGAATTCTTGTGAATGTTAAGTGACCATTAGCTGTGACTTTAAAGCTGCTCTTGCAGGATACGGCCACAAGGTTGGCAGCATTTCTCCTTTACCAAATTTGGTTACTAGGGAAACAGAGCCTTAATGGAAGTGGTGTTCTAGGGTGTATATTAGAATGGAATGTGCCAGGAAAAAGCCCTTTATCTTTATGTCTCATTACTTCTTGTTCATATTTGTAATTTACTTTTTATTGCTTATCCCAGCAAATTTGATTACAATGGTTTGTTTGTTGTAGGTGTGCAAGATGTGGTTCTTTCACACATATACGTGTATCTATTCTTCCTCGCATCCTTTGCCAATGTAGGTTATGACACAATGTTGAGCAGTCTTCTCCTGGTCTTCCGTACGTCTTTGGTGGTTATATATTTCACATGGTTTGTATATCTCTGTTAACCCCAATATGGTAATGTATCCAATCCTCATCCCTTTCTATTTGGTGAACCATAAGTTTTTTAATGAATCTGTGATTGCCTTTCTCTGTGGAAATATCTTCATTGGTATCAATTTTTAAGTAACTCCTGAAAGTGATATGATAGGATATGTGCCTTTTGCTTTCTCACTTACTACACTTGGCGTGATTACGTCTAGACTCATCTATGGTGCTGCAAATGGCATTGTTTCATTTTTTTCACTAGCGAATATTCCATCTGTAAATGGAGGAGTTCTTCTTTGCCCACCCATCTGTTGGTGGTCTTTTTGGTTACTTCCATATCGTGGCTATTGTAATACTGGGCAATGCAGATTTGCCTGCCTGTGTCTTTCCAATTCTCTCTTCTTAGATTATAGGTGGAGGAGTGGGCCTGCTGGATCATATGGTAGCTCAATGTTGACCTTTTTAAGGCACCTCCATTCTGTTCTCATTCGTGGCCCTTTCCAACTTACGTCCCCCTTGAAGTTGAGGGTATGCATTTCTCCACAACACCTTCAGCATTTATTGTTTGTAGTTTTCTTGCTCATGGTTATTCTGACAAGTGTGAGCTGATACCTCTTTGTGGTTGAATTCGCATGTGCCTCATAATCCGTTGAAATTGAGCTTTAAGGCATGTCCTTTTTATTTTTCAAGCAGTGATTACCCCTTAGTTCTTCAAAGTGTTCTCTTAAAGTACGTGTCACCTTTTGAAATGTTTTGGCCGTTACCTCCCTGAAGACATTTTGAGGGCAGGTTTCATTTACAGTTCTGCAGTACTTGTTCCTATGAAATGACCATTAGCACAGGCTTTAAAACTGCTTTTGCAGGTAACTGCCAGAGGGCGGCAGCCTTTCTATGTTCCCCACCCTGGTAACTAGGGAAAAGCCCTTGCGGCCTGTGGTGTTTCTCGGTTATAAATTAGAGTGGAGTGTGCCCGGACAAACCCACACAAGCTGATGTCTCCTTACTTTCGTTGGATTTTTAAATTTAATTTTTATTTTTTATTGGAGTAATTTTCCACTGTGTACGTGGACCACTTCTTCTTTGTGCATTCCTCGGTTGATGGACATTTTCATTGCTTCCAAGTGTTGGCTATGGTAAATATTGTTGGAGTGCAGGATTGCCAGCCTGTGACGTTTGGATTCTCATTTTCTCAGGTGATAGGCCCAGCAGTGGGTGTGATTGATTGACTGGTAGCACCGTGTTTCCCTTTTCAAAGCACCTTCTTTGTGTTTTCATTAGTGGCTCTTACCACGTCCCCCTTAGAATCGAGGGTACGCATTTCTCCACAATCGCTTCAGCATTTATTGTTTACAGCATTGATGCTAATGGCCCTTCTGGCTGCTGTGAGCTGATAGGTTTTTGTAATTTGGGTTTGCATGTCTTTGAACATTCGTAAAACTCATCATTTTTCTCCGCCGTTTTCTTTTCCGTTAAAAAAAGGAAACAATTGGCAGTACAATATAACTCTTGAAATTGTCTTCTTTGAAGGTTGCCCTCTTTTGAATTATTTGGTTGATTTTCCACCCCAGCGTTTTTTTAGAGAGCAGGTGTCATTTCCCGAACTGCAAGTTTGGTGAATATTTAGTGACCTTTAGCAATGGGTTTAAAGCTGCTGTTGTGGGAAGCGGCCTCTAGGAGGCAGCATTTCCCCATTCCCAAATCTGGGGAGTAGGGCAGCAGAGCCTTTCTGGAAGTCGTGTTCCTAGGTTGTAAATTACATTGGAATGTGCGTGGCGAAACCCCCACAAGTTTATGTGTCATTATTTCTTCTTGGTTTTTAAAAGTGTTTTAATTGGGGTAAAGCTTAGAATATTGTTTGTCCTAGGTGTACACAATCTGGTTCATTTGTACATTATATATGTCTATTCAAGTACAGATCCTCTTCCCATGTAAAATGTTACAGAGGGTTCCGCAGACTTCCCTTGCTATATGGTTGGCCTTTTTGAGATATGTATATCATATGTGTTTGTATACATATAGTAACACTAACCTTAATTTATCCATTCCCCCCACCTGTCGTTTTAGATGAGCATAGTTTGTTTTCTAAATCTGTGAGTGTCTTTCTCTGTGGAAATATGTTCATTTGTGTCAGTTATTAGATAACGCCTATAAGTGCTATCATAGAACACAGGTCTTTTGCTTTCCAACTTACCTCATCTTTCATGATTATCTCCAGACTCATTTGTGGTGCCTCAAAGAGCAATGGTTCATTGTCTTCCATGGCTAATATTCCATTGTGTACATGGACCACTTCTTCTTTATCCATTTACCTGTTGTTGGACATTTTGATTGCTTCACTGTCTTGGCTATTGTGAATAAGGCTGCACTGCAGCTTTTGCGGCCTGTGTCTTCTCGATTCTTGTCTTCTCAGGTGAGAGGTCCAATGGTGCGCCTGCTGGATTGAATAGTACCTCCATTTTTACTTTTAAACACAGCTCCTTTCTGTTCTCATTATTGGCTGTTACCCCTTTACGTCTCACCAGCAGGCAGAGGGTACACAGTTCTCTAAAACCCCTTCAGCATTTATTGTTTGTAGACTTTTTGCTGATGGTCAGTCGACTGGTGTAAGTTGAAACTTTTTGTAGATTAGATTGCATGCGTCTAACACTCCCTGAGGTTGAGCTTTTATCCATTTTCCTTTTTTTTAAAAAGAGTGTGAATAAAACTTAACTCTTCATAATCTCTTCTTGCAATATTTGCCTGTTTTGAATATTTTGTCCATTCCCTACTTCAGCACAAATATTTAGGGCAAGTGTCCTTTACAGCCCTGAATTCTTGTGAATGTTAAGTGACCATTAGCTGTGACTTTAAAGCTGCTCTTGCAGGATACGGCCACAAGGTTGGCAGCATTTCTCCTTTACCAAATTTGGTTACTAGGGAAACAGAGCCTTAATGGAAGTGGTGTTCTAGGGTGTATATTAGAATGGAATGTGCCAGGAAAAAGCCCTTTATCTTTATGTCTCATTACTTCTTGTTCATATTTGTAATTTACTTTTTATTGCTTATCCCAGCAAATTTGATTACAATGGTTTGTTTGTTGTAGGTGTGCAAGATGTGGTTCTTTCACACATATACGTGTATCTATTCTTCCTCGCATCCTTTGCCAATATAGGTTATGACACAATGTTGAGCAGTCTTCTCCTGGTCTTCCGTACGTCTTTGGTGGTTATATATTTCACATGGTTTGTATATCTCTGTTAACCCCAATATGGTAATGTATCCAATCCTCATCCCTTTCTATTTGGTGAACCATAAGTTTTTTAATGAATCTGTGATTGCCTTTCTCTGTGGAAATATCTTCATTGGTATCAATTTTTAAGTAACTCCTGAAAGTGATATGATAGGATATGTGCCTTTTGCTTTTTCACTTACTACACATGGCGTGATTACGACTAGACTCATCTATGGTGCTGCAAATGGCATTGTTTCATTTTTTCACTAGCGAATATTCCATCTGTACATGGAGGAGTTCTTCTTTGCCCACCCATCTGTTGGTGGTCTTTTTGGTTACTTCCATATCTTGGCTATTGTAATACTGGGCAATGCAGATTTGCCTGCCTGTGTCTTTCCAATTCTCTCTTCTTAGATTATAGGTGGAGGAGTGGGCCTGCTGGATCATATGGTAGCTCAATGTTTATATTTTTAAGGCACCTCCACTCTGTTCTCATTCGTGGCCCTTTCCAACTTACGTCCCCCTTGAAGTTGAGGGTATGCATTTCTCCACAACACCTTCAGCATTTATTGTTTGTAGTTTTCTTGCTCATGGTTATTCTGACAAGTGTGAGCTGATACCTCTTTGTGGTTGAATTCGCATGTGCCTCATAATCCGTTGAAATTGAGCTTTAAGACATGTCCTTTTTATTTTTCAAGCAGTGATTACCCCTTAGTTCTTCAAAGTGTTCTCTTAAAGTACGTGTCACCTTTTGAAATGTTTTGGCCGTTACCTCCCTGAAGACATTTTGAGGGCAGGTTTCATTTACAGTTCTGCAGTACTTGTTCCTATGAAATGACCATTAGCACAGGCTTTAAAACTGCTTTTGCAGGTAACTGCCAGAGGGCGGCAGCCTTTCTATGTTCCCCACCCTGGTAACTAGGGAAAAGCCCTTGCGGCCTGTGGTGTTTCTCGGTTATAAATTAGAGTGGAGTGTGCCCGGACAAACCCACACAAGCTGATGTCTCCTTACTTTTGTTGGATTTTTAAATTTAATTTTTATTTTTTATTGGAGTAATTTTCCACTGTGTACGTGGACCACTTCTTCTTTGTGCATTCCTCGGTTGATGGACATTTTCATTGCTTCCAAGTGTTGGCTATGGTAAATATTTTTGGAGTGCAGGTTTGCCAGCCTGTGACTTTTTGATTCTCATGTTCTCAGGTGATAGGCCCAGCAGTGGGTGTGATTGATTGACTGGTAGCACCGTGTTTCCCTTTTCAAAGCACCCTCTTTGTGTTTTCATTAGTGGCTCTTACCACGTCCCCCTTAGAGTCGAGGGTACGCATTTCTCCACAATCGCTTCAGCATTTATTGTTTACAGCATTTATGCTAATGGCCCTTCTGGCTGCTGTGAGCTGATAGGTTTTTGTAATTTGGGTTTGCATGTCTTTGAAAATTCGTAAAACTCATCATTTTTCTCCGCCGTTTTCTTTTCTGTTAAAAAAAGGAAACAATTGGCAGTACAATATAACTCTTGAAATTGTCTTCTTTGAAGGTTGCCCTCTTTTGAATTATTTGGTCGATTTTCCACCCCAGCGTTTTTTTAGAGAGCAGGTGTCATTTCCCGAACTGCAAGTTTGGTGAATATTTAGTGACCTTTAGCAATGGGTTTAAAGCTGCTGTTGTGGGAAGTGGCCTCAAGGAGGCAGCATTTCTCCATTCCCAAATCTGGGTAGTAGGGCAGCAGAGCCTTTCTGGAAGTCGTGTTCCTAGGTTGTAAATTCCATTGGAATGTGCGTGGAGAAACCCCCATAAGTTTATGTGTCATTATTTCTTCTTGGTTTTTAAAAGTGTTTTAATTGGGGTAAAGCTTAGAATATTGTTTGTCCTAGGTGTACACAATCTGGTTCATTTGTACATTATATATGTCTATTCAAGTACAGATCCTCTTCCCATGTAAAATGTTACAGAGGGTTCCGCAGACTTCCCTTGCTATATGGTTGGCCTTTTTGAGATATGTATATCATATGTGTTTGTATACATATAGTAACACTAACCTTAATTTATCCATTCCCCCCACCTGTCGTTTTAGATGAGCATAGTTTGTTTTCTAAATCTGTGAGTGTCTTTCTCTGTGGAAATATGTTCATTTGTGTCAGTTATTAGATAACGCCTATAAGTGCTATCATAGAACACAGGTCTTTTGCTTTCCAACTTACCTCATCTTTCATGATTATCTCCAGACTCATTTGTGGTGCCTCAAAGAGCAATGGTTCATTGTCTTCCATGGCTAATATTCCATTGTGTACATGGACCACTTCTTCTTTATCCATTTACCTGTTGTTGGACATTTTGATTGCTTCACTGTCTTGGCTATTGTGAATAAGGCTGCACTGCAGCTTTTGCGGCCTGTGTCTTCTCGATTCTTGTCTTCTCAGGTGAGAGGTCCAATGGTGCGCCTGCTGGATTGAATAGTACCTCCATTTTTACTTTTAAACACAGCTCCTTTCTGTTCTCATTATTGGCTGTTACCCCTTTACGTCTCACCAGCAGGCAGAGGGTACACAGTTCTCTAAAACCCCTTCAGCATTTATTGTTTGTAGACTTTTTGCTGATGGTCAGTCGACTGGTGTAAGTTGAAACTTTTTGTAGATTAGATTGCATGCGTCTAACACTCCCTGAGGTTGAGCTTTTATCCATTTTCCTTTTTTTTAAAAAGAGTGTGAATAAAACTTAACTCTTCATAATCTCTTCTTGCAATATTTGCCTGTTTTGAATATTTTGTCCATTCCCTACTTCAGCACAAATATTTAGGGCAAGTGTCCTTTACAGCCCTGAATTCTTGTGAATGTTAAGTGACCATTAGCTGTGACTTTAAAGCTGCTCTTGCAGGATACGGCCACAAGGTTGGCAGCATTTCTCCTTTACCAAATTTGGTTACTAGGGAAACAGAGCCTTAATGGAAGTGGTGTTCTAGGGTGTATATTAGAATGGAATGTGCCAGGAAAAAGCCCTTTATCTTTATGTCTCATTACTTCTTGTTCATATTTGTAATTTACTTTTTATTGCTTATCCCAGCAAATTTGATTACAATGGTTTGTTTGTTGTAGGTGTGCAAGATGTGGTTCTTTCACACATATACGTGTATCTATTCTTCCTCGCATCCTTTGCCAATATAGGTTATGACACAATGTTGAGCAGTCTTCTCCTGGTCTTCCGTACGTCTTTGGTGGTTATATATTTCACATGGTTTGTATATCTCTGTTAACCCCAATATGGTAATGTATCCAATCCTCATCCCTTTCTATTTGGTGAACCATAAGTTTTTTAATGAATCTGTGATTGCCTTTCTCTGTGGAAATATCTTCATTGGTATCAATTTTTAAGTAACTCCTGAAAGTGATATGATAGGATATGTGCCTTTTGCTTTTTCACTTACTACACATGGCGTGATTACGACTAGACTCATCTATGGTGCTGCAAATGGCATTGTTTCATTTTTTCACTAGCGAATATTCCATCTGTACATGGAGGAGTTCTTCTTTGCCCACCCATCTGTTGGTGGTCTTTTTGGTTACTTCCATATCTTGGCTATTGTAATACTGGGCAATGCAGATTTGCCTGCCTGTGTCTTTCCAATTCTCTCTTCTTAGATTATAGGTGGAGGAGTGGGCCTGCTGGATCATATGGTAGCTCAATGTTTATATTTTTAAGGCACCTCCACTCTGTTCTCATTCGTGGCCCTTTCCAACTTACGTCCCCCTTGAAGTTGAGGGTATGCATTTCTCCACAACACCTTCAGCATTTATTGTTTGTAGTTTTCTTGCTCATGGTTATTCTGACAAGTGTGAGCTGATACCTCTTTGTGGTTGAATTCGCATGTGCCTCATAATCCGTTGAAATTGAGCTTTAAGGCATGTCCTTTTTATTTTTCAAGCAGTGATTACCCCTTAGTTCTTCAAAGTGTTCTCTTAAAGTACGTGTCACCTTTTGAAATGTTTTGGCCGTTACCTCCCTGAAGACATTTTGAGGGCAGGTTTCATTTACAGTTCTGCAGTACTTGTTCCTATGAAATGACCATTAGCACAGGCTTTAAAACTGCTTTTGCAGGTAACTGCCAGAGGGCGGCAGCCTTTCTATGTTCCCCACCCTGGTAACTAGGGAAAAGCCCTTGCGGCCTGTGGTGTTTCTCGGTTATAAATTAGAGTGGAGTGTGCCCGGACAAACCCACACAAGCTGATGTCTCCTTACTTTCGTTGGATTTTTAAATTTAATTTTTATTTTTTATTGGAGTAATTTTCCACTGTGTACGTGGACCACTTCTTCTTTGTGCATTCCTCGGTTGATGGACATTTTCATTGCTTCCAAGTGTTGGCTATGGTAAATATTTTTGGAGTGCAGGTTTGCCAGCCTGTGACTTTTTGATTCTCATGTTCTCAGGTGATAGGCCCAGCAGTGGGTGTGATTGATTGACTGGTAGCACCGTGTTTCCCTTTTCAAAGCACCCTCTTTGTGTTTTCATTAGTGGCTCTTACCACGTCCCCCTTAGAGTCGAGGGTACGCATTTCTCCACAATCGCTTCAGCATTTATTGTTTACAGCATTTATGCTAATGGCCCTTCTGGCTGCTGTGAGCTGATAGGTTTTTGTAATTTGGGTTTGCATGTCTTTGAAAATTCGTAAAACTCATCATTTTTCTCCGCCGTTTTCTTTTCTGTTAAAAAAAGGAAACAATTGGCAGTACAATATAACTCTTGAAATTGTCTTCTTTGAAGGTTGCCCTCTTTTGAATTATTTGGTCGATTTTCCACCCCAGCGTTTTTTTAGAGAGCAGGTGTCATTTCCCGAACTGCAAGTTTGGTGAATATTTAGTGACCTTTAGCAATGGGTTTAAAGCTGCTGTTGTGGGAAGTGGCCTCAAGGAGGCAGCATTTCTCCATTCCCAAATCTGGGTAGTAGGGCAGCAGAGCCTTTCTGGAAGTCGTGTTCCTAGGTTGTAAATTCCATTGGAATGTGCGTGGAGAAACCCCCATAAGTTTATGTGTCATTATTTCTTCTTGGTTTTTAAAAGTGTTTTAATTGGGGTAAAGCTTAGAATATTGTTTGTCCTAGGTGTACACAATCTGGTTCATTTGTACATTATATATGTCTATTCAAGTACAGATCCTCTTCCCATGTAAAATGTTACAGAGGGTTCCGCAGACTTCCCTTGCTATATGGTTGGCCTTTTTGAGATATGTATATCATATGTGTTTGTATACATATAGTAACACTAACCTTAATTTATCCATTCCCCCCACCTGTCGTTTTAGATGAGCATAGTTTGTTTTCTAAATCTGTGAGTGTCTTTCTCTGTGGAAATATGTTCATTTGTGTCAGTTATTAGATAACGCCTATAAGTGCTATCATAGAACACAGGTCTTTTGCTTTCCAACTTACCTCATCTTTCATGATTATCTCCAGACTCATTTGTGGTGCCTCAAAGAGCAATGGTTCATTGTCTTCCATGGCTAATATTCCATTGTGTACATGGACCACTTCTTCTTTATCCATTTACCTGTTGTTGGACATTTTGATTGCTTCACTGTCTTGGCTATTGTGAATAAGGCTGCACTGCAGCTTTTGCGGCCTGTGTCTTCTCGATTCTTGTCTTCTCAGGTGAGAGGTCCAATGGTGCGCCTGCTGGATTGAATAGTACCTCCATTTTTACTTTTAAACACAGCTCCTTTCTGTTCTCATTATTGGCTGTTACCCCTTTACGTCTCACCAGCAGGCAGAGGGTACACAGTTCTCTAAAACCCCTTCAGAATTTATTGTTTGTAGACTTTTTGCTGATGGTCAGTCGACTGGTGTAAGTTGAAACTTTTTGTAGATTAGATTGCATGCGTCTAACACTCCCTGAGGTTGAGCTTTTATCCATTTTCCTTTTTTTTAAAAAGAGTGTGAATAAAACTTAACTCTTCATAATCTCTTCTTGCAATATTTGCCTGTTTTGAATATTTTGTCCATTCCCTACTTCAGCACAAATATTTAGGGCAAGTGTCCTTTACAGCCCTGAATTCTTGTGAATGTTAAGTGACCATTAGCTGTGACTTTAAAGCTGCTCTTGCAGGATATGGCCACAAGGTTGGCAGCATTTCTCCTTTACCAAATTTGGTTACTAGGGAAACAGAGCCTTAATGGAAGTGGTGTTCTAGGTTGCATATTAGAATGGAATCTGCCAGGAAAAAGCCCTTTAACTTTATGTCTCATTACTCCTTGTTCATATTTGTAATTTACTTTTTATTTTTTATCCCAGCAAATTTGATTACAATGGTTTGTTTGTTCTAGGTGTGCAAGATGTGGTTCTATCACACATATACGTGTATCTATTCTTCCTCGCATCTTTTGCCAATATAGGTTATGACACAATGTTGAGCAGTCTTCTCCTGGTCTTCCGTACGTCTTTGGTGGTTATATATTTCACATGGTTTGTATATCTCTGTTAACCCCAATATGGTAATGTATCCAATCCTCATCCCTTTCTATTTGGTGAACCATAAGTTTTTTAATGAATCTGTGATTGCCTTTCTCTGTGGAAATATCTTCATTGGTATCAATTTTTAAGTAACTCCTGAAAGTGATATGATAGGATATGTGCCTTTTGCTTTCTCACTTGCTACACGTGGCGTGATTACGTCTAGACTCATCTATGGTGCTGCAAATGGCATTGTTTCATTTTTTTCACTAGCGAATATTCCATCTGTACATGGAGGAGTTCTTCTTTGCCCACCCATCTGTTGGTGGTCCTTTTGGTTACTTCCATATCTTGGCTATTGTAATACTGGGCAATGCAGATTTGCCTGCCTGTGTCTTTCCAATTCTCTCTTCTTAGATTATAGGTGGAGGAGTGGGCCTGCTGGATCATATGGTAGCTCAATGTTTATATTTTTAAGGCACCTCCATTCTGTTCTCATTCGTGGCCCTTTCCAACTTACGTCCCCCTTGAAGTTGAGGGTATGCATTTCTCCACAACACCTTCAGCATTTATTGTTTGTAGTTTTCTTGCTCATGGTTATTCTGACAAGTGTGAGCTGATACCTCTTTGTGGTTGAATTCGCATGTGCCTCATAATCCGTTGAAATTGAGCTTTAAGGCATGTCCTTTTTATTTTTCAAGCAGTGATTACCCCTTAGTTCTTCAAAGTGTTCTCTTAAAGTACGTGTCACCTTTTGAAATGTTTTGGCCGTTACCTCCCTGAAGACATTTTGAGGGCAGGTTTCATTTACAGTTCTGCAGTACTTGTTCCTATGAAATGACCATTAGCACAGGCTTTAAAACTGCTTTTGCAGCTAACTGCCAGAGGGCGGCAGCCTTTCTATGTTCCCCACCCTGGTAACTAGGGAAAAGCCCTTGCGGCCTGTGGTGTTTCTCGGTTATAAATTAGAGTGGAGTGTGCCCGGACAAACCCACACAAGCTGATGTCTCCTTACTTTTGTTGGATTTTTAAATTTAATTTTTATTTTTTATTGGAGTAATTTTCCACTGTGTACGTGGACCACTTCTTCTTTGTGCATTCCTCGGTTGATGGACATTTTCATTGCTTCCAAGTGTTGGCTATGGTAAATATTTTTGGAGTGCAGGTTTGCCAGCCTGTGACTTTTTGATTCTCATGTTCTCAGGTGATAGGCCCAGCAGTGGGTGTGATTGATTGACTGGTAGCACCGTGTTTCCCTTTTCAAAGCACCCTCTTTGTGTTTTCATTAGTGGCTCTTACCACGTCCCCCTTAGAGTCGAGGGTACGCATTTCTCCACAATCGCTTCAGCATTTATTGTTTACAGCATTTATGCTAATGGCCCTTCTGGCTGCTGTGAGCTGATAGGTTTTTGTAATTTGGGTTTGCATGTCTTTGAAAATTCGTAAAACTCATCATTTTTCTCCGCCGTTTTCTTTTCTGTTAAAAAAAGGAAACAATTGGCAGTACAATATAACTCTTGAAATTGTCTTCTTTGAAGGTTGCCCTCTTTTGAATTATTTGGTCGATTTTCCACCCCAGCGTTTTTTTAGAGAGCAGGTGTCATTTCCCGAACTGCAAGTTTGGTGAATATTTAGTGACCTTTAGCAATGGGTTTAAAGCTGCTGTTGTGGGAAGTGGCCTCAAGGAGGCAGCATTTCTCCATTCCCAAATCTGGGTAGTAGGGCAGCAGAGCCTTTCTGGAAGTCGTGTTCCTAGGTTGTAAATTCCATTGGAATGTGCGTGGAGAAACCCCCATAAGTTTATGTGTCATTATTTCTTCTTGGTTTTTAAAAGTGTTTTAATTGGAGTAAAGCTTAGAATATTGTTTGTCCTAGGTGTACACAATCTGGTTCATTTGTACATTATATATGTCTATTCAAGTACAGATCCTCTTCCCATGTAAAATGTTACAGAGGGTTCCGCAGACTTCCCTTGCTATATGGTTGGCCTTTTTGAGATATGTATATCATATGTGTTTGTATACATATAGTAACACTAACCTTAATTTATCCATTCCCCCCACCTGTCGTTTTAGATGAGCATAGTTTGTTTTCTAAATCTGTGAGTGTCTTTCTCTGTGGAAATATGTTCATTTGTGTCAGTTATTAGATAACGCCTATAAGTGCTATCATAGAACACAGGTCTTTTGCTTTCCAACTTACCTCATCTTTCATGATTATCTCCAGACTCATTTGTGGTGCCTCAAAGAGCAATGGTTCATTGTCTTCCATGGCTAATATTCCATTGTGTACATGGACCACTTCTTCTTTATCCATTTACCTGTTGTTGGACATTTTGATTGCTTCACTGTCTTGGCTATTGTGAATAAGGCTGCACTGCAGCTTTTGCGGCCTGTGTCTTCTCGATTCTTGTCTTCTCAGGTGAGAGGTCCAATGGTGCGCCTGCTGGATTGAATAGTACCTCCATTTTTACTTTTAAACACAGCTCCTTTCTGTTCTCATTATTGGCTGTTACCCCTTTACGTCTCACCAGCAGGCAGAGGGTACACAGTTCTCTAAAACCCCTTCAGCATTTATTGTTTGTAGACTTTTTGCTGATGGTCAGTCGACTGGTGTAAGTTGAAAATTTTTGTAGATTAGATTGCATGCGTCTAACACTCCCTGAGGTTGAGCTTTTATCCATTTTCCTTTTTTTTAAAAAGAGTGTGAATAAAACTTAACTCTTCATAATCTCTTCTTGCAATATTTGCCTGTTTTGAATATTTTGTCCATTCCCTACTTCAGCACAAATATTTAGGGCAAGTGTCCTTTACAGCCCTGAATTCTTGTGAATGTTAAGTGACCATTAGCTGTGACTTTAAAGCTGCTCTTGCAGGATATGGCCACAAGGTTGGCAGCATTTCTCCTTTACCAAATTTGGTTACTAGGGAAACAGAGCCTTAATGGAAGTGGTGTTCTAGGTTGCATATTAGAATGGAATCTGCCAGGAAAAAGCCCTTTAACTTTATGTCTCATTACTCCTTGTTCATATTTGTAATTTACTTTTTATTTTTTATCCCAGCAAATTTGATTACAATGGTTTGTTTGTTCTAGGTGTGCAAGATGTGGTTCTATCACACATATACGTGTATCTATTCTTCCTCGCATCTTTTGCCAATATAGGTTATGACACAATGTTGAGCAGTCTTCTCCTGGTCTTCCGTACGTCTTTGGTGGTTATATATTTCACATGGTTTGTATATCTCTGTTAACCCCAATATGGTAATGTATCCAATCCTCATCCCTTTCTATTTGGTGAACCATAAGTTTTTTAATGAATCTGTGATTGCCTTTCTCTGTGGAAATATCTTCATTGGTATCAATTTTTAAGTAACTCCTGAAAGTGATATGATAGGATATGTGCCTTTTGCTTTCTCACTTACTACACGTGGCGTGATTACGTCTAGACTCATCTATGGTGCTGCAAATGGCATTGTTTCATTTTTTTCACTAGCGAATATTCCATCTGTACATGGAGGAGTTCTTCTTTGCCCACCCATCTGTTGGTGGTCTTTTTGGTTACTTCCATATCTTGGCTATTGTAATACTGGGCAATGCAGATTTGCCTGCCTGTGTCTTTCCAATTCTCTCTTCTTAGATTATAGGTGGAGGAGTGGGCCTGCTGGATCATATGGTAGCTCAATGTTTACCTTTTTAAGGCACCTCCATTCTGTTCTCATTCGTGGCCCTTTCCAACTTACGTCCCCCTTGAAGTTGAGGGTATGCATTTCTCCACAACACCTTCAGCATTTATTGTTTGTAGTTTTCTTGCTCATGGTTATTCTGACAAGTGTGAGCTGATACCTCTTTGTGGTTGAATTCGCATGTGCCTCATAATCCGTTGAAATTGAGCTTTAAGGCATGTCCTTTTTATTTTTCAAGCAGTGATTACCCCTTAGTTCTTCAAAGTGTTCTCTTAAAGTACGTGTCACCTTTTGAAATGTTTTGGCCGTTACCTCCCTGAAGACATTTTGAGGGCAGGTTTCATTTACAGTTCTGCAGTACTTGTTCCTATGAAATGACCATTAGCACAGGCTTTAAAACTGCTTTTGCAGCTAACTGCCAGAGGGCGGCAGCCTTTCTATGTTCCCCACCCTGGTAACTAGGGAAAAGCCCTTGCGGCCTGTGGTGTTTCTCGGTTATAAATTAGAGTGGAGTGTGCCCGGACAAACCCACACAAGCTGATGTCTCCTTACTTTTGTTGGATTTTTAAATTTAATTTTTATTTTTTATTGGAGTAATTTTCCACTGTGTACGTGGACCACTTCTTCTTTGTGCATTCCTCGGTTGATGGACATTTTCATTGCTTCCAAGTGTTGGCTATGGTAAATATTTTTGGAGTGCAGGTTTGCCAGCCTGTGACTTTTTGATTCTCATGTTCTCAGGTGATAGGCCCAGCAGTGGGTGTGATTGATTGACTGGTAGCACCGTGTTTCCCTTTTCAAAGCACCCTCTTTGTGTTTTCATTAGTGGCTCTTACCACGTCCCCCTTAGAGTCGAGGGTACGCATTTCTCCACAATCGCTTCAGCATTTATTGTTTACAGCATTTATGCTAATGGCCCTTCTGGCTGCTGTGAGCTGATAGGTTTTTGTAATTTGGGTTTGCATGTCTTTGAAAATTCGTAAAACTCATCATTTTTCTCCGCCGTTTTCTTTTCTGTTAAAAAAAGGAAACAATTGGCAGTACAATATAACTCTTGAAATTGTCTTCTTTGAAGGTTGCCCTCTTTTGAATTATTTGGTCGATTTTCCACCCCAGCGTTTTTTTAGAGAGCAGGTGTCATTTCCCGAACTGCAAGTTTGGTGAATATTTAGTGACCTTTAGCAATGGGTTTAAAGCTGCTGTTGTGGGAAGTGGCCTCAAGGAGGCAGCATTTCTCCATTCCCAAATCTGGGGAGTAGGGCAGCAGAGCCTTTCTGGAAGTCGTGTTCCTAGGTTGTAAATTCCATTGGAATGTGCGTGGAGAAACCCCCATAAGTTTATGTGTCATTATTTCTTCTTGGTTTTTAAAAGTGTTTTAATTGGGGTAAAGCTTAGAATATTGTTTGTCCTAGGTGTACACAATCTGGTTCATTTGTACATTATATATGTCTATTCAAGTACAGATCCTCTTCCCATGTAAAATGTTACAGAGGGTTCCGCAGACTTCCCTTGCTATATGGTTGGCCTTTTTGAGATATGTATATCATATGTGTTTGTATACATATAGTAACACTAACCTTAATTTATCCATTCCCCCCACCTGTCGTTTTAGATGAGCATAGTTTGTTTTCTAAATCTGTGAGTGTCTTTCTCTGTGGAAATATGTTCATTTGTGTCAGTTATTAGATAACGCCTATAAGTGCTATCATAGAACACAGGTCTTTTGCTTTCCAACTTACCTCATCTTTCATGATTATCTCCAGACTCATTTGTGGTGCCTCAAAGAGCAATGGTTCATTGTCTTCCATGGCTAATATTCCATTGTGTACATGGACCACTTCTTCTTTATCCATTTACCTGTTGTTGGACATTTTGATTGCTTCACTGTCTTGGCTATTGTGAATAAGGCTGCACTGCAGCTTTTGCGGCCTGTGTCTTCTCGATTCTTGTCTTCTCAGGTGAGAGGTCCAATGGTGCGCCTGCTGGATTGAATAGTACCTCCATTTTTACTTTTAAACACAGCTCCTTTCTGTTCTCATTATTGGCTGTTACCCCTTTACGTCTCACCAGCAGGCAGAGGGTACACAGTTCTCTAAAACCCCTTCAGCATTTATTGTTTGTAGACTTTTTGCTGATGGTCAGTCGACTGGTGTAAGTTGAAACTTTTTGTAGATTAGATTGCATGCGTCTAACACTCCCTGAGGTTGAGCTTTTATCCATTTTCCTTTTTTTTAAAAAGAGTGTGAATAAAACTTAACTCTTCATAATCTCTTCTTGCAATATTTGCCTGTTTTGAATATTTTGTCCATTCCCTACTTCAGCACAAATATTTAGGGCAAGTGTCCTTTACAGCCCTGAATTCTTGTGAATGTTAAGTGACCATTAGCTGTGACTTTAAAGCTGCTCTTGCAGGATATGGCCACAAGGTTGGCAGCATTTCTCCTTTACCAAATTTGGTTACTAGGGAAACAGAGCCTTAATGGAAGTGGTGTTCTAGGTTGCATATTAGAATGGAATCTGCCAGGAAAAAGCCCTTTAACTTTATGTCTCATTACTCCTTGTTCATATTTGTAATTTACTTTTTATTTTTTATCCCAGCAAATTTGATTACAATGGTTTGTTTGTTCTAGGTGTGCAAGATGTGGTTCTATCACACATATACGTGTATCTATTCTTCCTCGCATCTTTTGCCAATATAGGTTATGACACAATGTTGAGCAGTCTTCTCCTGGTCTTCCGTACGTCTTTGGTGGTTATATATTTCACATGGTTTGTATATCTCTGTTAACCCCAATATGGTAATGTATCCAATCCTCATCCCTTTCTATTTGGTGAACCATAAGTTTTTTAATGAATCTGTGATTGCCTTTCTCTGTGGAAATATCTTCATTGGTATCAATTTTTAAGTAACTCCTGAAAGTGATATGATAGGATATGTGCCTTTTGCTTTCTCACTTACTACACGTGGCGTGATTACGTCTAGACTCATCTATGGTGCTGCAAATGGCATTGTTTCATTTTTTTCACTAGCGAATATTCCATCTGTACATGGAGGAGTTCTTCTTTGCCCACCCATCTGTTGGTGGTCTTTTTGGTTACTTCCATATCTTGGCTATTGTAATACTGGGCAATGCAGATTTGCCTGCCTGTGTCTTTCCAATTCTCTCTTCTTAGATTATAGGTGGAGGAGTGGGCCTGCTGGATCATATGGTAGCTCAATGTTTACATTTTTAAGGCACCTCCATTCTGTTCTCATTCGTGGCCCTTTCCAACTTACGTCCCCCTTGAAGTTGAGGGTATGCATTTCTCCACAACACCTTCAGCATTTATTGTTTGTAGTTTTCTTGCTCATGGTTATTCTGACAAGTGTGAGCTGATACCTCTTTGTGGTTGAATTCGCATGTGCCTCATAATCCGTTGAAATTGAGCTTTAAGGCATGTCCTTTTTATTTTTCAAGCAGTGATTACCCCTTAGTTCTTCAAAGTGTTCTCTTAAAGTACGTGTCACCTTTTGAAATGTTTTGGCCGTTACCTCCCTGAAGACATTTTGAGGGCAGGTTTCATTTACAGTTCTGCAGTACTTGTTCCTATGAAATGACCATTAGCACAGGCTTTAAAACTGCTTTTGCAGGTAACTGCCAGAGGGCGGCAGCCTTTCTATGTTCCCCACCCTGGTAACTAGGGAAAAGCCCTTGCGGCCTGTGGTGTTTCTCGGTTATAAATTAGAGTGGAGTGTGCCCGGACAAACCCACACAAGCTGATGTCTCCTTACTTTTGTTGGATTTTTAAATTTAATTTTTATTTTTTATTGGAGTAATTTTCCACTGTGTACGTGGACCACTTCTTCTTTGTGCATTCCTCGGTTGATGGACATTTTCATTGCTTCCAAGTGTTGGCTATGGTAAATATTTTTGGAGTGCAGGTTTGCCAGCCTGTGACTTTTTGATTCTCATGTTCTCAGGTGATAGGCCCAGCAGTGGGTGTGATTGATTGACTGGTAGCACCGTGTTTCCCTTTTCAAAGCACCCTCTTTGTGTTTTCATTAGTGGCTCTTACCACGTCCCCCTTAGAGTCGAGGGTACGCATTTCTCCACAATCGCTTCAGCATTTATTGTTTACAGCATTTATGCTAATGGCCCTTCTGGCTGCTGTGAGCTGATAGGTTTTTGTAATTTGGGTTTGCATGTCTTTGAAAATTCGTAAAACTCATCATTTTTCTCCGCCGTTTTCTTTTCTGTTAAAAAAAGGAAACAATTGGCAGTACAATATAACTCTTGAAATTGTCTTCTTTGAAGGTTGCCCTCTTTTGAATTATTTGGTCGATTTTCCACCCCAGCGTTTTTTTAGAGAGCAGGTGTCATTTCCCGAACTGCAAGTTTGGTGAATATTTAGTGACCTTTAGCAATGGGTTTAAAGCTGCTGTTGTGGGAAGTGGCCTCAAGGAGGCAGCATTTCTCCATTCCCAAATCTGGGGAGTAGGGCAGCAGAGCCTTTCTGGAAGTCGTGTTCCTAGGTTGTAAATTCCATTGGAATGTGCGTGGAGAAACCCCCATAAGTTTATGTGTCATTATTTCTTCTTGGTTTTTAAAAGTGTTTTAATTGGGGTAAAGCTTAGAATATTGTTTGTCCTAGGTGTACACAATCTGGTTCATTTGTACATTATATATGTCTATTCAAGTACAGATCCTCTTCCCATGTAAAATGTTACAGAGGGTTCCGCAGACTTCCCTTGCTATATGGTTGGCCTTTTTGAGATATGTATATCATATGTGTTTGTATACATATAGTAACACTAACCTTAATTTATCCATTCCCCCCACCTGTCGTTTTAGATGAGCATAGTTTGTTTTCTAAATCTGTGAGTGTCTTTCTCTGTGGAAATATGTTCATTTGTGTCAGTTATTAGATAACGCCTATAAGTGCTATCATAGAACACAGGTCTTTTGCTTTCCAACTTACCTCATCTTTCATGATTATCTCCAGACTCATTTGTGGTGCCTCAAAGAGCAATGGTTCATTGTCTTCCATGGCTAATATTCCATTGTGTACATGGACCACTTCTTCTTTATCCATTTACCTGTTGTTGGACATTTTGATTGCTTCACTGTCTTGGCTATTGTGAATAAGGCTGCACTGCAGCTTTTGCGGCCTGTGTCTTCTCGATTCTTGTCTTCTCAGGTGAGAGGTCCAATGGTGCGCCTGCTGGATTGAATAGTACCTCCATTTTTACTTTTAAACACAGCTCCTTTCTGTTCTCATTATTGGCTGTTACCCCTTTACGTCTCACCAGCAGGCAGAGGGTACACAGTTCTCTAAAACCCCTTCAGCATTTATTGTTTGTAGACTTTTTGCTGATGGTCAGTCGACTGGTGTAAGTTGAAACTTTTTGTAGATTAGATTGCATGCGTCTAACACTCCCTGAGGTTGAGCTTTTATCCATTTTCCTTTTTTTTAAAAAGAGTGTGAATAAAACTTAACTCTTCATAATCTCTTCTTGCAATATTTGCCTGTTTTGAATATTTTGTCCATTCCCTACTTCAGCACAAATATTTAGGGCAAGTGTCCTTTACAGCCCTGAATTCTTGTGAATGTTAAGTGACCATTAGCTGTGACTTTAAAGCTGCTCTTGCAGGATACGGCCACAAGGTTGGCAGCATTTCTCCTTTACCAAATTTGGTTACTAGGGAAACAGAGCCTTAATGGAAGTGGTGTTCTAGGGTGTATATTAGAATGGAATGTGCCAGGAAAAAGCCCTTTATCTTTATGTCTCATTACTTCTTGTTCATATTTGTAATTTACTTTTTATTGCTTATCCCAGCAAATTTGATTACAATGGTTTGTTTGTTGTAGGTGTGCAAGATGTGGTTCTTTCACACATATACGTGTATCTATTCTTCCTCGCATCCTTTGCCAATATAGGTTATGACACAATGTTGAGCAGTCTTCTCCTGGTCTTCCGTACGTCTTTGGTGGTTATGTATTTCACATGGTTTGTATATCTCTGTTAACCCCAATATGGTAATGTATCCAATCCTCATCCCTTTCTATTTGGTGAACCATAAGTTTTTTAATGAATCTGTGATTGCCTTTCTCTGTGGAAATATCTTCATTGGTATCAATTTTTAAGTAACTCCTGAAAGTGATATGATAGGATATGTGCCTTTTGCTTTTTCACTTACTACACATGGCGTGATTACGACTAGACTCATCTATGGTGCTGCAAATGGCATTGTTTCATTTTTTCACTAGCGAATATTCCATCTGTACATGGAGGAGTTCTTCTTTGCCCACCCATCTGTTGGTGGTCTTTTTGGTTACTTCCATATCTTGGCTATTGTAATACTGGGCAATGCAGATTTGCCTGCCTGTGTCTTTCCAATTCTCTCTTCTTAGATTATAGGTGGAGGAGTGGGCCTGCTGGATCATATGGTAGCTCAATGTTTATATTTTTAAGGCACCTCCACTCTGTTCTCATTCGTGGCCCTTTCCAACTTATGTCCCCCTTGAAGTTGAGGGTATGCATTTCTCCACAACACCTTCAGCATTTATTGTTTGTAGTTTTCTTGCTCATGGTTATTCTGACAAGTGTGAGCTGATACCTCTTTGTGGTTGAATTCGCATGTGCCTCATAATCCGTTGAAATTGAGCTTTAAGGCATGTCCTTTTTATTTTTCAAGCAGTGATTACCCCTTAGTTCTTCAAAGTGTTCTCTTAAAGTACGTGTCACCTTTTGAAATGTTTTGGCCGTTACCTCCCTGAAGACATTTTGAGGGCAGGTTTCATTTACAGTTCTGCAGTACTTGTTCCTATGAAATGACCATTAGCACAGGCTTTAAAACTGCTTTTGCAGCTAACTGCCAGAGGGCGGCAGCCTTTCTATGTTCCCCACCCTGGTAACTAGGGAAAAGCCCTTGCGGCCTGTGGTGTTTCTCGGTTATAAATTAGAGTGGAGTGTGCCCGGACAAACCCACACAAGCTGATGTCTCCTTACTTTCGTTGGATTTTTAAATTTAATTTTTATTTTTTATTGGAGTAATTTTCCACTGTGTACGTGGACCACTTCTTCTTTGTGCATTCCTCGGTTGATGGACATTTTCATTGCTTCCAAGTGTTGGCTATGGTAAATATTTTTGGAGTGCAGGTTTGCCAGCCTGTGACTTTTTGATTCTCATGTTCTCAGGTGATAGGCCCAGCAGTGGGTGTGATTGATTGACTGGTAGCACCGTGTTTCCCTTTTCAAAGCACCCTCTTTGTGTTTTCATTAGTGGCTCTTACCACGTCCCCCTTAGAGTCGAGGGTACGCATTTCTCCACAATCGCTTCAGCATTTATTGTTTACAGCATTTATGCTAATGGCCCTTCTGGCTGCTGTGAGCTGATAGGTTTTTGTAATTTGGGTTTGCATGTCTTTGAAAATTCGTAAAACTCATCATTTTTCTCCGCCGTTTTCTTTTCTGTTAAAAAAAGGAAACAATTGGCAGTACAATATAACTCTTGAAATTGTCTTCTTTGAAGGTTGCCCTCTTTTGAATTATTTGGTCGATTTTCCACCCCAGCGTTTTTTTAGAGAGCAGGTGTCATTTCCCGAACTGCAAGTTTGGTGAATATTTAGTGACCTTTAGCAATGGGTTTAAAGCTGCTGTTGTGGGAAGTGGCCTCAAGGAGGCAGCATTTCTCCATTCCCAAATCTGGGGAGTAGGGCAGCAGAGCCTTTCTGGAAGTCGTGTTCCTAGGTTGTAAATTCCATTGGAATGTGCGTGGAGAAACCCCCATAAGTTTATGTGTCATTATTTCTTCTTGGTTTTTAAAAGTGTTTTAATTGGGGTAAAGCTTAGAATATTGTTTGTCCTAGGTGTACACAATCTGGTTCATTTGTACATTATATATGTCTATTCAAGTACAGATCCTCTTCCCATGTAAAATGTTACAGAGGGTTCCGCAGACTTCCCTTGCTATATGGTTGGCCTTTTTGAGATATGTATATCATATGTGTTTGTATACATATAGTAACACTAACCTTAATTTATCCATTCCCCCCACCTGTCGTTTTAGATGAGCATAGTTTGTTTTCTAAATCTGTGAGTGTCTTTCTCTGTGGAAATATGTTCATTTGTGTCAGTTATTAGATAACGCCTATAAGTGCTATCATAGAACACAGGTCTTTTGCTTTCCAACTTACCTCATCTTTCATGATTATCTCCAGACTCATTTGTGGTGCCTCAAAGAGCAATGGTTCATTGTCTTCCATGGCTAATATTCCATTGTGTACATGGACCACTTCTTCTTTATCCATTTACCTGTTGTTGGACATTTTGATTGCTTCACTGTCTTGGCTATTGTGAATAAGGCTGCACTGCAGCTTTTGCGGCCTGTGTCTTCTCGATTCTTGTCTTCTCAGGTGAGAGGTCCAATGGTGCGCCTGCTGGATTGAATAGTACCTCCATTTTTACTTTTAAACACAGCTCCTTTCTGTTCTCATTATTGGCTGTTACCCCTTTACGTCTCACCAGCAGGCAGAGGGTACACAGTTCTCTAAAACCCCTTCAGCATTTATTGTTTGTAGACTTTTTGCTGATGGTCAGTCGACTGGTGTAAGTTGAAACTTTTTGTAGATTAGATTGCATGCGTCTAACACTCCCTGAGGTTGAGCTTTTATCCATTTTCCTTTTTTTTAAAAAGAGTGTGAGTAAAACTTAACTCTTCCTAATCTCTTCTTGAAACATTTGCCTGTTTTGAATTTTTTGCCCATTCCCTACTTCAGCACAAATATTTAGGGCAAGTGTCCTTTACAGCCCTGAGTCCTTGTGAATGTTAAGTGACCATTGGCTGTGACTTTAAAGCTGCTCTTGCAGGATACGGCCACAAGGTTGGCAGCATTTCTCCTTTACCAAATTTGGTTACTAGGGAAACAGAGCCTTAATGGAAGTGGTGTTCTAGGTTGCATATTAGAATGGAATCTGCCAGGAAAAAGCCCTTTAACTTTATGTCTCATTACTCCTTGTTCATATTTATAATTTACTTTTTATTTTTTATCCCAGCAAATTTGATTACAATGGTTTGTTTGTTCTAGGTGTGCAAGATGTGGTTCTATCACACATATACGTGTATCTATTCTTCCTCGCATCTTTTGCCAATATAGGTTATGACACAATGTTGAGCAGTCTTCTCCTGGTCTTCCGTACGTCTTTGGTGGTTATGTATTTCACATGGTTTATATATCTCTGTTAACCCCAATATGGTAATGTATCCAATCCTCATCCCTTTCTATTTGGTGAACCATAAGTTTTTTAATGAATCTGTGATTGCCTTTCTCTGTGGAAATATCTTCATTGGTATCAATTTTTAAGTAACTCCTGAAAGTGATATGATAGGATATGTGCCTTTTGCTTTCTCACTTACTACACGTGGCGTGATTACGTCTAGACTCATCTATGGTGCTGCAAATGGCATTGTTTCATTTTTTTCACTAGCGAATATTCCATCTGTACATGGAGGAGTTCTTCTTTGCCCACCCATCTGTTGGTGGTCTTTTTGGTTACTTCCATATCTTGGCTATTGTAATACTGGGCAATGCAGATTTGCCTGCCTGTGTCTTTCCAATTCTCTCTTCTTAGATTATAGGTGGAGGAGTGGGCCTGCTGGATCATATGGTAGCTCAATGTTTATATTTTTAAGGCACCTCCATTCTGTTCTCATTCGTGGCCCTTTCCAACTTACGTCCCCCTTGAAGTTGAGGGTATGCATTTCTCCACAACACCTTCAGCATTTATTGTTTGTAGTTTTCTTGCTCATGGTTATTCTGACAAGTGTGAGCTGATACCTCTTTGTGGTTGAATTCGCATGTGCCTCATAATCCGTTGAAATTGAGCTTTAAGGCATGTCCTTTTTATTTTTCAAGCAGTGATTACCCCTTAGTTCTTCAAAGTGTTCTCTTAAAGTACGTGTCACCTTTTGAAATGTTTTGGCCGTTACCTCCCTGAAGACATTTTGAGGGCAGGTTTCATTTACAGTTCTGCAGTACTTGTTCCTATGAAATGACCATTAGCACAGGCTTTAAAACTGCTTTTGCAGCTAACTGCCAGAGGGCGGCAGCCTTTCTATGTTCCCCACCCTGGTAACTAGGGAAAAGCCCTTGCGGCCTGTGGTGTTTCTCGGTTATAAATTAGAGTGGAGTGTGCCCGGACAAACCCACACAAGCTGATGTCTCCTTACTTTCGTTGGATTTTTAAATTTAATTTTTATTTTTTATTGGAGTAATTTTCCACTGTGTACGTGGACCACTTCTTCTTTGTGCATTCCTCGGTTGATGGACATTTTCATTGCTTCCAAGTGTTGGCTATGGTAAATATTTTTGGAGTGCAGGTTTGCCAGCCTGTGACTTTTTGATTCTCATGTTCTCAGGTGATAGGCCCAGCAGTGGGTGTGATTGATTGACTGGTAGCACCGTGTTTCCCTTTTCAAAGCACCCTCTTTGTGTTTTCATTAGTGGCTCTTACCACGTCCCCCTTAGAGTCGAGGGTACGCATTTCTCCACAATCGCTTCAGCATTTATTGTTTACAGCATTTATGCTAATGGCCCTTCTGGCTGCTGTGAGCTGATAGGTTTTTGTAATTTGGGTTTGCATGTCTTTGAAAATTCGTAAAACTCATCATTTTTCTCCGCCGTTTTCTTTTCTGTTAAAAAAAGGAAACAATTGGCAGTACAATATAACTCTTGAAATTGTCTTCTTTGAAGGTTGCCCTCTTTTGAATTATTTGGTCGATTTTCCACCCCAGCGTTTTTTTAGAGAGCAGGTGTCATTTCCCGAACTGCAAGTTTGGTGAATATTTAGTGACCTTTAGCAATGGGTTTAAAGCTGCTGTTGTGGGAAGTGGCCTCAAGGAGGCAGCATTTCTCCATTCCCAAATCTGGGGAGTAGGGCAGCAGAGCCTTTCTGGAAGTCGTGTTCCTAGGTTGTAAATTCCATTGGAATGTGCGTGGAGAAACCCCCATAAGTTTATGTGTCATTATTTCTTCTTGGTTTTTAAAAGTGTTTTAATTGGGGTAAAGCTTAGAATATTGTTTGTCCTAGGTGTACACAATCTGGTTCATTTGTACATTATATATGTCTATTCAAGTACAGATCCTCTTCCCATGTAAAATGTTACAGAGGGTTCCGCAGACTTCCCTTGCTATATGGTTGGCCTTTTTGAGATATGTATATCATATGTGTTTGTATACATATAGTAACACTAACCTTAATTTATCCATTCCCCCCACCTGTCGTTTTAGATGAGCATAGTTTGTTTTCTAAATCTGTGAGTGTCTTTCTCTGTGGAAATATGTTCATTTGTGTCAGTTATTAGATAACGCCTATAAGTGCTATCATAGAACACAGGTCTTTTGCTTTCCAACTTACCTCATCTTTCATGATTATCTCCAGACTCATTTGTGGTGCCTCAAAGAGCAATGGTTCATTGTCTTCCATGGCTAATATTCCATTGTGTACATGGACCACTTCTTCTTTATCCATTTACCTGTTGTTGGACATTTTGATTGCTTCACTGTCTTGGCTATTGTGAATAAGGCTGCACTGCAGCTTTTGTGGCCTGTGTCTTCTCGATTCTTGTCTTCTCAGGTGAGAGGTCCAATGGTGCGCCTGCTGGATTGAATAGTACCTCCATTTTTACTTTTAAACACAGCTCCTTTCTGTTCTCATTATTGGCTGTTACCCCTTTACGTCTCACCAGCAGGCAGAGGGTACACAGTTCTCTAAAACCCCTTCAGCATTTATTGTTTGTAGACTTTTTGCTGATGGTCAGTCGACTGGTGTAAGTTGAAAATTTTTGTAGATTAGATTGCATGCGTCTAACACTCCCTGAGGTTGAGCTTTTATCCATTTTCCTTTTTTTTAAAAAGAGTGTGAATAAAACTTAACTCTTCATAATCTCTTCTTGCAATATTTGCCTGTTTTGAATATTTTGTCCATTCCCTACTTCAGCACAAATATTTAGGGCAAGTGTCCTTTACAGCCCTGAATTCTTGTGAATGTTAAGTGACCATTAGCTGTGACTTTAAAGCTGCTCTTGCAGGATACGGCCACAAGGTTGGCAGCATTTCTCCTTTACCAAATTTGGTTACTAGGGAAACAGAGCCTTAATGGAAGTGGTGTTGTAGGTTGTATATTAGAATGGAATCTGCCAGGAAAAAGCCCTTTAACTTTATGTCTCATTACTCCTTGTTCATATTTGTAATTTACTTTTTATTTTTTATCCCAGCAAATTTGATTACAATGGTTTGTTTGTTCTAGGTGTGCAAGATGTGGTTCTATCACACATATACGTGTATCTATTCTTCCTCGCATCTTTTGCCAATATAGGTTATGACACAATGTTGAGCAGTCTTCTCCTGGTCTTCCGTACGTCTTTGGTGGTTATGTATTTCACATGGTTTGTATATCTCTGTTAACCCCAATATGGTAATGTATCCAATCCTCATCCCTTTCTATTTGGTGAACCATAAGTTTTTTAATGAATCTGTGATTGCCTTTCTCTGTGGAAATATCTTCATTGGTATCAATTTTTAAGTAACTCCTGAAAGTGATATGATAGGATATGTGCCTTTTGCTTTCTCACTTACTACACGTGGCGTGATTACGTCTAGACTCATCTATGGTGCTGCAAATGGCATTGTTTCATTTTTTTCACTAGCGAATATTCCATCTGTACATGGAGGAGTTCTTCTTTGCCCACCCATCTGTTGGTGGTCTTTTTGGTTACTTCCATATCTTGGCTATTGTAATACTGGGCAATGCAGATTTGCCTGCCTGTGTCTTTCCAATTCTCTCTTCTTAGATTATAGGTGGAGGAGTGGGCCTGCTGGATCATATGGTAGCTCAATGTTTATATTTTTAAGGCACCTCCATTCTGTTCTCATTCGTGGCCCTTTCCAACTTACGTCCCCCTTGAAGTTGAGGGTATGCATTTCTCCACAACACCTTCAGCATTTATTGTTTGTAGTTTTCTTGCTCATGGTTATTCTGACAAGTGTGAGCTGATACCTCTTTGTGGTTGAATTCGCATGTGCCTCATAATCCGTTGAAATTGAGCTTTAAGGCATGTCCTTTTTATTTTTCAAGCAGTGATTACCCCTTAGTTCTTCAAAGTGTTCTCTTAAAGTACGTGTCACCTTTTGAAATGTTTTGGCCGTTACCTCCCTGAAGACATTTTGAGGGCAGGTTTCATTTACAGTTCTGCAGTACTTGTTCCTATGAAATGACCATTAGCACAGGCTTTAAAACTGCTTTTGCAGGTAACTGCCAGAGGGCGGCAGCCTTTCTATGTTCCCCACCCTGGTAACTAGGGAAAAGCCCTTGCGGCCTGTGGTGTTTCTCGGTTATAAATTAGAGTGGAGTGTGCCCGGACAAACCCACACAAGCTGATGTCTCCTTACTTTCGTTGGATTTTTAAATTTAATTTTTATTTTTTATTGGAGTAATTTTCCACTGTGTACGTGGACCACTTCTTCTTTGTGCATTCCTCGGTTGATGGACATTTTCATTGCTTCCAAGTGTTGACTATGGTAAATATTTTTGGAGTGCAGGTTTGCCAGCCTGTGACTTTTTGATTCTCATGTTCTCAGGTGATAGGCCCAGCAGTGGGTGTGATTGATTGACTGGTAGCACCGTGTTTCCCTTTTCAAAGCACCCTCTTTGTGTTTTCATTAGTGGCTCTTACCACGTCCCCCTTAGAGTCGAGGGTACGCATTTCTCCACAATCGCTTCAGCATTTATTGTTTACAGCATTTATGCTAATGGCCCTTCTGGCTGCTGTGAGCTGATAGGTTTTTGTAATTTGGGTTTGCATGTCTTTGAAAATTCGTAAAACTCATCATTTTTCTCCGCCGTTTTCTTTTCTGTTAAAAAAAGGAAACAATTGGCAGTACAATATAACTCTTGAAATTGTCTTCTTTGAAGGTTGCCCTCTTTTGAATTATTTGGTCGATTTTCCACCCCAGCGTTTTTTTAGAGAGCAGGTGTCATTTCCCGAACTGCAAGTTTGGTGAATATTTAGTGACCTTTAGCAATGGGTTTAAAGCTGCTGTTGTGGGAAGTGGCCTCAAGGAGGCAGCATTTCTCCATTCCCAAATCTGGGGAGTAGGGCAGCAGAGCCTTTCTGGAAGTCGTGTTCCTAGGTTGTAAATTCCATTGGAATGTGCGTGGAGAAACCCCCATAAGTTTATGTGTCATTATTTCTTCTTGGTTTTTAAAAGTGTTTTAATTGGGGTAAAGCTTAGAATATTGTTTGTCCTAGGTGTACACAATCTGGTTCATTTGTACATTATATATGTCTATTCAAGTACAGATCCTCTTCCCATGTAAAATGTTACAGAGGGTTCCGCAGACTTCCCTTGCTATATGGTTGGCCTTTTTGAGATATGTATATCATATGTGTTTGTATACATATAGTAACACTAACCTTAATTTATCCATTCCCCCCACCTGTCGTTTTAGATGAGCATAGTTTGTTTTCTAAATCTGTGAGTGTCTTTCTCTGTGGAAATATGTTCATTTGTGTCAGTTATTAGATAACGCCTATAAGTGCTATCATAGAACACAGGTCTTTTGCTTTCCAACTTACCTCATCTTTCATGATTATCTCCAGACTCATTTGTGGTGCCTCAAAGAGCAATGGTTCATTGTCTTCCATGGCTAATATTCCATTGTGTACATGGACCACTTCTTCTTTATCCATTTACCTGTTGTTGGACATTTTGATTGCTTCACTGTCTTGGCTATTGTGAATAAGGCTGCACTGCAGCTTTTGCGGCCTGTGTCTTCTCGATTCTTGTCTTCTCAGGTGAGAGGTCCAATGGTGCGCCTGCTGGATTGAATAGTACCTCCATTTTTACTTTTAAACACAGCTCCTTTCTGTTCTCATTATTGGCTGTTACCCCTTTACGTCTCACCAGCAGGCAGAGGGTACACAGTTCTCTAAAACCCCTTCAGCATTTATTGTTTGTAGACTTTTTGCTGATGGTCAGTCGACTGGTGTAAGTTGAAAATTTTTGTAGATTAGATTGCATGCGTCTAACACTCCCTGAGGTTGAGCTTTTATCCATTTTCCTTTTTTTTAAAAAGAGTGTGAATAAAACTTAACTCTTCATAATCTCTTCTTGCAATATTTGCCTGTTTTGAATATTTTGTCCATTCCCTACTTCAGCACAAATATTTAGGGCAAGTGTCCTTTACAGCCCTGAATTCTTGTGAATGTTAAGTGACCATTAGCTGTGACTTTAAAGCTGCTCTTGCAGGATACGGCCACAAGGTTGGCAGCATTTCTCCTTTACCAAATTTGGTTACTAGGGAAACAGAGCCTTAATGGAAGTGGTGTTCTAGGTTGCATATTAGAATGGAATCTGCCAGGAAAAAGCCCTTTAACTTTATGTCTCATTACTCCTTGTTCATATTTGTAATTTACTTTTTATTTTTTATCCCAGCAAATTTGATTACAATGGTTTGTTTGTTCTAGGTGTGCAAGATGTGGTTCTATCACACATATACGTGTATCTATTCTTCCTCGCATCTTTTGCCAATATAGGTTATGACACAATGTTGAGCAGTCTTCTCCTGGTCTTCCGTACGTCTTTGGTGGTTATATATTTCACATGGTTTGTATATCTCTGTTAACCCCAATATGGTAATGTATCCAATCCTCATCCCTTTCTATTTGGTGAACCATAAGTTTTTTAATGAATCTGTGATTGCCTTTCTCTGTGGAAATATCTTCATTGGTATCAATTTTTAAGTAACTCCTGAAAGTGATATGATAGGATATGTGCCTTTTGCTTTCTCACTTACTACACGTGGCGTGATTACGTCTAGACTCATCTATGGTGCTGCAAATGGCATTGTTTCATTTTTTTCACTAGCGAATATTCCATCTGTACATGGAGGAGTTCTTCTTTGCCCACCCATCTGTTGGTGGTCTTTTTGGTTACTTCCATATCTTGGCTATTGTAATACTGGGCAATGCAGATTTCCCTGCCTGTGTCTTTCCAATTCTCTCTTCTTAGATTATAGGTGGAGGAGTAGGCCTGCTGGATCATATGGTAGCTCAATGTTTACATTTTTAAGGCACCTCCATTCTGTTCTCATTCGTGGCCCTTTCCAACTTACGTCCCCCTTGAAGTTGAGGGTATGCATTTCTCCACAACACCTTCAGCATTTATTGTTTGTAGTTTTCTTGCTCATGGTTATTCTGACAAGTGTGAGCTGATACCTCTTTGTGGTTGAATTCGCATGTGCCTCATAATCCGTTGAAATTGAGCTTTAAGGCATGTCCTTTTTATTTTTCAAGCAGTGATTACCCCTTAGTTCTTCAAAGTGTTCTCTTAAAGTACGTGTCACCTTTTGAAATGTTTTGGCCGTTACCTCCCTGAAGACATTTTGAGGGCAGGTTTCATTTACAGTTCTGCAGTACTTGTTCCTATGAAATGACCATTAGCACAGGCTTTAAAACTGCTTTTGCAGGTAACTGCCAGAGGGCGGCAGCCTTTCTATGTTCCCCACCCTGGTAACTAGGGAAAAGCCCTTGCGGCCTGTGGTGTTTCTCGGTTATAAATTAGAGTGGAGTGTGCCCGGACAAACCCACACAAGCTGATGTCTCCTTACTTTTGTTGGATTTTTAAATTTAATTTTTATTTTTTATTGGAGTAATTTTCCACTGTGTACGTGGACCACTTCTTCTTTGTGCATTCCTCGGTTGATGGACATTTTCATTGCTTCCAAGTGTTGGCTATGGTAAATATTTTTGGAGTGCAGGTTTGCCAGCCTGTGACTTTTTGATTCTCATGTTCTCAGGTGATAGGCCCAGCAGTGGGTGTGATTGATTGACTGGTAGCACCGTGTTTCCCTTTTCAAAGCACCCTCTTTGTGTTTTCATTAGTGGCTCTTACCACGTCCCCCTTAGAGTCGAGGGTACGCATTTCTCCACAATCGCTTCAGCATTTATTGTTTACAGCATTTATGCTAATGGCCCTTCTGGCTGCTGTGAGCTGATAGGTTTTTGTAATTTGGGTTTGCATGTCTTTGAAAATTCGTAAAACTCATCATTTTTCTCCACCGTTTTCTTTTCTGTTAAAAAAAGGAAACAATTGGCAGTACAATATAACTCTTGAAATTGTCTTCTTTGAAGGTTGCCCTCTTTTGAATTATTTGGTCGATTTTCCACCCCAGCGTTTTTTTAGAGAGCAGGTGTCATTTCCCGAACTGCAAGTTTGGTGAATATTTAGTGACCTTTAGCAATGGGTTTAAAGCTGCTGTTGTGGGAAGTGGCCTCAAGGAGGCAGCATTTCTCCATTCCCAAATCTGGGGAGTAGGGCAGCAGAGCCTTTCTGGAAGTCGTGTTCCTAGGTTGTAAATTCCATTGGAATGTGCGTGGAGAAACCCCCATAAGTTTATGTGTCATTATTTCTTCTTGGTTTTTAAAAGTGTTTTAATTGGGGTAAAGCTTAGAATATTGTTTGTCCTAGGTGTACACAATCTGGTTCATTTGTACATTATATATGTCTATTCAAGTACAGATCCTCTTCCCATGTAAAATGTTACAGAGGGTTCCGCAGACTTCCCTTGCTATATGGTTGGCCTTTTTGAGATATGTATATCATATGTGTTTGTATACATATAGTAACACTAACCTTAATTTATCCATTCCCCCCACCTGTCGTTTTAGATGAGCATAGTTTGTTTTCTAAATCTGTGAGTGTCTTTCTCTGTGGAAATATGTTCATTTGTGTCAGTTATTAGATAACGCCTATAAGTGCTATCATAGAACACAGGTCTTTTGCTTTCCAACTTACCTCATCTTTCATGATTATCTCCAGACTCATTTGTGGTGCCTCAAAGAGCAATGGTTCATTGTCTTCCATGGCTAATATTCCATTGTGTACATGGACCACTTCTTCTTTATCCATTTACCTGTTGTTGGACATTTTGATTGCTTCACTGTCTTGGCTATTGTGAATAAGGCTGCACTGCAGCTTTTGCGGCCTGTGTCTTCTCGATTCTTGTCTTCTCAGGTGAGAGGTCCAATGGTGCGCCTGCTGGATTGAATAGTACCTCCATTTTTACTTTTAAACACAGCTCCTTTCTGTTCTCATTATTGGCTGTTACCCCTTTACGTCTCACCAGCAGGCAGAGGGTACACAGTTCTCTAAAACCCCTTCAGCATTTATTGTTTGTAGACTTTTTGCTGATGGTCAGTCGACTGGTGTAAGTTGAAAATTTTTGTAGATTAGATTGCATGCGTCTAACACTCCCTGAGGTTGAGCTTTTATCCATTTTCCTTTTTTTTAAAAAGAGTGTGAATAAAACTTAACTCTTCATAATCTCTTCTTGCAATATTTGCCTGTTTTGAATATTTTGTCCATTCCCTACTTCAGCACAAATATTTAGGGCAAGTGTCCTTTACAGCCCTGAATTCTTGTGAATGTTAAGTGACCATTAGCTGTGACTTTAAAGCTGCTCTTGCAGGATATGGCCACAAGGTTGGCAGCATTTCTCCTTTACCAAATTTGGTTACTAGGGAAACAGAGCCTTAATGGAAGTGGTGTTCTAGGTTGCATATTAGAATGGAATCTGCCAGGAAAAAGCCCTTTAACTTTATGTCTCATTACTCCTTGTTCATATTTGTAATTTACTTTTTATTTTTTATCCCAGCAAATTTGATTACAATGGTTTGTTTGTTCTAGGTGTGCAAGATGTGGTTCTATCACACATATACGTGTATCTATTCTTCCTCGCATCTTTTGCCAATATAGGTTATGACACAATGTTGAGCAGTCTTCTCCTGGTCTTCCGTACGTCTTTGGTGGTTATATATTTCACATGGTTTGTATATCTCTGTTAACCCCAATATGGTAATGTATCCAATCCTCATCCCTTTCTATTTGGTGAACCATAAGTTTTTTAATGAATCTGTGATTGCCTTTCTCTGTGGAAATATCTTCATTGGTATCAATTTTTAAGTAACTCCTGAAAGTGATATGATAGGATATGTGCCTTTTGCTTTCTCACTTACTACACGTGGCGTGATTACGTCTAGACTCATCTATGGTGCTGCAAATGGCATTGTTTCATTTTTTTCACTAGCGAATATTCCATCTGTACATGGAGGAGTTCTTCTTTGCCCACCCATCTGTTGGTGGTCTTTTTGGTTACTTCCATATCTTGGCTATTGTAATACTGGGCAATGCAGATTTGCCTGCCTGTGTCTTTCCAATTCTCTCTTCTTAGATTATAGGTGGAGGAGTGGGCCTGCTGGATCATATGGTAGCTCAATGTTTATATTTTTAAGGCACCTCCATTCTGTTCTCATTCGTGGCCCTTTCCAACTTACGTCCCCCTTGAAGTTGAGGGTATGCATTTCTCCACAACACCTTCAGCATTTATTGTTTGTAGTTTTCTTGCTCATGGTTATTCTGACAAGTGTGAGCTGATACCTCTTTGTGGTTGAATTCGCATGTGCCTCATAATCCGTTGAAATTGAGCTTTAAGGCATGTCCTTTTTATTTTTCAAGCAGTGATTACCCCTTAGTTCTTCAAAGTGTTCTCTTAAAGTACGTGTCACCTTTTGAAATGTTTTGGCCGTTACCTCCCTGAAGACATTTTGAGGGCAGGTTTCATTTACAGTTCTGCAGTACTTGTTCCTATGAAATGACCATTAGCACAGGCTTTAAAACTGCTTTTGCAGGTAACTGCCAGAGGGCGGCAGCCTTTCTATGTTCCCCACCCTGGTAACTAGGGAAAAGCCCTTGCGGCCTGTGGTGTTTCTCGGTTATAAATTAGAGTGGAGTGTGCCCGGACAAACCCACACAAGCTGATGTCTCCTTACTTTTGTTGGATTTTTAAATTTAATTTTTATTTTTTATTGGAGTAATTTTCCACTGTGTACGTGGACCACTTCTTCTTTGTGCATTCCTCGGTTGATGGACATTTTCATTGCTTCCAAGTGTTGGCTATGGTAAATATTGTTGGAGTGCAGGTTTGCCAGCCTGTGACTTTTTGATTCTCATGTTCTCAGGTGATAGGCCCAGCAGTGGGTGTGATTGATTGACTGGTAGCACCGTGTTTCCCTTTTCAAAGCACCCTCTTTGTGTTTTCATTAGTGGCTCTTACCACGTCCCCCTTAGAGTCGAGGGTACGCATTTCTCCACAATCGCTTCAGCATTTATTGTTTACAGCATTGATGCTAATGGCCCTTCTGGCTGCTGTGAGCTGATAGGTTTTTGTAATTTGGGTTTGCATGTCTTTGAAAATTCGTAAAACTCATCATTTTTCTCCGCCGTTTTCTTTTCTGTTAAAAAAAGGAAACAATTGGCAGTACAATATAACTCTTGAAATTGTCTTCTTTGAAGGTTGCCCTCTTTTGAATTATTTGGTCGATTTTCCACCCCAGCGTTTTTTTAGAGAGCAGGTGTCATTTCCCGAACTGCAAGTTTGGTGAATATTTAGTGACCTTTAGCAATGGGTTTAAAGCTGCTGTTGTGGGAAGTGGCCTCAAGGAGGCAGCATTTCTCCATTCCCAAATCTGGGGAGTAGGGCAGCAGAGCCTTTCTGGAAGTCGTGTTCCTAGGTTGTAAATTCCATTGGAATGTGCGTGGAGAAACCCCCATAAGTTTATGTGTCATTATTTCTTCTTGGTTTTTAAAAGTGTTTTAATTGGGGTAAAGCTTAGAATATTGTTTGTCCTAGGTGTACACAATCTGGTTCATTTGTACATTATATATGTCTATTCAAGTACAGATCCTCTTCCCATGTAAAATGTTACAGAGGGTTCCGCAGACTTCCCTTGCTATATGGTTGGCCTTTTTGAGATATGTATATCATATGTGTTTGTATACATATAGTAACACTAACCTTAATTTATCCATTCCCCCCACCTGTCGTTTTAGATGAGCATAGTTTGTTTTCTAAATCTGTGAGTGTCTTTCTCTGTGGAAATATGTTCATTTGTGTCAGTTATTAGATAACGCCTATAAGTGCTATCATAGAACACAGGTCTTTTGCTTTCCAACTTACCTCATCTTTCATGATTATCTCCAGACTCATTTGTGGTGCCTCAAAGAGCAATGGTTCATTGTCTTCCATGGCTAATATTCCATTGTGTACATGGACCACTTCTTCTTTATCCATTTACCTGTTGTTGGACATTTTGATTGCTTCACTGTCTTGGCTATTGTGAATAAGGCTGCACTGCAGCTTTTGCGGCCTGTGTCTTCTCGATTCTTGTCTTCTCAGGTGAGAGGTCCAATGGTGCGCCTGCTGGATTGAATAGTACCTCCATTTTTACTTTTAAACACAGCTCCTTTCTGTTCTCATTATTGGCTGTTACCCCTTTACGTCTCACCAGCAGGCAGAGGGTACACAGTTCTCTAAAACCCCTTCAGCATTTATTGTTTGTAGACTTTTTGCTGATGGTCAGTCGACTGGTGTAAGTTGAAAATTTTTGTAGATTAGATTGCATGCGTCTAACACTCCCTGAGGTTGAGCTTTTATCCATTTTCCTTTTTTTTAAAAAGAGTGTGAATAAAACTTAACTCTTCATAATCTCTTCTTGCAATATTTGCCTGTTTTGAATATTTTGTCCATTCCCTACTTCAGCACAAATATTTAGGGCAAGTGTCCTTTACAGCCCTGAATTCTTGTGAATGTTAAGTGACCATTAGCTGTGACTTTAAAGCTGCTCTTGCAGGATACGGCCACAAGGTTGGCAGCATTTCTCCTTTACCAAATTTGGTTACTAGGGAAACAGAGCCTTAATGGAAGTGGTGTTCTAGGTTGCATATTAGAATGGAATCTGCCAGGAAAAAGCCCTTTAACTTTATGTCTCATTACTCCTTGTTCATATTTGTAATTTACTTTTTATTTTTTATCCCAGCAAATTTGATTACAATGGTTTGTTTGTTCTAGGTGTGCAAGATGTGGTTCTATCACACATATACGTGTATCTATTCTTCCTCGCATCTTTTGCCAATATAGGTTATGACACAATGTTGAGCAGTCTTCTCCTGGTCTTCCGTACGTCTTTGGTGGTTATATATTTCACATGGTTTGTATATCTCTGTTAACCCCAATATGGTAATGTATCCAATCCTCATCCCTTTCTATTTGGTGAACCATAAGTTTTTTAATGAATCTGTGATTGCCTTTCTCTGTGGAAATATCTTCATTGGTATCAATTTTTAAGTAACTCCTGAAAGTGATATGATAGGATATGTGCCTTTTGCTTTCTCACTTACTACACGTGGCGTGATTACGTCTAGACTCATCTATGGTGCTGCAAATGGCATTGTTTCATTTTTTTCACTAGCGAATATTCCATCTGTACATGGAGGAGTTCTTCTTTGCCCACCCATCTGTTGGTGGTCTTTTTGGTTACTTCCATATCTTGGCTATTGTAATACTGGGCAATGCAGATTTCCCTGCCTGTGTCTTTCCAATTCTCTCTTCTTAGATTATAGGTGGAGGAGTAGGCCTGCTGGATCATATGGTAGCTCAATGTTTACATTTTTAAGGCACCTCCATTCTGTTCTCATTCGTGGCCCTTTCCAACTTACGTCCCCCTTGAAGTTGAGGGTATGCATTTCTCCACAACACCTTCAGCATTTATTGTTTGTAGTTTTCTTGCTCATGGTTATTCTGACAAGTGTGAGCTGATACCTCTTTGTGGTTGAATTCGCATGTGCCTCATAATCCGTTGAAATTGAGCTTTAAGGCATGTCCTTTTTATTTTTCAAGCAGTGATTACCCCTTAGTTCTTCAAAGTGTTCTCTTAAAGTACGTGTCACCTTTTGAAATGTTTTGGCCGTTACCTCCCTGAAGACATTTTGAGGGCAGGTTTCATTTACAGTTCTGCAGTACTTGTTCCTATGAAATGACCATTAGCACAGGCTTTAAAACTGCTTTTGCAGGTAACTGCCAGAGGGCGGCAGCCTTTCTATGTTCCCCACCCTGGTAAGTAGGGAAAAGCCCTTGCGGCCTGTGGTGTTTCTCGGTTATAAATTAGAGTGGAGTGTGCCCGGACAAACCCACACAAGCTGATGTCTCCTTACTTTTGTTGGATTTTTAAATTTAATTTTTATTTTTTATTGGAGTAATTTTCCACTGTGTACGTGGACCACTTCTTCTTTGTGCATTCCTCGGTTGATGGACATTTTCATTGCTTCCAAGTGTTGGCTATGGTAAATATTTTTGGAGTGCAGGTTTGCCAGCCTGTGACTTTTTGATTCTCATGTTCTCAGGTGATAGGCCCAGCAGTGGGTGTGATTGATTGACTGGTAGCACCGTGTTTCCCTTTTCAAAGCACCCTCTTTGTGTTTTCATTAGTGGCTCTTACCACGTCCCCCTTAGAGTCGAGGGTACGCATTTCTCCACAATCGCTTCAGCATTTATTGTTTACAGCATTTATGCTAATGGCCCTTCTGGCTGCTGTGAGCTGATAGGTTTTTGTAATTTGGGTTTGCATGTCTTTGAAAATTCGTAAAACTCATCATTTTTCTCCACCGTTTTCTTTTCTGTTAAAAAAAGGAAACAATTGGCAGTACAATATAACTCTTGAAATTGTCTTCTTTGAAGGTTGCCCTCTTTTGAATTATTTGGTCGATTTTCCACCCCAGCGTTTTTTTAGAGAGCAGGTGTCATTTCCCGAACTGCAAGTTTGGTGAATATTTAGTGACCTTTAGCAATGGGTTTAAAGCTGCTGTTGTGGGAAGTGGCCTCAAGGAGGCAGCATTTCTCCATTCCCAAATCTGGGGAGTAGGGCAGCAGAGCCTTTCTGGAAGTCGTGTTCCTAGGTTGTAAATTCCATTGGAATGTGCGTGGAGAAACCCCCATAAGTTTATGTGTCATTATTTCTTCTTGGTTTTTAAAAGTGTTTTAATTGGGGTAAAGCTTAGAATATTGTTTGTCCTAGGTGTACACAATCTGGTTCATTTGTACATTATATATGTCTATTCAAGTACAGATCCTCTTCCCATGTAAAATGTTACAGAGGGTTCCGCAGACTTCCCTTGCTATATGGTTGGCCTTTTTGAGATATGTATATCATATGTGTTTGTATACATATAGTAACACTAACCTTAATTTATCCATTCCCCCCACCTGTCGTTTTAGATGAGCATAGTTTGTTTTCTAAATCTGTGAGTGTCTTTCTCTGTGGAAATATGTTCATTTGTGTCAGTTATTAGATAACGCCTATAAGTGCTATCATAGAACACAGGTCTTTTGCTTTCCAACTTACCTCATCTTTCATGATTATCTCCAGACTCATTTGTGGTGCCTCAAAGAGCAATGGTTCATTGTCTTCCATGGCTAATATTCCATTGTGTACATGGACCACTTCTTCTTTATCCATTTACCTGTTGTTGGACATTTTGATTGCTTCACTGTCTTGGCTATTGTGAATAAGGCTGCACTGCAGCTTTTGCGGCCTGTGTCTTCTCGATTCTTGTCTTCTCAGGTGAGAGGTCCAATGGTGCGCCTGCTGGATTGAATAGTACCTCCATTTTTACTTTTAAACACAGCTCCTTTCTGTTCTCATTATTGGCTGTTACCCCTTTACGTCTCACCAGCAGGCAGAGGGTACACAGTTCTCTAAAACCCCTTCAGCATTTATTGTTTGTAGACTTTTTGCTGATGGTCAGTCGACTGGTGTAAGTTGAAAATTTTTGTAGATTAGATTGCATGCGTCTAACACTCCCTGAGGTTGAGCTTTTATCCATTTTCCTTTTTTTTAAAAAGAGTGTGAATAAAACTTAACTCTTCATAATCTCTTCTTGCAATATTTGCCTGTTTTGAATATTTTGTCCATTCCCTACTTCAGCACAAATATTTAGGGCAAGTGTCCTTTACAGCCCTGAATTCTTGTGAATGTTAAGTGACCATTAGCTGTGACTTTAAAGCTGCTCTTGCAGGATATGGCCACAAGGTTGGCAGCATTTCTCCTTTACCAAATTTGGTTACTAGGGAAACAGAGCCTTAATGGAAGTGGTGTTCTAGGTTGCATATTAGAATGGAATCTGCCAGGAAAAAGCCCTTTAACTTTATGTCTCATTACTCCTTGTTCATATTTGTAATTTACTTTTTATTTTTTATCCCAGCAAATTTGATTACAATGGTTTGTTTGTTCTAGGTGTGCAAGATGTGGTTCTATCACACATATACGTGTATCTATTCTTCCTCGCATCTTTTGCCAATATAGGTTATGACACAATGTTGAGCAGTCTTCTCCTGGTCTTCCGTACGTCTTTGGTGGTTATATATTTCACATGGTTTGTATATCTCTGTTAACCCCAATATGGTAATGTATCCAATCCTCATCCCTTTCTATTTGGTGAACCATAAGTTTTTTAATGAATCTGTGATTGCCTTTCTCTGTGGAAATATCTTCATTGGTATCAATTTTTAAGTAACTCCTGAAAGTGATATGATAGGATATGTGCCTTTTGCTTTCTCACTTACTACACGTGGCGTGATTACGTCTAGACTCATCTATGGTGCTGCAAATGGCATTGTTTCATTTTTTTCACTAGCGAATATTCCATCTGTACATGGAGGAGTTCTTCTTTGCCCACCCATCTGTTGGTGGTCTTTTTGGTTACTTCCATATCTTGGCTATTGTAATACTGGGCAATGCAGATTTGCCTGCCTGTGTCTTTCCAATTCTCTCTTCTTAGATTATAGGTGGAGGAGTGGGCCTGCTGGATCATATGGTAGCTCAATGTTTATATTTTTAAGGCACCTCCATTCTGTTCTCATTCGTGGCCCTTTCCAACTTACGTCCCCCTTGAAGTTGAGGGTATGCATTTCTCCACAACACCTTCAGCATTTATTGTTTGTAGTTTTCTTGCTCATGGTTATTCTGACAAGTGTGAGCTGATACCTCTTTGTGGTTGAATTCGCATGTGCCTCATAATCCGTTGAAATTGAGCTTTAAGGCATGTCCTTTTTATTTTTCAAGCAGTGATTACCCCTTAGTTCTTCAAAGTGTTCTCTTAAAGTACGTGTCACCTTTTGAAATGTTTTGGCCGTTACCTCCCTGAAGACATTTTGAGGGCAGGTTTCATTTACAGTTCTGCAGTACTTGTTCCTATGAAATGACCATTAGCACAGGCTTTAAAACTGCTTTTGCAGGTAACTGCCAGAGGGCGGCAGCCTTTCTATGTTCCCCACCCTGGTAACTAGGGAAAAGCCCTTGCGGCCTGTGGTGTTTCTCGGTTATAAATTAGAGTGGAGTGTGCCCGGACAAACCCACACAAGCTGATGTCTCCTTACTTTTGTTGGATTTTTAAATTTAATTTTTATTTTTTATTGGAGTAATTTTCCACTGTGTACGTGGACCACTTCTTCTTTGTGCATTCCTCGGTTGATGGACATTTTCATTGCTTCCAAGTGTTGGCTATGGTAAATATTGTTGGAGTGCAGGTTTGCCAGCCTGTGACTTTTTGATTCTCATGTTCTCAGGTGATAGGCCCAGCAGTGGGTGTGATTGATTGACTGGTAGCACCGTGTTTCCCTTTTCAAAGCACCCTCTTTGTGTTTTCATTAGTGGCTCTTACCACGTCCCCCTTAGAGTCGAGGGTACGCATTTCTCCACAATCGCTTCAGCATTTATTGTTTACAGCATTGATGCTAATGGCCCTTCTGGCTGCTGTGAGCTGATAGGTTTTTGTAATTTGGGTTTGCATGTCTTTGAAAATTCGTAAAACTCATCATTTTTCTCCGCCGTTTTCTTTTCTGTTAAAAAAAGGAAACAATTGGCAGTACAATATAACTCTTGAAATTGTCTTCTTTGAAGGTTGCCCTCTTTTGAATTATTTGGTCGATTTTCCACCCCAGCGTTTTTTTAGAGAGCAGGTGTCATTTCCCGAACTGCAAGTTTGGTGAATATTTAGTGACCTTTAGCAATGGGTTTAAAGCTGCTGTTGTGGGAAGTGGCCTCAAGGAGGCAGCATTTCTCCATTCCCAAATCTGGGGAGTAGGGCAGCAGAGCCTTTCTGGAAGTCGTGTTCCTAGGTTGTAAATTCCATTGGAATGTGCGTGGAGAAACCCCCATAAGTTTATGTGTCATTATTTCTTCTTGGTTTTTAAAAGTGTTTTAATTGGGGTAAAGCTTAGAATATTGTTTGTCCTAGGTGTACACAATCTGGTTCATTTGTACATTATATATGTCTATTCAAGTACAGATCCTCTTCCCATGTAAAATGTTACAGAGGGTTCCGCAGACTTCCCTTGCTATATGGTTGGCCTTTTTGAGATATGTATATCATATGTGTTTGTATACATATAGTAACACTAACCTTAATTTATCCATTCCCCCCACCTGTCGTTTTAGATGAGCATAGTTTGTTTTCTAAATCTGTGAGTGTCTTTCTCTGTGGAAATATGTTCATTTGTGTCAGTTATTAGATAACGCCTATAAGTGCTATCATAGAACACAGGTCTTTTGCTTTCCAACTTACCTCATCTTTCATGATTATCTCCAGACTCATTTGTGGTGCCTCAAAGAGCAATGGTTCATTGTCTTCCATGGCTAATATTCCATTGTGTACATGGACCACTTCTTCTTTATCCATTTACCTGTTGTTGGACATTTTGATTGCTTCACTGTCTTGGCTATTGTGAATAAGGCTGCACTGCAGCTTTTGCGGCCTGTGTCTTCTCAATTCTTGTCTTCTCAGGTGAGAGGTCCAATGGTGCGCCTGCTGGATTGAATAGTACCTCCATTTTTACTTTTAAACACAGCTCCTTTCTGTTCTCATTATTGGCTGTTACCCCTTTACGTCTCACCAGCAGGCAGAGGGTACACAGTTCTCTAAAACCCCTTCAGCATTTATTGTTTGTAGACTTTTTGCTGATGGTCAGTCGACTGGTGTAAGTTGAAACTTTTTGTAGATTAGATTGCATGCGTCTAACACTCCCTGAGGTTGAGCTTTTATCCATTTTCCTTTTTTTTAAAAAGAGTGTGAATAAAACTTAACTCTTCATAATCTCTTCTTGCAATATTTGCCTGTTTTGAATATTTTGTCCATTCCCTACTTCAGCACAAATATTTAGGGCAAGTGTCCTTTACAGCCCTGAATTCTTGTGAATGTTAAGTGACCATTAGCTGTGACTTTAAAGCTGCTCTTGCAGGATACGGCCACAAGGTTGGCAGCATTTCTCCTTTACCAAATTTGGTTACTAGGGAAACAGAGCCTTAATGGAAGTGGTGTTCTAGGTTGTATATTAGAATGGAATCTGCCAGGAAAAAGCCCTTTAACTTTATGTCTCATTACTCCTTGTTCATATTTGTAATTTACTTTTTATTTTTTATCCCAGCAAATTTGATTACAATGGTTTGTTTGTTCTAGGTGTGCAAGATGTGGTTCTATCACACATATACGTGTATCTATTCTTCTTCGCATCTTTTGCCAATATAGGTTATGACACAATGTTGAGCAGTCTTCTCCTGGTCTTCCGTACGTCTTTGGTGGTTATATATTTCACATGGTTTGTATATCTCTGTTAACCCCAATATGGTAATGTATCCAATCCTCATCCCTTTCTATTTGGTGAACCATAAGTTTTTTAATGAATCTGTGATTGCCTTTCTCTGTGGAAATATCTTCATTGGTATCAATTTTTAAGTAACTCCTGAAAGTGATATGATAGGATATGTGCCTTTTGCTTTCTCACTTACTACACGTGGCGTGATTACGTCTAGACTCATCTATGGTGCTGCAAATGGCATTGTTTCATTTTTTTCACTAGCGAATATTCCATCTGTACATGGAGGAGTTCTTCTTTGCCCACCCATCTGTTGGTGGTCTTTTTGGTTACTTCCATATCTTGGCTATTGTAATACTGGGCAATGCAGATTTGCCTGCCTGTGTCTTTCCAATTCTCTCTTCTTAGATTATAGGTGGAGGAGTGGGCCTGCTGGATCATATGGTAGCTCAATGTTTATATTTTTAAGGCACCTCCATTCTGTTCTCATTCGTGGCCCTTTCCAACTTATGTCCCCCTTGAAGTTGAGGGTATGCATTTCTCCACAACACCTTCAGCATTTATTGTTTGTAGTTTTCTTGCTCATGGTTATTCTGACAAGTGTGAGCTGATACCTCTTTGTGGTTGAATTCGCATGTGCCTCATAATCCGTTGAAATTGAGCTTTAAGGCATGTCCTTTTTATTTTTCAAGCAGTGATTACCCCTTAGTTCTTCAAAGTGTTCTCTTAAAGTACGTGTCACCTTTTGAAATGTTTTGGCCGTTACCTCCCTGAAGACATTTTGAGGGCAGGTTTCATTTACAGTTCTGCAGTACTTGTTCCTATGAAATGACCATTAGCACAGGCTTTAAAACTGCTTTTGCAGCTAACTGCCAGAGGGCGGCAGCCTTTCTATGTTCCCCACCCTGGTAACTAGGGAAAAGCCCTTGCGGCCTGTGGTGTTTCTCGGTTATAAATTAGAGTGGAGTGTGCCCGGACAAACCCACACAAGCTGATGTCTCCTTACTTTTGTTGGATTTTTAAATTTAATTTTTATTTTTTATTGGAGTAATTTTCCACTGTGTACGTGGACCACTTCTTCTTTGTGCATTCCTCGGTTGATGGACATTTTCATTGCTTCCAAGTGTTGGCTATGGTAAATATTTTTGGAGTGCAGGTTTGCCAGCCTGTGACTTTTTGATTCTCATGTTCTCAGGTGATAGGCCCAGCAGTGGGTGTGATTGATTGACTGGTAGCACCGTGTTTCCCTTTTCAAAGCACCCTCTTTGTGTTTTCATTAGTGGCTCTTACCACGTCCCCCTTAGAGTCGAGGGTACGCATTTCTCCACAATCGCTTCAGCATTTATTGTTTACAGCATTTATGCTAATGGCCCTTCTGGCTGCTGTGAGCTGATAGGTTTTTGTAATTTGGGTTTGCATGTCTTTGAAAATTCGTAAAACTCATCATTTTTCTCCGCCGTTTTCTTTTCTGTTAAAAAAAGGAAACAATTGGCAGTACAATATAACTCTTGAAATTGTCTTCTTTGAAGGTTGCCCTCTTTTGAATTATTTGGTCGATTTTCCACCCCAGCGTTTTTTTAGAGAGCAGGTGTCATTTCCCGAACTGCAAGTTTGGTGAATATTTAGTGACCTTTAGCAATGGGTTTAAAGCTGCTGTTGTGGGAAGTGGCCTCAAGGAGGCAGCATTTCTCCATTCCCAAATCTGGGTAGTAGGGCAGCAGAGCCTTTCTGGAAGTCGTGTTCCTAGGTTGTAAATTCCATTGGAATGTGCGTGGAGAAACCCCCATAAGTTTATGTGTCATTATTTCTTCTTGGTTTTTAAAAGTGTTTTAATTGGGGTAAAGCTTAGAATATTGTTTGTCCTAGGTGTACACAATCTGGTTCATTTGTACATTATATATGTCTATTCAAGTACAGATCCTCTTCCCATGTAAAATGTTACAGAGGGTTCCGCAGACTTCCCTTGCTATATGGTTGGCCTTTTTGAGATATGTATATCATATGTGTTTGTATACATATAGTAACACTAACCTTAATTTATCCATTCCCCCCACCTGTCGTTTTAGATGAGCATAGTTTGTTTTCTAAATCTGTGAGTGTCTTTCTCTGTGGAAATATGTTCATTTGTGTCAGTTATTAGATAACGCCTATAAGTGCTATCATAGAACACAGGTCTTTTGCTTTCCAACTTACCTCATCTTTCATGATTATCTCCAGACTCATTTGTGGTGCCTCAAAGAGCAATGGTTCATTGTCTTCCATGGCTAATATTCCATTGTGTACATGGACCACTTCTTCTTTATCCATTTACCTGTTGTTGGACATTTTGATTGCTTCACTGTCTTGGCTATTGTGAATAAGGCTGCACTGCAGCTTTTGCGGCCTGTGTCTTCTCAATTCTTGTCTTCTCAGGTGAGAGGTCCAATGGTGCGCCTGCTGGATTGAATAGTACCTCCATTTTTACTTTTAAACACAGCTCCTTTCTGTTCTCATTATTGGCTGTTACCCCTTTACGTCTCACCAGCAGGCAGAGGGTACACAGTTCTCTAAAACCCCTTCAGCATTTATTGTTTGTAGACTTTTTGCTGATGGTCAGTCGACTGGTGTAAGTTGAAACTTTTTGTAGATTAGATTGCATGCGTCTAACACTCCCTGAGGTTGAGCTTTTATCCATTTTCCTTTTTTTTAAAAAGAGTGTGAATAAAACTTAACTCTTCATAATCTCTTCTTGCAATATTTGCCTGTTTTGAATATTTTGTCCATTCCCTACTTCAGCACAAATATTTAGGGCAAGTGTCCTTTACAGCCCTGAATTCTTGTGAATGTTAAGTGACCATTAGCTGTGACTTTAAAGCTGCTCTTGCAGGATACGGCCACAAGGTTGGCAGCATTTCTCCTTTACCAAATTTGGTTACTAGGGAAACAGAGCCTTAATGGAAGTGGTGTTCTAGGTTGTATATTAGAATGGAATCTGCCAGGAAAAAGCCCTTTAACTTTATGTCTCATTACTCCTTGTTCATATTTGTAATTTACTTTTTATTTTTTATCCCAGCAAATTTGATTACAATGGTTTGTTTGTTCTAGGTGTGCAAGATGTGGTTCTATCACACATATACGTGTATCTATTCTTCTTCGCATCTTTTGCCAATATAGGTTATGACACAATGTTGAGCAGTCTTCTCCTGGTCTTCCGTACGTCTTTGGTGGTTATATATTTCACATGGTTTGTATATCTCTGTTAACCCCAATATGGTAATGTATCCAATCCTCATCCCTTTCTATTTGGTGAACCATAAGTTTTTTAATGAATCTGTGATTGCCTTTCTCTGTGGAAATATCTTCATTGGTATCAATTTTTAAGTAACTCCTGAAAGTGATATGATAGGATATGTGCCTTTTGCTTTCTCACTTACTACACGTGGCGTGATTACGTCTAGACTCATCTATGGTGCTGCAAATGGCATTGTTTCATTTTTTTCACTAGCGAATATTCCATCTGTACATGGAGGAGTTCTTCTTTGCCCACCCATCTGTTGGTGGTCTTTTTGGTTACTTCCATATCTTGGCTATTGTAATACTGGGCAATGCAGATTTGCCTGCCTGTGTCTTTCCAATTCTCTCTTCTTAGATTATAGGTGGAGGAGTGGGCCTGCTGGATCATATGGTAGCTCAATGTTTATATTTTTAAGGCACCTCCATTCTGTTCTCATTCGTGGCCCTTTCCAACTTACGTCCCCCTTGAAGTTGAGGGTATGCATTTCTCCACAACACCTTCAGCATTTATTGTTTGTAGTTTTCTTGCTCATGGTTATTCTGACAAGTGTGAGCTGATACCTCTTTGTGGTTGAATTCGCATGTGCCTCATAATCCGTTGAAATTGAGCTTTAAGGCATGTCCTTTTTATTTTTCAAGCAGTGATTACCCCTTAGTTCTTCAAAGTGTTCTCTTAAAGTACGTGTCACCTTTTGAAATGTTTTGGCCGTTACCTCCCTGAAGACATTTTGAGGGCAGGTTTCATTTACAGTTCTGCAGTACTTGTTCCTATGAAATGACCATTAGCACAGGCTTTAAAACTGCTTTTGCAGGTAACTGCCAGAGGGCGGCAGCCTTTCTATGTTCCCCACCCTGGTAACTAGGGAAAAGCCCTTGCGGCCTGTGGTGTTTCTCGGTTATAAATTAGAGTGGAGTGTGCCCGGACAAACCCACACAAGCTGATGTCTCCTTACTTTCGTTGGATTTTTAAATTTAATTTTTATTTTTTATTGGAGTAATTTTCCACTGTGTACGTGGACCACTTCTTCTTTGTGCATTCCTCGGTTGATGGACATTTTCATTGCTTCCAAGTGTTGACTATGGTAAATATTTTTGGAGTGCAGGTTTGCCAGCCTGTGACTTTTTGATTCTCATGTTCTCAGGTGATAGGCCCAGCAGTGGGTGTGATTGATTGACTGGTAGCACCGTGTTTCCCTTTTCAAAGCACCCTCTTTGTGTTTTCATTAGTGGCTCTTACCACGTCCCCCTTAGAGTCGAGGGTACGCATTTCTCCACAATCGCTTCAGCATTTATTGTTTACAGCATTGATGCTAATGGCCCTTCTGGCTGCTGTGAGCTGATAGGTTTTTGTAATTTGGGTTTGCATGTCTTTGAAAATTCGTAAAACTCATCATTTTTCTCCGCCGTTTTCTTTTCTGTTAAAAAAAGGAAACAATTGGCAGTACAATATAACTCTTGAAATTGTCTTCTTTGAAGGTTGCCCTCTTTTGAATTATTTGGTCGATTTTCCACCCCAGCGTTTTTTTAGAGAGCAGGTGTCATTTCCCGAACTGCAAGTTTGGTGAATATTTAGTGACCTTTAGCAATGGGTTTAAAGCTGCTGTTGTGGGAAGTGGCCTCAAGGAGGCAGCATTTCTCCATTCCCAAATCTGGGGAGTAGGGCAGCAGAGCCTTTCTGGAAGTCGTGTTCCTAGGTTGTAAATTCCATTGGAATGTGCGTGGAGAAACCCCCATAAGTTTATGTGTCATTATTTCTTCTTGGTTTTTAAAAGTGTTTTAATTGGGGTAAAGCTTAGAATATTGTTTGTCCTAGGTGTACACAATCTGGTTCATTTGTACATTATATATGTCTATTCAAGTACAGATCCTCTTCCCATGTAAAATGTTACAGAGGGTTCCGCAGACTTCCCTTGCTATATGGTTGGCCTTTTTGAGATATGTATATCATATGTGTTTGTATACATATAGTAACACTAACCTTAATTTATCCATTCCCCCCACCTGTCGTTTTAGATGAGCATAGTTTGTTTTCTAAATCTGTGAGTGTCTTTCTCTGTGGAAATATGTTCATTTGTGTCAGTTATTAGATAACGCCTATAAGTGCTATCATAGAACACAGGTCTTTTGCTTTCCAACTTACCTCATCTTTCATGATTATCTCCAGACTCATTTGTGGTGCCTCAAAGAGCAATGGTTCATTGTCTTCCATGGCTAATATTCCATTGTGTACATGGACCACTTCTTCTTTATCCATTTACCTGTTGTTGGACATTTTGATTGCTTCACTGTCTTGGCTATTGTGAATAAGGCTGCACTGCAGCTTTTGCGGCCTGTGTCTTCTCGATTCTTGTCTTCTCAGGTGAGAGGTCCAATGGTGCGCCTGCTGGATTGAATAGTACCTCCATTTTTACTTTTAAACACAGCTCCTTTCTGTTCTCATTATTGGCTGTTACCCCTTTACGTCTCACCAGCAGGCAGAGGGTACACAGTTCTCTAAAACCCCTTCAGCATTTATTGTTTGTAGACTTTTTGCTGATGGTCAGTCGACTGGTGTAAGTTGAAAATTTTTGTAGATTAGATTGCATGCGTCTAACACTCCCTGAGGTTGAGCTTTTATCCATTTTCCTTTTTTTTAAAAAGAGTGTGAATAAAACTTAACTCTTCATAATCTCTTCTTGCAATATTTGCCTGTTTTGAATATTTTGTCCATTCCCTACTTCAGCACAAATATTTAGGGCAAGTGTCCTTTACAGCCCTGAATTCTTGTGAATGTTAAGTGACCATTAGCTGTGACTTTAAAGCTGCTCTTGCAGGATACGGCCACAAGGTTGGCAGCATTTCTCCTTTACCAAATTTGGTTACTAGGGAAACAGAGCCTTAATGGAAGTGGTGTTCTAGGTTGCATATTAGAATGGAATCTGCCAGGAAAAAGCCCTTTAACTTTATGTCTCATTACTCCTTGTTCATATTTGTAATTTACTTTTTATTTTTTATCCCAGCAAATTTGATTACAATGGTTTGTTTGTTCTAGGTGTGCAAGATGTGGTTCTATCACACATATACGTGTATCTATTCTTCCTCGCATCTTTTGCCAATATAGGTTATGACACAATGTTGAGCAGTCTTCTCCTGGTCTTCCGTACGTCTTTGGTGGTTATATATTTCACATGGTTTGTATATCTCTGTTAACCCCAATATGGTAATGTATCCAATCCTCATCCCTTTCTATTTGGTGAACCATAAGTTTTTTAATGAATCTGTGATTGCCTTTCTCTGTGGAAATATCTTCATTGGTATCAATTTTTAAGTAACTCCTGAAAGTGATATGATAGGATATGTGCCTTTTGCTTTCTCACTTACTACACGTGGCGTGATTACGTCTAGACTCATCTATGGTGCTGCAAATGGCATTGTTTCATTTTTTTCACTAGCGAATATTCCATCTGTACATGGAGGAGTTCTTCTTTGCCCACCCATCTGTTGGTGGTCTTTTTGGTTACTTCCATATCTTGGCTATTGTAATACTGGGCAATGCAGATTTCCCTGCCTGTGTCTTTCCAATTCTCTCTTCTTAGATTATAGGTGGAGGAGTGGGCCTGCTGGATCATATGGTAGCTCAATGTTTACCTTTTTAAGGCACCTCCATTCTGTTCTCATTCGTGGCCCTTTCCAACTTACGTCCCCCTTGAAGTTGAGGGTATGCATTTCTCCACAACACCTTCAGCATTTATTGTTTGTAGTTTTCTTGCTCATGGTTATTCTGACAAGTGTGAGCTGATACCTCTTTGTGGTTGAATTCGCATGTGCCTCATAATCCGTTGAAATTGAGCTTTAAGGCATGTCCTTTTTATTTTTCAAGCAGTGATTACCCCTTAGTTCTTCAAAGTGTTCTCTTAAAGTACGTGTCACCTTTTGAAATGTTTTGGCCGTTACCTCCCTGAAGACATTTTGAGGGCAGGTTTCATTTACAGTTCTGCAGTACTTGTTCCTATGAAATGACCATTAGCACAGGCTTTAAAACTGCTTTTGCAGGTAACTGCCAGAGGGCGGCAGCCTTTCTATGTTCCCCACCCTGGTAACTAGGGAAAAGCCCTTGCGGCCTGTGGTGTTTCTCGGTTATAAATTAGAGTGGAGTGTGCCCGGACAAACCCACACAAGCTGATGTCTCCTTACTTTTGTTGGATTTTTAAATTTAATTTTTATTTTTTATTGGAGTAATTTTCCACTGTGTACGTGGACCACTTCTTCTTTGTGCATTCCTCGGTTGATGGACATTTTCATTGCTTCCAAGTGTTGGCTATGGTAAATATTTTTGGAGTGCAGGTTTGCCAGCCTGTGACTTTTTGATTCTCATGTTCTCAGGTGATAGGCCCAGCAGTGGGTGTGATTGATTGACTGGTAGCACCGTGTTTCCCTTTTCAAAGCACCCTCTTTGTGTTTTCATTAGTGGCTCTTACCACGTCCCCCTTAGAGTCGAGGGTACGCATTTCTCCACAATCGCTTCAGCATTTATTGTTTACAGCATTGATGCTAATGGCCCTTCTGGCTGCTGTGAGCTGATAGGTTTTTGTAATTTGGGTTTGCATGTCTTTGAAAATTCGTAAAACTCATCATTTTTCTCCACCGTTTTCTTTTCTGTTAAAAAAAGGAAACAATTGGCAGTACAATATAACTCTTGAAATTGTCTTCTTTGAAGGTTGCCCTCTTTTGAATTATTTGGTCGATTTTCCACCCCAGCGTTTTTTTAGAGAGCAGGTGTCATTTCCCGAACTGCAAGTTTGGTGAATATTTAGTGACCTTTAGCAATGGGTTTAAAGCTGCTGTTGTGGGAAGTGGCCTCAAGGAGGCAGCATTTCTCCATTCCCAAATCTGGGGAGTAGGGCAGCAGAGCCTTTCTGGAAGTCGTGTTCCTAGGTTGTAAATTCCATTGGAATGTGCGTGGAGAAACCCCCATAAGTTTATGTGTCATTATTTCTTCTTGGTTTTTAAAAGTGTTTTAATTGGGGTAAAGCTTAGAATATTGTTTGTCCTAGGTGTACACAATCTGGTTCATTTGTACATTATATATGTCTATTCAAGTACAGATCCTCTTCCCATGTAAAATGTTACAGAGGGTTCCGCAGACTTCCCTTGCTATATGGTTGGCCTTTTTGAGATATGTATATCATATGTGTTTGTATACATATAGTAACACTAACCTTAATTTATCCATTCCCCCCACCTGTCGTTTTAGATGAGCATAGTTTGTTTTCTAAATCTGTGAGTGTCTTTCTCTGTGGAAATATGTTCATTTGTGTCAGTTATTAGATAACGCCTATAAGTGCTATCATAGAACACAGGTCTTTTGCTTTCCAACTTACCTCATCTTTCATGATTATCTCCAGACTCATTTGTGGTGCCTCAAAGAGCAATGGTTCATTGTCTTCCATGGCTAATATTCCATTGTGTACATGGACCACTTCTTCTTTATCCATTTACCTGTTGTTGGACATTTTGATTGCTTCACTGTCTTGGCTATTGTGAATAAGGCTGCACTGCAGCTTTTGCGGCCTGTGTCTTCTCGATTCTTGTCTTCTCAGGTGAGAGGTCCAATGGTGCGCCTGCTGGATTGAATAGTACCTCCATTTTTACTTTTAAACACAGCTCCTTTCTGTTCTCATTATTGGCTGTTACCCCTTTACGTCTCACCAGCAGGCAGAGGGTACACAGTTCTCTAAAACCCCTTCAGCATTTATTGTTTGTAGACTTTTTGCTGATGGTCAGTCGACTGGTGTAAGTTGAAACTTTTTGTAGATTAGATTGCATGCGTCTAACACTCCCTGAGGTTGAGCTTTTATCCATTTTCCTTTTTTTTAAAAAGAGTGTGAATAAAACTTAACTCTTCATAATCTCTTCTTGCAATATTTGCCTGTTTTGAATATTTTGTCCATTCCCTACTTCAGCACAAATATTTAGGGCAAGTGTCCTTTACAGCCCTGAATTCTTGTGAATGTTAAGTGACCATTAGCTGTGACTTTAAAGCTGCTCTTGCAGGATATGGCCACAAGGTTGGCAGCATTTCTCCTTTACCAAATTTGGTTACTAGGGAAACAGAGCCTTAATGGAAGTGGTGTTCTAGGTTGCATATTAGAATGGAATCTGCCAGGAAAAAGCCCTTTAACTTTATGTCTCATTACTCCTTGTTCATATTTGTAATTTACTTTTTATTTTTTATCCCAGCAAATTTGATTACAATGGTTTGTTTGTTCTAGGTGTGCAAGATGTGGTTCTATCACACATATACGTGTATCTATTCTTCCTCGCATCTTTTGCCAATATAGGTTATGACACAATGTTGAGCAGTCTTCTCCTGGTCTTCCGTACGTCTTTGGTGGTTATATATTTCACATGGTTTGTATATCTCTGTTAACCCCAATATGGTAATGTATCCAATCCTCATCCCTTTCTATTTGGTGAACCATAAGTTTTTTAATGAATCTGTGATTGCCTTTCTCTGTGGAAATATCTTCATTGGTATCAATTTTTAAGTAACTCCTGAAAGTGATATGATAGGATATGTGCCTTTTGCTTTCTCACTTACTACACGTGGCGTGATTACGTCTAGACTCATCTATGGTGCTGCAAATGGCATTGTTTCATTTTTTTCACTAGCGAATATTCCATCTGTACATGGAGGAGTTCTTCTTTGCCCACCCATCTGTTGGTGGTCTTTTTGGTTACTTCCATATCTTGGCTATTGTAATACTGGGCAATGCAGATTTGCCTGCCTGTGTCTTTCCAATTCTCTCTTCTTAGATTATAGGTGGAGGAGTGGGCCTGCTGGATCATATGGTAGCTCAATGTTTATATTTTTAAGGCACCTCCATTCTGTTCTCATTCGTGGCCCTTTCCAACTTACGTCCCCCTTGAAGTTGAGGGTATGCATTTCTCCACAACACCTTCAGCATTTATTGTTTGTAGTTTTCTTGCTCATGGTTATTCTGACAAGTGTGAGCTGATACCTCTTTGTGGTTGAATTCGCATGTGCCTCATAATCCGTTGAAATTGAGCTTTAAGGCATGTCCTTTTTATTTTTCAAGCAGTGATTACCCCTTAGTTCTTCAAAGTGTTCTCTTAAAGTACGTGTCACCTTTTGAAATGTTTTGGCCGTTACCTCCCTGAAGACATTTTGAGGGCAGGTTTCATTTACAGTTCTGCAGTACTTGTTCCTATGAAATGACCATTAGCACAGGCTCTAAAACTGCTTTTGCAGGTAACTGCCAGAGGGCGGCAGCCTTTCTATGTTCCCCACCCTGGTAACTAGGGAAAAGCCCTTGCGGCCTGTGGTGTTTCTCGGTTATAAATTAGAGTGGAGTGTGCCCGGACAAACCCACACAAGCTGATGTCTCCTTACTTTTGTTGGATTTTTAAATTTAATTTTTATTTTTTATTGGAGTAATTTTCCACTGTGTACGTGGACCACTTCTTCTTTGTGCATTCCTCGGTTGATGGACATTTTCATTGCTTCCAAGTGTTGGCTATGGTAAATATTGTTGGAGTGCAGGTTTGCCAGCCTGTGACTTTTTGATTCTCATGTTCTCAGGTGATAGGCCCAGCAGTGGGTGTGATTGATTGACTGGTAGCACCGTGTTTCCCTTTTCAAAGCACCCTCTTTGTGTTTTCATTAGTGGCTCTTACCACGTCCCCCTTAGAGTCGAGGGTACGCATTTCTCCACAATCGCTTCAGCATTTATTGTTTACAGCATTGATGCTAATGGCCCTTCTGGCTGCTGTGAGCTGATAGGTTTTTGTAATTTGGGTTTGCATGTCTTTGAAAATTCGTAAAACTCATCATTTTTCTCCGCCGTTTTCTTTTCTGTTAAAAAAAGGAAACAATTGGCAGTACAATATAACTCTTGAAATTGTCTTCTTTGAAGGTTGCCCTCTTTTGAATTATTTGGTCGATTTTCCACCCCAGCGTTTTTTTAGAGAGCAGGTGTCATTTCCCGAACTGCAAGTTTGGTGAATATTTAGTGACCTTTAGCAATGGGTTTAAAGCTGCTGTTGTGGGAAGTGGCCTCAAGGAGGCAGCATTTCTCCATTCCCAAATCTGGGGAGTAGGGCAGCAGAGCCTTTCTGGAAGTCGTGTTCCTAGGTTGTAAATTCCATTGGAATGTGCGTGGAGAAACCCCCATAAGTTTATGTGTCATTATTTCTTCTTGGTTTTTAAAAGTGTTTTAATTGGGGTAAAGCTTAGAATATTGTTTGTCCTAGGTGTACACAATCTGGTTCATTTGTACATTATATATGTCTATTCAAGTACAGATCCTCTTCCCATGTAAAATGTTACAGAGGGTTCCGCAGACTTCCCTTGCTATATGGTTGGCCTTTTTGAGATATGTATATCATATGTGTTTGTATACATATAGTAACACTAACCTTAATTTATCCATTCCCCCCACCTGTCGTTTTAGATGAGCATAGTTTGTTTTCTAAATCTGTGAGTGTCTTTCTCTGTGGAAATATGTTCATTTGTGTCAGTTATTAGATAACGCCTATAAGTGCTATCATAGAACACAGGTCTTTTGCTTTCCAACTTACCTCATCTTTCATGATTATCTCCAGACTCATTTGTGGTGCCTCAAAGAGCAATGGTTCATTGTCTTCCATGGCTAATATTCCATTGTGTACATGGACCACTTCTTCTTTATCCATTTACCTGTTGTTGGACATTTTGATTGCTTCACTGTCTTGGCTATTGTGAATAAGGCTGCACTGCAGCTTTTGCGGCCTGTGTCTTCTCAATTCTTGTCTTCTCAGGTGAGAGGTCCAATGGTGCGCCTGCTGGATTGAATAGTACCTCCATTTTTACTTTTAAACACAGCTCCTTTCTGTTCTCATTATTGGCTGTTACCCCTTTACGTCTCACCAGCAGGCAGAGGGTACACAGTTCTCTAAAACCCCTTCAGCATTTATTGTTTGTAGACTTTTTGCTGATGGTCAGTCGACTGGTGTAAGTTGAAACTTTTTGTAGATTAGATTGCATGCGTCTAACACTCCCTGAGGTTGAGCTTTTATCCATTTTCCTTTTTTTTAAAAAGAGTGTGAATAAAACTTAACTCTTCATAATCTCTTCTTGCAATATTTGCCTGTTTTGAATATTTTGTCCATTCCCTACTTCAGCACAAATATTTAGGGCAAGTGTCCTTTACAGCCCTGAATTCTTGTGAATGTTAAGTGACCATTAGCTGTGACTTTAAAGCTGCTCTTGCAGGATACGGCCACAAGGTTGGCAGCATTTCTCCTTTACCAAATTTGGTTACTAGGGAAACAGAGCCTTAATGGAAGTGGTGTTCTAGGTTGTATATTAGAATGGAATCTGCCAGGAAAAAGCCCTTTAACTTTATGTCTCATTACTCCTTGTTCATATTTGTAATTTACTTTTTATTTTTTATCCCAGCAAATTTGATTACAATGGTTTGTTTGTTCTAGGTGTGCAAGATGTGGTTCTATCACACATATACGTGTATCTATTCTTCTTCGCATCTTTTGCCAATATAGGTTATGACACAATGTTGAGCAGTCTTCTCCTGGTCTTCCGTACGTCTTTGGTGGTTATATATTTCACATGGTTTGTATATCTCTGTTAACCCCAATATGGTAATGTATCCAATCCTCATCCCTTTCTATTTGGTGAACCATAAGTTTTTTAATGAATCTGTGATTGCCTTTCTCTGTGGAAATATCTTCATTGGTATCAATTTTTAAGTAACTCCTGAAAGTGATATGATAGGATATGTGCCTTTTGCTTTCTCACTTACTACACGTGGCGTGATTACGTCTAGACTCATCTATGGTGCTGCAAATGGCATTGTTTCATTTTTTTCACTAGCGAATATTCCATCTGTACATGGAGGAGTTCTTCTTTGCCCACCCATCTGTTGGTGGTCTTTTTGGTTACTTCCATATCTTGGCTATTGTAATACTGGGCAATGCAGATTTGCCTGCCTGTGTCTTTCCAATTCTCTCTTCTTAGATTATAGGTGGAGGAGTGGGCCTGCTGGATCATATGGTAGCTCAATGTTTATATTTTTAAGGCACCTCCATTCTGTTCTCATTCGTGGCCCTTTCCAACTTATGTCCCCCTTGAAGTTGAGGGTATGCATTTCTCCACAACACCTTCAGCATTTATTGTTTGTAGTTTTCTTGCTCATGGTTATTCTGACAAGTGTGAGCTGATACCTCTTTGTGGTTGAATTCGCATGTGCCTCATAATCCGTTGAAATTGAGCTTTAAGGCATGTCCTTTTTATTTTTCAAGCAGTGATTACCCCTTAGTTCTTCAAAGTGTTCTCTTAAAGTACGTGTCACCTTTTGAAATGTTTTGGCCGTTACCTCCCTGAAGACATTTTGAGGGCAGGTTTCATTTACAGTTCTGCAGTACTTGTTCCTATGAAATGACCATTAGCACAGGCTTTAAAACTGCTTTTGCAGCTAACTGCCAGAGGGCGGCAGCCTTTCTATGTTCCCCACCCTGGTAACTAGGGAAAAGCCCTTGCGGCCTGTGGTGTTTCTCGGTTATAAATTAGAGTGGAGTGTGCCCGGACAAACCCACACAAGCTGATGTCTCCTTACTTTTGTTGGATTTTTAAATTTAATTTTTATTTTTTATTGGAGTAATTTTCCACTGTGTACGTGGACCACTTCTTCTTTGTGCATTCCTCGGTTGATGGACATTTTCATTGCTTCCAAGTGTTGGCTATGGTAAATATTTTTGGAGTGCAGGTTTGCCAGCCTGTGACTTTTTGATTCTCATGTTCTCAGGTGATAGGCCCAGCAGTGGGTGTGATTGATTGACTGGTAGCACCGTGTTTCCCTTTTCAAAGCACCCTCTTTGTGTTTTCATTAGTGGCTCTTACCACGTCCCCCTTAGAGTCGAGGGTACGCATTTCTCCACAATCGCTTCAGCATTTATTGTTTACAGCATTTATGCTAATGGCCCTTCTGGCTGCTGTGAGCTGATAGGTTTTTGTAATTTGGGTTTGCATGTCTTTGAAAATTCGTAAAACTCATCATTTTTCTCCGCCGTTTTCTTTTCTGTTAAAAAAAGGAAACAATTGGCAGTACAATATAACTCTTGAAATTGTCTTCTTTGAAGGTTGCCCTCTTTTGAATTATTTGGTCGATTTTCCACCCCAGCGTTTTTTTAGAGAGCAGGTGTCATTTCCCGAACTGCAAGTTTGGTGAATATTTAGTGACCTTTAGCAATGGGTTTAAAGCTGCTGTTGTGGGAAGTGGCCTCAAGGAGGCAGCATTTCTCCATTCCCAAATCTGGGGAGTAGGGCAGCAGAGCCTTTCTGGAAGTCGTGTTCCTAGGTTGTAAATTCCATTGGAATGTGCGTGGAGAAACCCCCATAAGTTTATGTGTCATTATTTCTTCTTGGTTTTTAAAAGTGTTTTAATTGGGGTAAAGCTTAGAATATTGTTTGTCCTAGGTGTACACAATCTGGTTCATTTGTACATTATATATGTCTATTCAAGTACAGATCCTCTTCCCATGTAAAATGTTACAGAGGGTTCCGCAGACTTCCCTTGCTATATGGTTGGCCTTTTTGAGATATGTATATCATATGTGTTTGTATACATATAGTAACACTAACCTTAATTTATCCATTCCCCCCACCTGTCGTTTTAGATGAGCATAGTTTGTTTTCTAAATCTGTGAGTGTCTTTCTCTGTGGAAATATGTTCATTTGTGTCAGTTATTAGATAACGCCTATAAGTGCTATCATAGAACACAGGTCTTTTGCTTTCCAACTTACCTCATCTTTCATGATTATCTCCAGACTCATTTGTGGTGCCTCAAAGAGCAATGGTTCATTGTCTTCCATGGCTAATATTCCATTGTGTACATGGACCACTTCTTCTTTATCCATTTACCTGTTGTTGGACATTTTGATTGCTTCACTGTCTTGGCTATTGTGAATAAGGCTGCACTGCAGCTTTTGCGGCCTGTGTCTTCTCAATTCTTGTCTTCTCAGGTGAGAGGTCCAATGGTGCGCCTGCTGGATTGAATAGTACCTCCATTTTTACTTTTAAACACAGCTCCTTTCTGTTCTCATTATTGGCTGTTACCCCTTTACGTCTCACCAGCAGGCAGAGGGTACACAGTTCTCTAAAACCCCTTCAGCATTTATTGTTTGTAGACTTTTTGCTGATGGTCAGTCGACTGGTGTAAGTTGAAACTTTTTGTAGATTAGATTGCATGCGTCTAACACTCCCTGAGGTTGAGCTTTTATCCATTTTCCTTTTTTTTAAAAAGAGTGTGAATAAAACTTAACTCTTCATAATCTCTTCTTGCAATATTTGCCTGTTTTGAATATTTTGTCCATTCCCTACTTCAGCACAAATATTTAGGGCAAGTGTCCTTTACAGCCCTGAATTCTTGTGAATGTTAAGTGACCATTAGCTGTGACTTTAAAGCTGCTCTTGCAGGATACGGCCACAAGGTTGGCAGCATTTCTCCTTTACCAAATTTGGTTACTAGGGAAACAGAGCCTTAATGGAAGTGGTGTTCTAGGTTGTATATTAGAATGGAATCTGCCAGGAAAAAGCCCTTTAACTTTATGTCTCATTACTCCTTGTTCATATTTGTAATTTACTTTTTATTTTTTATCCCAGCAAATTTGATTACAATGGTTTGTTTGTTCTAGGTGTGCAAGATGTGGTTCTATCACACATATACGTGTATCTATTCTTCTTCGCATCTTTTGCCAATATAGGTTATGACACAATGTTGAGCAGTCTTCTCCTGGTCTTCCGTACGTCTTTGGTGGTTATATATTTCACATGGTTTGTATATCTCTGTTAACCCCAATATGGTAATGTATCCAATCCTCATCCCTTTCTATTTGGTGAACCATAAGTTTTTTAATGAATCTGTGATTGCCTTTCTCTGTGGAAATATCTTCATTGGTATCAATTTTTAAGTAACTCCTGAAAGTGATATGATAGGATATGTGCCTTTTGCTTTCTCACTTACTACACGTGGCGTGATTACGTCTAGACTCATCTATGGTGCTGCAAATGGCATTGTTTCATTTTTTTCACTAGCGAATATTCCATCTGTACATGGAGGAGTTCTTCTTTGCCCACCCATCTGTTGGTGGTCTTTTTGGTTACTTCCATATCTTGGCTATTGTAATACTGGGCAATGCAGATTTGCCTGCCTGTGTCTTTCCAATTCTCTCTTCTTAGATTATAGGTGGAGGAGTGGGCCTGCTGGATCATATGGTAGCTCAATGTTTATATTTTTAAGGCACCTCCATTCTGTTCTCATTCGTGGCCCTTTCCAACTTATGTCCCCCTTGAAGTTGAGGGTATGCATTTCTCCACAACACCTTCAGCATTTATTGTTTGTAGTTTTCTTGCTCATGGTTATTCTGACAAGTGTGAGCTGATACCTCTTTGTGGTTGAATTCGCATGTGCCTCATAATCCGTTGAAATTGAGCTTTAAGGCATGTCCTTTTTATTTTTCAAGCAGTGATTACCCCTTAGTTCTTCAAAGTGTTCTCTTAAAGTACGTGTCACCTTTTGAAATGTTTTGGCCGTTACCTCCCTGAAGACATTTTGAGGGCAGGTTTCATTTACAGTTCTGCAGTACTTGTTCCTATGAAATGACCATTAGCACAGGCTTTAAAACTGCTTTTGCAGCTAACTGCCAGAGGGCGGCAGCCTTTCTATGTTCCCCACCCTGGTAACTAGGGAAAAGCCCTTGCGGCCTGTGGTGTTTCTCGGTTATAAATTAGAGTGGAGTGTGCCCGGACAAACCCACACAAGCTGATGTCTCCTTACTTTTGTTGGATTTTTAAATTTAATTTTTATTTTTTATTGGAGTAATTTTCCACTGTGTACGTGGACCACTTCTTCTTTGTGCATTCCTCGGTTGATGGACATTTTCATTGCTTCCAAGTGTTGGCTATGGTAAATATTTTTGGAGTGCAGGTTTGCCAGCCTGTGACTTTTTGATTCTCATGTTCTCAGGTGATAGGCCCAGCAGTGGGTGTGATTGATTGACTGGTAGCACCGTGTTTCCCTTTTCAAAGCACCCTCTTTGTGTTTTCATTAGTGGCTCTTACCACGTCCCCCTTAGAGTCGAGGGTACGCATTTCTCCACAATCGCTTCAGCATTTATTGTTTACAGCATTGATGCTAATGGCCCTTCTGGCTGCTGTGAGCTGATAGGTTTTTGTAATTTGGGTTTGCATGTCTTTGAAAATTCGTAAAACTCATCATTTTTCTCCGCCGTTTTCTTTTCTGTTAAAAAAAGGAAACAATTGGCAGTACAATATAACTCTTGAAATTGTCTTCTTTGAAGGTTGCCCTCTTTTGAATTATTTGGTCGATTTTCCACCCCAGCGTTTTTTTAGAGAGCAGGTGTCATTTCCCGAACTGCAAGTTTGGTGAATATTTAGTGACCTTTAGCAATGGGTTTAAAGCTGCTGTTGTGGGAAGTGGCCTCAAGGAGGCAGCATTTCTCCATTCCCAAATCTGGGGAGTAGGGCAGCAGAGCCTTTCTGGAAGTCGTGTTCCTAGGTTGTAAATTCCATTGGAATGTGCGTGGAGAAACCCCCATAAGTTTATGTGTCATTATTTCTTCTTGGTTTTTAAAAGTGTTTTAATTGGGGTAAAGCTTAGAATATTGTTTGTCCTAGGTGTACACAATCTGGTTCATTTGTACATTATATATGTCTATTCAAGTACAGATCCTCTTCCCATGTAAAATGTTACAGAGGGTTCCGCAGACTTCCCTTGCTATATGGTTGGCCTTTTTGAGATATGTATATCATATGTGTTTGTATACATATAGTAACACTAACCTTAATTTATCCATTCCCCCCACCTGTCGTTTTAGATGAGCATAGTTTGTTTTCTAAATCTGTGAGTGTCTTTCTCTGTGGAAATATGTTCATTTGTGTCAGTTATTAGATAACGCCTATAAGTGCTATCATAGAACACAGGTCTTTTGCTTTCCAACTTACCTCATCTTTCATGATTATCTCCAGACTCATTTGTGGTGCCTCAAAGAGCAATGGTTCATTGTCTTCCATGGCTAATATTCCATTGTGTACATGGACCACTTCTTCTTTATCCATTTACCTGTTGTTGGACATTTTGATTGCTTCACTGTCTTGGCTATTGTGAATAAGGCTGCACTGCAGCTTTTGCGGCCTGTGTCTTCTCGATTCTTGTCTTCTCAGGTGAGAGGTCCAATGGTGCGCCTGCTGGATTGAATAGTACCTCCATTTTTACTTTTAAACACAGCTCCTTTCTGTTCTCATTATTGGCTGTTACCCCTTTACGTCTCACCAGCAGGCAGAGGGTACACAGTTCTCTAAAACCCCTTCAGCATTTATTGTTTGTAGACTTTTTGCTGATGGTCAGTCGACTGGTGTAAGTTGAAACTTTTTGTAGATTAGATTGCATGCGTCTAACACTCCCTGAGGTTGAGCTTTTATCCATTTTCCTTTTTTTAAAAAAGAGTGTGAGTAAAACTTAACTCTTCCTAATCTCTTCTTGAAACATTTGCCTGTTTTGAATTTTTTGCCCATTCCCTACTTCAGCACAAATATTTAGGGCAAGTGTCCTTTACAGCCCTGAGTCCTTGTGAATGTTAAGTGACCATTGGCTGTGACTTTAAAGCTGCTCTTGCAGGATACGGCCACAAGGTTGGCAGCATTTCTCCTTTACCAAATTTGGTTACTAGGGAAACAGAGCCTTAATGGAAGTGGTGTTCTAGGTTGCATATTAGAATGGAATCTGCCAGGAAAAAGCCCTTTAACTTTATGTCTCATTACTCCTTGTTCATATTTATAATTTACTTTTTATTTTTTATCCCAGCAAATTTGATTACAATGGTTTGTTTGTTCTAGGTGTGCAAGATGTGGTTCTATCACACATATACGTGTATCTATTCTTCCTCGCATCTTTTGCCAATATAGGTTATGACACAATGTTGAGCAGTCTTCTCCTGGTCTTCCGTACGTCTTTGGTGGTTATATATTTCACATGGTTTGTATATCTCTGTTAACCCCAATATGGTAATGTATCCAATCCTCATCCCTTTCTATTTGGTGAACCATAAGTTTTTTAATGAATCTGTGATTGCCTTTCTCTGTGGAAATATCTTCATTGGTATCAATTTTTAAGTAACTCCTGAAAGTGATATGATAGGATATGTGCCTTTTGCTTTCTCACTTACTACACGTGGCGTGATTACGTCTAGACTCATCTATGGTGCTGCAAATGGCATTGTTTCATTTTTTTCACTAGCGAATATTCCATCTGTACATGGAGGAGTTCTTCTTTGCCCACCCATCTGTTGGTGGTCTTTTTGGTTACTTCCATATCTTGGCTATTGTAATACTGGGCAATGCAGATTTGCCTGCCTGTGTCTTTCCAATTCTCTCTTCTTAGATTATAGGTGGAGGAGTGGGCCTGCTGGATCATATGGTAGCTCAATGTTTATATTTTTAAGGCACCTCCATTCTGTTCTCATTCGTGGCCCTTTCCAACTTACGTCCCCCTTGAAGTTGAGGGTATGCATTTCTCCACAACACCTTCAGCATTTATTGTTTGTAGTTTTCTTGCTCATGGTTATTCTGACAAGTGTGAGCTGATACCTCTTTGTGGTTGAATTCGCATGTGCCTCATAATCCGTTGAAATTGAGCTTTAAGGCATGTCCTTTTTATTTTTCAAGCAGTGATTACCCCTTAGTTCTTCAAAGTGTTCTCTTAAAGTACGTGTCACCTTTTGAAATGTTTTGGCCGTTACCTCCCTGAAGACATTTTGAGGGCAGGTTTCATTTACAGTTCTGCAGTACTTGTTCCTATGAAATGACCATTAGCACAGGCTTTAAAACTGCTTTTGCAGCTAACTGCCAGAGGGCGGCAGCCTTTCTATGTTCCCCACCCTGGTAACTAGGGAAAAGCCCTTGCGGCCTGTGGTGTTTCTCGGTTATAAATTAGAGTGGAGTGTGCCCGGACAAACCCACACAAGCTGATGTCTCCTTACTTTCGTTGGATTTTTAAATTTAATTTTTATTTTTTATTGGAGTAATTTTCCACTGTGTACGTGGACCACTTCTTCTTTGTGCATTCCTCGGTTGATGGACATTTTCATTGCTTCCAAGTGTTGGCTATGGTAAATATTTTTGGAGTGCAGGTTTGCCAGCCTGTGACTTTTTGATTCTCATGTTCTCAGGTGATAGGCCCAGCAGTGGGTGTGATTGATTGACTGGTAGCACCGTGTTTCCCTTTTCAAAGCACCCTCTTTGTGTTTTCATTAGTGGCTCTTACCACGTCCCCCTTAGAGTCGAGGGTACGCATTTCTCCACAATCGCTTCAGCATTTATTGTTTACAGCATTGATGCTAATGGCCCTTCTGGCTGCTGTGAGCTGATAGGTTTTTGTAATTTGGGTTTGCATGTCTTTGAAAATTCGTAAAACTCATCATTTTTCTCCGCCGTTTTCTTTTCTGTTAAAAAAAGGAAACAATTGGCAGTACAATATAACTCTTGAAATTGTCTTCTTTGAAGGTTGCCCTCTTTTGAATTATTTGGTCGATTTTCCACCCCAGCGTTTTTTTAGAGAGCAGGTGTCATTTCCCGAACTGCAAGTTTGGTGAATATTTAGTGACCTTTAGCAATGGGTTTAAAGCTGCTGTTGTGGGAAGTGGCCTCAAGGAGGCAGCATTTCTCCATTCCCAAATCTGGGGAGTAGGGCAGCAGAGCCTTTCTGGAAGTCGTGTTCCTAGGTTGTAAATTCCATTGGAATGTGCGTGGAGAAACCCCCATAAGTTTATGTGTCATTATTTCTTCTTGGTTTTTAAAAGTGTTTTAATTGGGGTAAAGCTTAGAATATTGTTTGTCCTAGGTGTACACAATCTGGTTCATTTGTACATTATATATGTCTATTCAAGTACAGATCCTCTTCCCATGTAAAATGTTACAGAGGGTTCCGCAGACTTCCCTTGCTATATGGTTGGCCTTTTTGAGATATGTATATCATATGTGTTTGTATACATATAGTAACACTAACCTTAATTTATCCATTCCCCCCACCTGTCGTTTTAGATGAGCATAGTTTGTTTTCTAAATCTGTGAGTGTCTTTCTCTGTGGAAATATGTTCATTTGTGTCAGTTATTAGATAACGCCTATAAGTGCTATCATAGAACACAGGTCTTTTGCTTTCCAACTTACCTCATCTTTCATGATTATCTCCAGACTCATTTGTGGTGCCTCAAAGAGCAATGGTTCATTGTCTTCCATGGCTAATATTCCATTGTGTACATGGACCACTTCTTCTTTATCCATTTACCTGTTGTTGGACATTTTGATTGCTTCACTGTCTTGGCTATTGTGAATAAGGCTGCACTGCAGCTTTTGCGGCCTGTGTCTTCTCGATTCTTGTCTTCTCAGGTGAGAGGTCCAATGGTGCGCCTGCTGGATTGAATAGTACCTCCATTTTTACTTTTAAACACAGCTCCTTTCTGTTCTCATTATTGGCTGTTACCCCTTTACGTCTCACCAGCAGGCAGAGGGTACACAGTTCTCTAAAACCCCTTCAGCATTTATTGTTTGTAGACTTTTTGCTGATGGTCAGTCGACTGGTGTAAGTTGAAACTTTTTGTAGATTAGATTGCATGCGTCTAACACTCCCTGAGGTTGAGCTTTTATCCATTTTCCTTTTTTTAAAAAAGAGTGTGAGTAAAACTTAACTCTTCCTAATCTCTTCTTGAAACATTTGCCTGTTTTGAATTTTTTGCCCATTCCCTACTTCAGCACAAATATTTAGGGCAAGTGTCCTTTACAGCCCTGAGTCCTTGTGAATGTTAAGTGACCATTGGCTGTGACTTTAAAGCTGCTCTTGCAGGATACGGCCACAAGGTTGGCAGCATTTCTCCTTTACCAAATTTGGTTACTAGGGAAACAGAGCCTTAATGGAAGTGGTGTTCTAGGTTGCATATTAGAATGGAATCTGCCAGGAAAAAGCCCTTTAACTTTATGTCTCATTACTCCTTGTTCATATTTATAATTTACTTTTTATTTTTTATCCCAGCAAATTTGATTACAATGGTTTGTTTGTTCTAGGTGTGCAAGATGTGGTTCTATCACACATATACGTGTATCTATTCTTCCTCGCATCTTTTGCCAATATAGGTTATGACACAATGTTGAGCAGTCTTCTCCTGGTCTTCCGTACGTCTTTGGTGGTTATATATTTCACATGGTTTGTATATCTCTGTTAACCCCAATATGGTAATGTATCCAATCCTCATCCCTTTCTATTTGGTGAACCATAAGTTTTTTAATGAATCTGTGATTGCCTTTCTCTGTGGAAATATCTTCATTGGTATCAATTTTTAAGTAACTCCTGAAAGTGATATGATAGGATATGTGCCTTTTGCTTTCTCACTTACTACACGTGGCGTGATTACGTCTAGACTCATCTATGGTGCTGCAAATGGCATTGTTTCATTTTTTTCACTAGCGAATATTCCATCTGTACATGGAGGAGTTCTTCTTTGCCCACCCATCTGTTGGTGGTCTTTTTGGTTACTTCCATATCTTGGCTATTGTAATACTGGGCAATGCAGATTTGCCTGCCTGTGTCTTTCCAATTCTCTCTTCTTAGATTATAGGTGGAGGAGTGGGCCTGCTGGATCATATGGTAGCTCAATGTTTATATTTTTAAGGCACCTCCATTCTGTTCTCATTCGTGGCCCTTTCCAACTTACGTCCCCCTTGAAGTTGAGGGTATGCATTTCTCCACAACACCTTCAGCATTTATTGTTTGTAGTTTTCTTGCTCATGGTTATTCTGACAAGTGTGAGCTGATACCTCTTTGTGGTTGAATTCGCATGTGCCTCATAATCCGTTGAAATTGAGCTTTAAGGCATGTCCTTTTTATTTTTCAAGCAGTGATTACCCCTTAGTTCTTCAAAGTGTTCTCTTAAAGTACGTGTCACCTTTTGAAATGTTTTGGCCGTTACCTCCCTGAAGACATTTTGAGGGCAGGTTTCATTTACAGTTCTGCAGTACTTGTTCCTATGAAATGACCATTAGCACAGGCTTTAAAACTGCTTTTGCAGCTAACTGCCAGAGGGCGGCAGCCTTTCTATGTTCCCCACCCTGGTAACTAGGGAAAAGCCCTTGCGGCCTGTGGTGTTTCTCGGTTATAAATTAGAGTGGAGTGTGCCCGGACAAACCCACACAAGCTGATGTCTCCTTACTTTCGTTGGATTTTTAAATTTAATTTTTATTTTTTATTGGAGTAATTTTCCACTGTGTACGTGGACCACTTCTTCTTTGTGCATTCCTCGGTTGATGGACATTTTCATTGCTTCCAAGTGTTGGCTATGGTAAATATTTTTGGAGTGCAGGTTTGCCAGCCTGTGACTTTTTGATTCTCATGTTCTCAGGTGATAGGCCCAGCAGTGGGTGTGATTGATTGACTGGTAGCACCGTGTTTCCCTTTTCAAAGCACCCTCTTTGTGTTTTCATTAGTGGCTCTTACCACGTCCCCCTTAGAGTCGAGGGTACGCATTTCTCCACAATCGCTTCAGCATTTATTGTTTACAGCATTGATGCTAATGGCCCTTCTGGCTGCTGTGAGCTGATAGGTTTTTGTAATTTGGGTTTGCATGTCTTTGAAAATTCGTAAAACTCATCATTTTTCTCCGCCGTTTTCTTTTCTGTTAAAAAAAGGAAACAATTGGCAGTACAATATAACTCTTGAAATTGTCTTCTTTGAAGGTTGCCCTCTTTTGAATTATTTGGTCGATTTTCCACCCCAGCGTTTTTTTAGAGAGCAGGTGTCATTTCCCGAACTGCAAGTTTGGTGAATATTTAGTGACCTTTAGCAATGGGTTTAAAGCTGCTGTTGTGGGAAGTGGCCTCAAGGAGGCAGCATTTCTCCATTCCCAAATCTGGGGAGTAGGGCAGCAGAGCCTTTCTGGAAGTCGTGTTCCTAGGTTGTAAATTCCATTGGAATGTGCGTGGAGAAACCCCCATAAGTTTATGTGTCATTATTTCTTCTTGGTTTTTAAAAGTGTTTTAATTGGGGTAAAGCTTAGAATATTGTTTGTCCTAGGTGTACACAATCTGGTTCATTTGTACATTATATATGTCTATTCAAGTACAGATCCTCTTCCCATGTAAAATGTTACAGAGGGTTCCGCAGACTTCCCTTGCTATATGGTTGGCCTTTTTGAGATATGTATATCATATGTGTTTGTATACATATAGTAACACTAACCTTAATTTATCCATTCCCCCCACCTGTCGTTTTAGATGAGCATAGTTTGTTTTCTAAATCTGTGAGTGTCTTTCTCTGTGGAAATATGTTCATTTGTGTCAGTTATTAGATAACGCCTATAAGTGCTATCATAGAACACAGGTCTTTTGCTTTCCAACTTACCTCATCTTTCATGATTATCTCCAGACTCATTTGTGGTGCCTCAAAGAGCAATGGTTCATTGTCTTCCATGGCTAATATTCCATTGTGTACATGGACCACTTCTTCTTTATCCATTTACCTGTTGTTGGACATTTTGATTGCTTCACTGTCTTGGCTATTGTGAATAAGGCTGCACTGCAGCTTTTGCGGCCTGTGTCTTCTCGATTCTTGTCTTCTCAGGTGAGAGGTCCAATGGTGCGCCTGCTGGATTGAATAGTACCTCCATTTTTACTTTTAAACACAGCTCCTTTCTGTTCTCATTATTGGCTGTTACCCCTTTACGTCTCACCAGCAGGCAGAGGGTACACAGTTCTCTAAAACCCCTTCAGCATTTATTGTTTGTAGACTTTTTGCTGATGGTCAGTCGACTGGTGTAAGTTGAAACTTTTTGTAGATTAGATTGCATGCGTCTAACACTCCCTGAGGTTGAGCTTTTATCCATTTTCCTTTTTTTAAAAAAGAGTGTGAGTAAAACTTAACTCTTCCTAATCTCTTCTTGAAACATTTGCCTGTTTTGAATTTTTTGCCCATTCCCTACTTCAGCACAAATATTTAGGGCAAGTGTCCTTTACAGCCCTGAGTCCTTGTGAATGTTAAGTGACCATTGGCTGTGACTTTAAAGCTGCTCTTGCAGGATACGGCCACAAGGTTGGCAGCATTTCTCCTTTACCAAATTTGGTTACTAGGGAAACAGAGCCTTAATGGAAGTGGTGTTCTAGGTTGCATATTAGAATGGAATCTGCCAGGAAAAAGCCCTTTAACTTTATGTCTCATTACTCCTTGTTCATATTTATAATTTACTTTTTATTTTTTATCCCAGCAAATTTGATTACAATGGTTTGTTTGTTCTAGGTGTGCAAGATGTGGTTCTATCACACATATACGTGTATCTATTCTTCCTCGCATCTTTTGCCAATATAGGTTATGACACAATGTTGAGCAGTCTTCTCCTGGTCTTCCGTACGTCTTTGGTGGTTATATATTTCACATGGTTTGTATATCTCTGTTAACCCCAATATGGTAATGTATCCAATCCTCATCCCTTTCTATTTGGTGAACCATAAGTTTTTTAATGAATCTGTGATTGCCTTTCTCTGTGGAAATATCTTCATTGGTATCAATTTTTAAGTAACTCCTGAAAGTGATATGATAGGATATGTGCCTTTTGCTTTCTCACTTACTACACGTGGCGTGATTACGTCTAGACTCATCTATGGTGCTGCAAATGGCATTGTTTCATTTTTTTCACTAGCGAATATTCCATCTGTACATGGAGGAGTTCTTCTTTGCCCACCCATCTGTTGGTGGTCTTTTTGGTTACTTCCATATCTTGGCTATTGTAATACTGGGCAATGCAGATTTGCCTGCCTGTGTCTTTCCAATTCTCTCTTCTTAGATTATAGGTGGAGGAGTGGGCCTGCTGGATCATATGGTAGCTCAATGTTTATATTTTTAAGGCACCTCCATTCTGTTCTCATTCGTGGCCCTTTCCAACTTACGTCCCCCTTGAAGTTGAGGGTATGCATTTCTCCACAACACCTTCAGCATTTATTGTTTGTAGTTTTCTTGCTCATGGTTATTCTGACAAGTGTGAGCTGATACCTCTTTGTGGTTGAATTCGCATGTGCCTCATAATCCGTTGAAATTGAGCTTTAAGGCATGTCCTTTTTATTTTTCAAGCAGTGATTACCCCTTAGTTCTTCAAAGTGTTCTCTTAAAGTACGTGTCACCTTTTGAAATGTTTTGGCCGTTACCTCCCTGAAGACATTTTGAGGGCAGGTTTCATTTACAGTTCTGCAGTACTTGTTCCTATGAAATGACCATTAGCACAGGCTTTAAAACTGCTTTTGCAGCTAACTGCCAGAGGGCGGCAGCCTTTCTATGTTTCCCACCCTGGTAACTAGGGAAAAGCCCTTGCGGCCTGTGGTGTTTCTCGGTTATAAATTAGAGTGGAGTGTGCCCGGACAAACCCACACAAGCTGATGTCTCCTTACTTTTGTTGGATTTTTAAATTTAATTTTTATTTTTTATTGGAGTAATTTTCCACTGTGTACGTGGACCACTTCTTCTTTGTGCATTCCTCGGTTGATGGACATTTTCATTGCTTCCAAGTGTTGGCTATGGTAAATATTGTTGGAGTGCAGGATTGCCAGCCTGTGACTTTTTGATTCTCATGTTCTCAGGTGATAGGCCCAGCAGTGGGTGTGATTGATTGACTGGTAGCACCGTGTTTCCCTTTTCAAAGCACCCTCTTTGTGTTTTCATTAGTGGCTCTTACCACGTCCCCCTTAGAGTCGAGGGTACGCATTTCTCCACAATCGCTTCAGCATTTATTGTTTACAGCATTTATGCTAATGGCCCTTCTGGCTGCTGTGAGCTGATAGGTTTTTGTAATTTGGGTTTGCATGTCTTTGAAAATTCGTAAAACTCATCATTTTTCTCCGCCGTTTTCTTTTCTGTTAAAAAAAGGAAACAATTGGCAGTACAATATAACTCTTGAAATTGTCTTCTTTGAAGGTTGCCCTCTTTTGAATTATTTGGTCGATTTTCCACCCCAGCGTTTTTTTAGAGAGCAGGTGTCATTTCCCGAACTGCAAGTTTGGTGAATATTTAGTGACCTTTAGCAATGGGTTTAAAGCTGCTGTTGTGGGAAGTGGCCTCAAGGAGGCAGCATTTCTCCATTCCCAAATCTGGGGAGTAGGGCAGCAGAGCCTTTCTGGAAGTCGTGTTCCTAGGTTGTAAATTCCATTGGAATGTGCGTGGAGAAACCCCCATAAGTTTATGTGTCATTATTTCTTCTTGGTTTTTAAAAGTGTTTTAATTGGGGTAAAGCTTAGAATATTGTTTGTCCTAGGTGTACACAATCTGGTTCATTTGTACATTATATATGTCTATTCAAGTACAGATCCTCTTCCCATGTAAAATGTTACAGAGGGTTCCGCAGACTTCCCTTGCTATATGGTTGGCCTTTTTGAGATATGTATATCATATGTGTTTGTATACATATAGTAACACTAACCTTAATTTATCCATTCCCCCCACCTGTCGTTTTAGATGAGCATAGTTTGTTTTCTAAATCTGTGAGTGTCTTTCTCTGTGGAAATATGTTCATTTGTGTCAGTTATTAGATAACGCCTATAAGTGCTATCATAGAACACAGGTCTTTTGCTTTCCAACTTACCTCATCTTTCATGATTATCTCCAGACTCATTTGTGGTGCCTCAAAGAGCAATGGTTCATTGTCTTCCATGGCTAATATTCCATTGTGTACATGGACCACTTCTTCTTTATCCATTTACCTGTTGTTGGACATTTTGATTGCTTCACTGTCTTGGCTATTGTGAATAAGGCTGCACTGCAGCTTTTGCGGCCTGTGTCTTCTCGATTCTTGTCTTCTCAGGTGAGAGGTCCAATGGTGCGCCTGCTGGATTGAATAGTACCTCCATTTTTACTTTTAAACACAGCTCCTTTCTGTTCTCATTATTGGCTGTTACCCCTTTACGTCTCACCAGCAGGCAGAGGGTACACAGTTCTCTAAAACCCCTTCAGCATTTATTGTTTGTAGACTTTTTGCTGATGGTCAGTCGACTGGTGTAAGTTGAAACTTTTTGTAGATTAGATTGCATGCGTCTAACACTCCCTGAGGTTGAGCTTTTATCCATTTTCCTTTTTTTAAAAAAGAGTGTGAGTAAAACTTAACTCTTCATAATCTCTTCTTGCAACATTTGCCTGTTTTGAATTTTTTGCCCATTCCCTACTTCAGCACAAATATTTAGGGCAAGTGTCCTTTACAGCCCTGAGTCCTTGTGAATGTTAAGTGACCATTGGCTGTGACTTTAAAGCTGCTCTTGCAGGATACGGCCACAAGGTTGGCAGCATTTCTCCTTTACCAAATTTGGTTACTAGGGAAACAGAGCCTTAATGGAAGTGGTGTTCTAGGTTGCATATTAGAATGGAATCTGCCAGGAAAAAGCCCTTTAACTTTATGTCTCATTACTCCTTGTTCATATTTGTAATTTACTTTTTATTTTTTATCCCAGCAAATTTGATTACAATGGTTTGTTTGTTCTAGGTGTGCAAGATGTGGTTCTATCACACATATACGTGTATCTATTCTTCCTCGCATCTTTTGCCAATATAGGTTATGACACAATGTTGAGCAGTCTTCTCCTGGTCTTCCGTACGTCTTTGGTGGTTATATATTTCACATGGTTTGTATATCTCTGTTAACCCCAATATGGTAATGTATCCAATCCTCATCCCTTTCTATTTGGTGAACCATAAGTTTTTTAATGAATCTGTGATTGCCTTTCTCTGTGGAAATATCTTCATTGGTATCAATTTTTAAGTAACTCCTGAAAGTGATATGATAGGATATGTGCCTTTTGCTTTCTCACTTACTACACGTGGCGTGATTACGTCTAGACTCATCTATGGTGCTGCAAATGGCATTGTTTCATTTTTTTCACTAGCGAATATTCCATCTGTACATGGAGGAGTTCTTCTTTGCCCACCCATCTGTTGGTGGTCTTTTTGGTTACTTCCATACCTTGGCTATTGTAATACTGGGCAATGCAGATTTGCCTGCCTGTGTCTTTCCAATTCTCTCTTCTTAGATTATAGGTGGAGGAGTGGGCCTGCTGGATCATATGGTAGCTCAATGTTTATATTTTTAAGGCACCTCCATTCTGTTCTCATTCGTGGCCCTTTCCAACTTACGTCCCCCTTGAAGTTGAGGGTATGCATTTCTCCACAACACCTTCAGCATTTATTGTTTGTAGTTTTCTTGCTCATGGTTATTCTGACAAGTGTGAGCTGATACCTCTTTGTGGTTGAATTCGCATGTGCCTCATAATCCGTTGAAATTGAGCTTTAAGGCATGTCCTTTTTATTTTTCAAGCAGTGATTACCCCTTAGTTCTTCAAAGTGTTCTCTTAAAGTACGTGTCACCTTTTGAAATGTTTTGGCCGTTACCTCCCTGAAGACATTTTGAGGGCAGGTTTCATTTACAGTTCTGCAGTACTTGTTCCTATGAAATGACCATTAGCACAGGCTTTAAAACTGCTTTTGCTGGTAACTGCCAGAGGGCGGCAGCCTTTCTATGTTCCCCACCCTGGTAACTAGGGAAAAGCCCTTGCGGCCTGTGGTGTTTCTCGGTTATAAATTAGAGTGGAGTGTGCCCGGACAAACCCACACAAGCTGATGTCTCCTTACTTTTGTTGGATTTTTAAATTTAATTTTTATTTTTTATTGGAGTAATTTTCCACTGTGTACGTGGACCACTTCTTCTTTGTGCATTCCTCGGTTGATGGACATTTTCATTGCTTCCAAGTGTTGGCTATGGTAAATATTGTTGGAGTGCAGGTTTGCCAGCCTGTGACTTTTTGATTCTCATGTTCTCAGGTGATAGGCCCAGCAGTGGGTGTGATTGATTGACTGGTAGCACCGTGTTTCCCTTTTCAAAGCACCCTCTTTGTGTTTTCATTAGTGGCTCTTACCACGTCCCCCTTAGAGTCGAGGGTACGCATTTCTCCACAATCGCTTCAGCATTTATTGTTTACAGCATTGATGCTAATGGCCCTTCTGGCTGCTGTGAGCTGATAGGTTTTTGTAATTTGGGTTTGCATGTCTTTGAAAATTCGTAAAACTCATCATTTTTCTCCGCCGTTTTCTTTTCTGTTAAAAAAAGGAAACAATTGGCAGTACAATATAACTCTTGAAATTGTCTTCTTTGAAGGTTGCCCTCTTTTGAATTATTTGGTCGATTTTCCACCCCAGCGTTTTTTTAGAGAGCAGGTGTCATTTCCCGAACTGCAAGTTTGGTGAATATTTAGTGACCTTTAGCAATGGGTTTAAAGCTGCTGTTGTGGGAAGTGGCCTCAAGGAGGCAGCATTTCTCCATTCCCAAATCTGGGGAGTAGGGCAGCAGAGCCTTTCTGGAAGTCGTGTTCCTAGGTTGTAAATTCCATTGGAATGTGCGTGGAGAAACCCCCATAAGTTTATGTGTCATTATTTCTTCTTGGTTTTTAAAAGTGTTTTAATTGGGGTAAAGCTTAGAATATTGTTTGTCCTAGGTGTACACAATCTGGTTCATTTGTACATTATATATGTCTATTCAAGTACAGATCCTCTTCCCATGTAAAATGTTACAGAGGGTTCCGCAGACTTCCCTTGCTATATGGTTGGCCTTTTTGAGATATGTATATCATATGTGTTTGTATACATATAGTAACACTAACCTTAATTTATCCATTCCCCCCACCTGTCGTTTTAGATGAGCATAGTTTGTTTTCTAAATCTGTGAGTGTCTTTCTCTGTGGAAATATGTTCATTTGTGTCAGTTATTAGATAACGCCTATAAGTGCTATCATAGAACACAGGTCTTTTGCTTTCCAACTTACCTCATCTTTCATGATTATCTCCAGACTCATTTGTGGTGCCTCAAAGAGCAATGGTTCATTGTCTTCCATGGCTAATATTCCATTGTGTACATGGACCACTTCTTCTTTATCCATTTACCTGTTGTTGGACATTTTGATTGCTTCACTGTCTTGGCTATTGTGAATAAGGCTGCACTGCAGCTTTTGCGGCCTGTGTCTTCTCGATTCTTGTCTTCTCAGGTGAGAGGTCCAATGGTGCGCCTGCTGGATTGAATAGTACCTCCATTTTTACTTTTAAACACAGCTCCTTTCTGTTCTCATTATTGGCTGTTACCCCTTTACGTCTCACCAGCAGGCAGAGGGTACACAGTTCTCTAAAACCCCTTCAGCATTTATTGTTTGTAGACTTTTTGCTGATGGTCAGTCGACTGGTGTAAGTTGAAAATTTTTGTAGATTAGATTGCATGCGTCTAACACTCCCTGAGGTTGAGCTTTTATCCATTTTCCTTTTTTTTAAAAAGAGTGTGAATAAAACTTAACTCTTCATAATCTCTTCTTGCAATATTTGCCTGTTTTGAATATTTTGTCCATTCCCTACTTCAGCACAAATATTTAGGGCAAGTGTCCTTTACAGCCCTGAATTCTTGTGAATGTTAAGTGACCATTAGCTGTGACTTTAAAGCTGCTCTTGCAGGATACGGCCACAAGGTTGGCAGCATTTCTCCTTTACCAAATTTGGTTACTAGGGAAACAGAGCCTTAATGGAAGTGGTGTTCTAGGGTGTATATTAGAATGGAATCTGCCAGGAAAAAGCCCTTTAACTTTATGTCTCATTACTTCTTGTTCATATTTGTAATTTACTTTTTATTTTTTATCCCAGCAAATTTGATTACAATGGTTTGTTTGTTCTAGGTGTGCAAGATGTGGTTCTTTCACACATATACGTGTATCTATTCTTCCTCGCATCCTTTGCCAATGTAGGTTATGACACAATGTTGAGCAGTCTTCTCCTGGTCTTCCGTACGTCTTTGGTGGTTATATATTTCACATGGTTTGTATATCTCTGTTAACCCCAATATGGTAATGTATCCAATCCTCATCCCTTTCTATTTGGTGAACCATAAGTTTTTTAATGAATCTGTGATTGCCTTTCTCTGTGGAAATATCTTCATTGGTATCAATTTTTAAGTAACTCCTGAAAGTGATATGATAGGATATGTGCCTTTTGCTTTCTCACTTACTACACGTGGCGTGATTACGACTAGACTCATCTATGGTGCTGCAAATGGCATTGTTTCATTTTTTCACTAGCGAATATTCCATCTGTACATGGAGGAGTTCTTCTTTGCCCACCCATCTGTTGGTGGTCTTTTTGGTTACTTCCATATCTTGGCTATTGTAATACTGGGCAATGCAGATTTGCCTGCCTGTGTCTTTCCAATTCTCTCTTCTTAGATTATAGGTGGAGGAGTGGGCCTGCTGGATCATATGGTAGCTCAATGTTTATATTTTTAAGGCACCTCCATTCTGTTCTCATTCGTGGCCCTTTCCAACTTACGTCCCCCTTGAAGTTGAGGGTATGCATTTCTCCACAACACCTTCAGCATTTATTGTTTGTAGTTTTCTTGCTCATGGTTATTCTGACAAGTGTGAGCTGATACCTCTTTGTGGTTGAATTCGCATGTGCCTCATAATCCGTTGAAATTGAGCTTTAAGGCATGTCCTTTTTATTTTTCAAGCAGTGATTACCCCTTAGTTCTTCAAAGTGTTCTCTTAAAGTACGTGTCACCTTTTGAAATGTTTTGGCCGTTACCTCCCTGAAGACATTTTGAGGGCAGGTTTCATTTACAGTTCTGCAGTACTTGTTCCTATGAAATGACCATCAGCACAGGCTTTAAAACTGCTTTTGCAGGTAACTGCCAGAGGGCGGCAACCTTTCTATGTTCCCCACCCTGGTAACTAGGGAAAAGCCCTTGCGGCCTGTGGTGTTTCTCGGTTATAAATTAGAGTGGAGTGTGCCCGGACAAACCCACACAAGCTGATGTCTCCTTACTTTTGTTGGATTTTTAAATTTAATTTTTATTTTTTATTGGAGTAATTTTCCACTGTGTACGTGGACCACTTCTTCTTTGTGCATTCCTCGGTTGATGGACATTTTCATTGCTTCCAAGTGTTGGCTATGGTAAATATTTTTGGAGTGCAGGTTTGCCAGCCTGTGACTTTTTGATTCTCATGTTCTCAGGTGATAGGCCCAGCAGTGGGTGTGATTGATTGACTGGTAGCACCGTGTTTCCCTTTTCAAAGCACCCTCTTTGTGTTTTCATTAGTGGCTCTTACCACGTCCCCCTTAGAGTCGAGGGTACGCATTTCTCCACAATCGCTTCAGCATTTATTGTTTACAGCATTGATGCTAATGGCCCTTCTGGCTGCTGTGAGCTGATAGGTTTTTGTAATTTGGGTTTGCATGTCTTTGAAAATTCGTAAAACTCATCATTTTTCTCCGCCGTTTTCTTTTCTGTTAAAAAAAGGAAACAATTGGCAGTACAATATAACTCTTGAAATTGTCTTCTTTGAAGGTTGCCCTCTTTTGAATTATTTGGTCGATTTTCCACCCCAGCGTTTTTTTAGAGAGCAGGTGTCATTTCCCGAACTGCAAGTTTGGTGAATATTTAGTGACCTTTAGCAATGGGTTTAAAGCTGCTGTTGTGGGAAGTGGCCTCAAGGAGGCAGCATTTCTCCATTCCCAAATCTGGGGAGTAGGGCAGCAGAGCCTTTCTGGAAGTCGTGTTCCTAGGTTGTAAATTCCATTGGAATGTGCGTGGAGAAACCCCCATAAGTTTATGTGTCATTATTTCTTCTTGGTTTTTAAAAGTGTTTTAATTGGGGTAAAGCTTAGAATATTGTTTGTCCTAGGTGTACACAATCTGGTTCGTTTGTACATTATATATGTCTATTCAAGTACAGATCCTCTTCCCATGTAAAATGTTACAGATGGTTCCGCAGACTTCCCTTGCTATATGGTTGGTCTTTTTGAGATATGTATATCATATGTGTTTGTATACATATAGTAACACTAATCTTAATTTATCCATTCCCCCCACCTGTCGTTTTAGATGAGCATAGTTTGTTTTCTAAATCTGTGAGTGTCTTTCTCTGTGGAAATATGTTCATTTGTGTCAGTTATTAGATAACGCCTATAAGTGCTATCATAGAACACAGGTCTTTTGCTTTCCAACTTACCTCATCTTTCATGATTATCTCCAGACTCATTTGTGGTGCCTCAAAGAGCAATGGTTCATTGTCTTCCATGGCTAATATTCCATTGTGTACATGGACCACTTCTTCTTTATCCATTTACCTGTTGTTGGACATTTTGATTGCTTCACTGTCTTGGCTATTGTGAATAAGGCTGCACTGCAGCTTTTGCGGCCTGTGTCTTCTCGATTCTTGTCTTCTCAGGTGAGAGGTCCAATGGTGCGCCTGCTGGATTGAATAGTACCTCCATTTTTACTTTTAAACACAGCTCCTTTCTGTTCTCATTATTGGCTGTTACCCCTTTACGTCTCACCAGCAGGCAGAGGGTACACAGTTCTCTAAAACCCCTTCAGCATTTATTGTTTGTAGACTTTTTGCTGATGGTCAGTCGACTGGTGTAAGTTGAAACTTTTTGTAGATTAGATTGCATGCGTCTAACACTCCCTGAGGTTGAGCTTTTATCCATTTTCCTTTTTTTAAAAAAGAGTGTGAATAAAACTTAACTCTTCATAATCTCTTCTTGCAATATTTGCCTGTTTTGAATATTTTGTCCATTCCCTACTTCAGCACAAATATTTAGGGCAAGTGTCCTTTACAGCCCTGAATTCTTGTGAATGTTAAGTGACCATTAGCTGTGACTTTAAAGCTGCTCTTGCAGGATACGGCCACAAGGTTGGCAGCATTTCTCCTTTACCAAATTTGGTTACTAGGGAAACAGAGCCTTAATGGAAGTGGTGTTCTAGGTTGTATATTAGAATGGAATCTGCCAGGAAAAAGCCCTTTAACTTTATGTCTCATTACTCCTTGTTCATATTTGTAATTTACTTTTTATTTTTTATCCCAGCAAATTTGATTACAATGGTTTGTTTGTTCTAGGTGTGCAAGATGTGGTTCTATCACACATATACGTGTATCTATTCTTCCTCGCATCTTTTGCCAATATAGGTTATGACACAAGGTTGAGCAGTCTTCTCCTGGTCTTCCGTACGTCTTTGGTGGTTATATATTTCACATGGTTTGTATATCTCTGTTAACCCCAATATGGTAATGTATCCAATCCTCATCCCTTTCTATTTGGTGAACCATAAGTTTTTTAATGAATCTGTGATTGCCTTTCTCTGTGGAAATATCTTCATTGGTATCAATTTTTAAGTAACTCCTGAAAGTGATATGATAGGATATGTGCCTTTTGCTTTCTCACTTACTACACGTGGCGTGATTACGTCTAGACTCATCTATGGTGCTGCAAATGGCATTGTTTCATTTTTTTCACTAGCGAATATTCCATCTGTACATGGAGGAGTTCTTCTTTGCCCACCCATCTGTTGGTGGTCCTTTTGGTTACTTCCATATCTTGGCTATTGTAATACTGGGCAATGCAGATTTGCCTGCCTGTGTCTTTCCAATTCTCTCTTCTTAGATTATAGGTGGAGGAGTGGGCCTGCTGGATCATATGGTAGCTCAATGTTTACCTTTTTAAGGCACCTCCATTCTGTTCTTATTCGTGGCCCTTTCCAACTTACGTCCCCCTTGAAGTTGAGGATATGCATTTCTCCACAACACCTTCAGCATTTATTGTTTGTAGTTTTCTTGCTCATGGTTATTCTGACAAGTGTGAGCTGATACCTCTTTGTGGTTGAATTCGCATGTGCCTCATAATCCGTTGAAATTGAGCTTTAAGGCATGTCCTTTTTATTTTTCAAGCAGTGATTACCCCTTAGTTCTTCAAAGTGTTCTCTTAAAGTACGTGTCACCTTTTGAAATGTTTTGGCCGTTACCTCCCTGAAGACATTTTGAGGGCAGGTTTCATTTACAGTTCTGCAGTACTTGTTCCTATGAAATGACCATTAGCACAGGCTTTAAAACTGCTTTTGCAGGTAACTGCCAGAGGGCGGCAGCCTTTCTATGTTCCCCACCCTGGTAACTAGGGAAAAGCCCTTGCGGCCTGTGGTGTTTCTCGGTTATAAATTAGAGTGGAGTGTGCCCGGACAAACCCACACAAGCTGATGTCTCCTTACTTTTGTTGGATTTTTAAATTTAATTTTTATTTTTTATTGGAGTAATTTTCCACTGTGTACGTGGACCACTTCTTCTTTGTGCATTCCTCGGTTGATGGACATTTTCATTGCTTCCAAGTGTTGGCTATGGTAAATATTGTTGGAGTGCAGGATTGCCAGCCTGTGACTTTTTGATTCTCATGTTCTCAGGTGATAGGCCCAGCAGTGGGTGTGATTGATTGACTGGTAGCACCGTGTTTCCCTTTTCAAAGCACCCTCTTTGTGTTTTCATTAGTGGCTCTTACCACGTCCCCCTTAGAGTCGAGGGTACGCATTTCTCCACAATCGCTTCAGCATTTATTGTTTACAGCATTGATGCTAATGGCCCTTCTGGCTGCTGTGAGCTGATAGGTTTTTGTAATTTGGGTTTGCATGTCTTTGAAAATTCGTAAAACTCATCATTTTTCTCCGCCGTTTTCTTTTCTGTTAAAAAAAGGAAACAATTGGCAGTACAATATAACTCTTGAAATTGTCTTCTTTGAAGGTTGCCCTCTTTTGAATTATTTGGTCGATTTTCCACCCCAGCGTTTTTTTAGAGAGCAGGTGTCATTTCCCGAACTGCAAGTTTGGTGAATATTTAGTGACCTTTAGCAATGGGTTTAAAGCTGCTGTTGTGGGAAGTGGCCTCAAGGAGGCAGCATTTCTCCATTCCCAAATCTGGGGAGTAGGGCAGCAGAGCCTTTCTGGAAGTCGTGTTCCTAGGTTGTAAATTCCATTGGAATGTGCGTGGAGAAACCCCCATAAGTTTATGTGTCATTATTTCTTCTTGGTTTTTAAAAGTGTTTTAATTGGGGTAAAGCTTAGAATATTGTTTGTCCTAGGTGTACACAATCTGGTTCATTTGTACATTATATATGTCTATTCAAGTACAGATCCTCTTCCCATGTAAAATGTTACAGAGGGTTCCGCAGACTTCCCTTGCTATATGGTTGGCCTTTTTGAGATATGTATATCATATGTGTTTGTATACATATAGTAACACTAACCTTAATTTATCCATTCCCCCCACCTGTCGTTTTAGATGAGCATAGTTTGTTTTCTAAATCTGTGAGTGTCTTTCTCTGTGGAAATATGTTCATTTGTGTCAGTTATTAGATAACGCCTATAAGTGCTATCATAGAACACAGGTCTTTTGCTTTCCAACTTACCTCATCTTTCATGATTATCTCCAGACTCATTTGTGGTGCCTCAAAGAGCAATGGTTCATTGTCTTCCATGGCTAATATTCCATTGTGTACATGGACCACTTCTTCTTTATCCATTTACCTGTTGTTGGACATTTTGATTGCTTCACTGTCTTGGCTATTGTGAATAAGGCTGCACTGCAGCTTTTGCGGCCTGTGTCTTCTCGATTCTTGTCTTCTCAGGTGAGAGGTCCAATGGTGCGCCTGCTGGATTGAATAGTACCTCCATTTTTACTTTTAAACACAGCTCCTTTCTGTTCTCATTATTGGCTGTTACCCCTTTACGTCTCACCAGCAGGCAGAGGGTACACAGTTCTCTAAAACCCCTTCAGCATTTATTGTTTGTAGACTTTTTGCTGATGGTCAGTCGACTGGTGTAAGTTGAAACTTTTTGTAGATTAGATTGCATGCGTCTAACACTCCCTGAGGTTAAGCTTTTACCCATTTTCCTTTTTTTAAAAAAGAGTGTGAATAAAACTTAACTCTTCATAATCTCTTCTTGCAATATTTGCCTGTTTTGAATATTTTGTCCATTCCCTACTTCAGCACAAATATTTAGGGCAAGTGTCCTTTACAGCCCTGAATTCTTGTGAATGTTAAGTGACCATTAGCTGTGACTTTAAAGCTGCTCTTGCAGGATACGGCCACAAGGTTGGCAGCATTTCTCCTTTACCAAATTTGGTTACTAGGGAAACAGAGCCTTAATGGAAGTGGTGTTCTAGGTTGTATATTAGAATGGAATCTGCCAGGAAAAAGCCCTTTAACTTTATGTCTCATTACTCCTTGTTCATATTTGTAATTTACTTTTTATTTTTTATCCCAGCAAATTTGATTACAATGGTTTGTTTGTTCTAGGTGTGCAAGATGTGGTTCTATCACACATATACGTGTATCTATTCTTCCTCGCATCTTTTGCCAATATAGGTTATGACACAATGTTGAGCAGTCTTCTCCTGGTCTTCCGTACGTCTTTGGTGGTTATATATTTCACATGGTTTGTATATCTCTGTTAACCCCAATATGGTAATGTATCCAATCCTCATCCCTTTCTATTTGGTGAACCATAAGTTTTTTAATGAATCTGTGATTGCCTTTCTCTGTGGAAATATCTTCATTGGTATCAATTTTTAAGTAACTCCTGAAAGTGATATGATAGGATATGTGCCTTTTGCTTTCTCACTTACTACACGTGGCGTGATTACGTCTAGACTCATCTATGGTGCTGCAAATGGCATTGTTTCATTTTTTTCACTAGCGAATATTCCATCTGTACATGGAGGAGTTCTTCTTTGCCCACCCATCTGTTGGTGGTCTTTTTGGTTACTTCCATATCTTGGCTATTGTAATACTGGGCAATGCAGATTTGCCTGCCTGTGTCTTTCCAATTCTCTCTTCTTAGATTATAGGTGGAGGAGTGGGCCTGCTGGATCATATGGTAGCTCAATGTTTACCTTTTTAAGGCACCTCCATTCTGTTCTTATTCGTGGCCCTTTCCAACTTATGTCCCCCTTGAAGTTGAGGATATGCATTTCTCCACAACACCTTCAGCATTTATTGTTTGTAGTTTTCTTGCTCATGGTTATTCTGACAAGTGTGAGCTGATACCTCTTTGTGGTTGAATTCGCATGTGCCTCATAATCCGTTGAAATTGAGCTTTAAGGCATGTCCTTTTTATTTTTCAAGCAGTGATTACCCCTTAGTTCTTCAAAGTGTTCTCTTAAAGTACGTGTCACCTTTTGAAATGTTTTGGCCGTTACCTCCCTGAAGACATTTTGAGGGCAGGTTTCATTTACAGTTCTGCAGTACTTGTTCCTATGAAATGACCATTAGCACAGGCTTTAAAACTGCTTTTGCAGCTAACTGCCAGAGGGCGGCAGCCTTTCTATGTTTCCCACCCTGGTAACTAGGGAAAAGCCCTTGCGGCCTGTGGTGTTTCTCGGTTATAAATTAGAGTGGAGTGTGCCCGGACAAACCCACACAAGCTGATGTCTCCTTACTTTTGTTGGATTTTTAAATTTAATTTTTATTTTTTATTGGAGTAATTTTCCACTGTGTACGTGGACCACTTCTTCTTTGTGCATTCCTCGGTTGATGGACATTTTCATTGCTTCCAAGTGTTGGCTATGGTAAATATTGTTGGAGTGCAGGATTGCCAGCCTGTGACTTTTTGATTCTCATGTTCTCAGGTGATAGGCCCAGCAGTGGGTGTGATTGATTGACTGGTAGCACCGTGTTTCCCTTTTCAAAGCACCCTCTTTGTGTTTTCATTAGTGGCTCTTACCACGTCCCCCTTAGAGTCGAGGGTACGCATTTCTCCACAATCGCTTCAGCATTTATTGTTTACAGCATTGATGCTAATGGCCCTTCTGGCTGCTGTGAGCTGATAGGTTTTTGTAATTTGGGTTTGCATGTCTTTGAAAATTCGTAAAACTCATCATTTTTCTCCGCCGTTTTCTTTTCTGTTAAAAAAAGGAAACAATTGGCAGTACAATATAACTCTTGAAATTGTCTTCTTTGAAGGTTGCCCTCTTTTGAATTATTTGGTCGATTTTCCACCCCAGCGTTTTTTTAGAGAGCAGGTGTCATTTCCCGAACTGCAAGTTTGGTGAATATTTAGTGACCTTTAGCAATGGGTTTAAAGCTGCTGTTGTGGGAAGTGGCCTCAAGGAGGCAGCATTTCTCCATTCCCAAATCTGGGGAGTAGGGCAGCAGAGCCTTTCTGGAAGTCGTGTTCCTAGGTTGTAAATTCCATTGGAATGTGCGTGGAGAAACCCCCATAAGTTTATGTGTCATTATTTCTTCTTGGTTTTTAAAAGTGTTTTAATTGGGGTAAAGCTTAGAATATTGTTTGTCCTAGGTGTACACAATCTGGTTCATTTGTACATTATATATGTCTATTCAAGTACAGATCCTCTTCCCATGTAAAATGTTACAGAGGGTTCCGCAGACTTCCCTTGCTATATGGTTGGCCTTTTTGAGATATGTATATCATATGTGTTTGTATACATATAGTAACACTAACCTTAATTTATCCATTCCCCCCACCTGTCGTTTTAGATGAGCATAGTTTGTTTTCTAAATCTGTGAGTGTCTTTCTCTGTGGAAATATGTTCATTTGTGTCAGTTATTAGATAACGCCTATAAGTGCTATCATAGAACACAGGTCTTTTGCTTTCCAACTTACCTCATCTTTCATGATTATCTCCAGACTCATTTGTGGTGCCTCAAAGAGCAATGGTTCATTGTCTTCCATGGCTAATATTCCATTGTGTACATGGACCACTTCTTCTTTATCCATTTACCTGTTGTTGGACATTTTGATTGCTTCACTGTCTTGGCTATTGTGAATAAGGCTGCACTGCAGCTTTTGCGGCCTGTGTCTTCTCGATTCTTGTCTTCTCAGGTGAGAGGTCCAATGGTGCGCCTGCTGGATTGAATAGTACCTCCATTTTTACTTTTAAACACAGCTCCTTTCTGTTCTCATTATTGGCTGTTACCCCTTTACGTCTCACCAGCAGGCAGAGGGTACACAGTTCTCTAAAACCCCTTCAGCATTTATTGTTTGTAGACTTTTTGCTGATGGTCAGTCGACTGGTGTAAGTTGAAAATTTTTGTAGATTAGATTGCATGCGTCTAACACTCCCTGAGGTTGAGCTTTTATCCATTTTCCTTTTTTTAAAAAAGAGTGTGAATAAAACTTAACTCTTCATAATCTCTTCTTGCAATATTTGCCTGTTTTGAATATTTTGTCCATTCCCTACTTCAGCACAAATATTTAGGGCAAGTGTCCTTTACAGCCCTGAATTCTTGTGAATGTTAAGTGACCATTAGCTGTGACTTTAAAGCTGCTCTTGCAGGATACGGCCACAAGGTTGGCAGCATTTCTCCTTTACCAAATTTGGTTACTAGGGAAACAGAGCCTTAATGGAAGTGGTGTTCTAGGGTGTATATTAGAATGGAATCTGCCAGGAAAAAGCCCTTTAACTTTATGTCTCATTACTTCTTGTTCATATTTGTAATTTACTTTTTATTTTTTATCCCAGCAAATTTGATTACAATGGTTTGTTTGTTCTAGGTGTGCAAGATGTGGTTCTTTCACACATATACGTGTATCTATTCTTCCTCGCATCCTTTGCCAATGTAGGTTATGACACAATGTTGAGCAGTCTTCTCCTGGTCTTCCGTACGTCTTTGGTGGTTATATATTTCACATGGTTTGTATATCTCTGTTAACCCCAATATGGTAATGTATCCAATCCTCATCCCTTTCTATTTGGTGAACCATAAGTTTTTTAATGAATCTGTGATTGCCTTTCTCTGTGGAAATATCTTCATTGGTATCAATTTTTAAGTAACTCCTGAAAGTGATATGATAGGATATGTGCCTTTTGCTTTCTCACTTACTACACGTGGCGTGATTACGACTAGACTCATCTATGGTGCTGCAAATGGCATTGTTTCATTTTTTCACTAGCGAATATTCCATCTGTACATGGAGGAGTTCTTCTTTGCCCACCCATCTGTTGGTGGTCTTTTTGGTTACTTCCATACCTTGGCTATTGTAATACTGGGCAATGCAGATTTGCCTGCCTGTGTCTTTCCAATTCTCTCTTCTTAGATTATAGGTGGAGGAGTGGGCCTGCTGGATCATATGGTAGCTCAATGTTTATATTTTTAAGGCACCTCCATTCTGTTCTCATTCGTGGCCCTTTCCAACTTACGTCCCCCTTGAAGTTGAGGGTATGCATTTCTCCACAACACCTTCAGCATTTATTGTTTGTAGTTTTCTTGCTCATGGTTATTCTGACAAGTGTGAGCTGATACCTCTTTGTGGTTGAATTCGCATGTGCCTCATAATCCGTTGAAATTGAGCTTTAAGGCATGTCCTTTTTATTTTTCAAGCAGTGATTACCCCTTAGTTCTTCAAAGTGTTCTCTTAAAGTACGTGTCACCTTTTGAAATGTTTTGGCCGTTACCTCCCTGAAGACATTTTGAGGGCAGGTTTCATTTACAGTTCTGCAGTACTTGTTCCTATGAAATGACCATTAGCACAGGCTTTAAAACTGCTTTTGCAGGTAACTGCCAGAGGGCGGCAGCCTTTCTATGTTCCCCACCCTGGTAACTAGGGAAAAGCCCTTGCGGCCTGTGGTGTTTCTCGGTTATAAATTAGAGTGGAGTGTGCCCGGACAAACCCACACAAGCTGATGTCTCCTTACTTTTGTTGGATTTTTAAATTTAATTTTTATTTTTTATTGGAGTAATTTTCCACTGTGTACGTGGACCACTTCTTCTTTGTGCATTCCTCGGTTGATGGACATTTTCATTGCTTCCAAGTGTTGGCTATGGTAAATATTGTTGGAGTGCAGGTTTGCCAGCCTGTGACTTTTTGATTCTCATGTTCTCAGGTGATAGGCCCAGCAGTGGGTGTGATTGATTGACTGGTAGCACCGTGTTTCCCTTTTCAAAGCACCCTCTTTGTGTTTTCATTAGTGGCTCTTACCACGTCCCCCTTAGAGTCGAGGGTACGCATTTCTCCACAATCGCTTCAGCATTTATTGTTTACAGCATTGATGCTAATGGCCCTTCTGGCTGCTGTGAGCTGATAGGTTTTTGTAATTTGGGTTTGCATGTCTTTGAAAATTCGTAAAACTCATCATTTTTCTCCGCCGTTTTCTTTTCTGTTAAAAAAAGGAAACAATTGGCAGTACAATATAACTCTTGAAATTGTCTTCTTTGAAGGTTGCCCTCTTTTGAATTATTTGGTCGATTTTCCACCCCAGCGTTTTTTTAGAGAGCAGGTGTCATTTCCCGAACTGCAAGTTTGGTGAATATTTAGTGACCTTTAGCAATGGGTTTAAAGCTGCTGTTGTGGGAAGTGGCCTCAAGGAGGCAGCATTTCTCCATTCCCAAATCTGGGGAGTAGGGCAGCAGAGCCTTTCTGGAAGTCGTGTTCCTAGGTTGTAAATTCCATTGGAATGTGCGTGGAGAAACCCCCATAAGTTTATGTGTCATTATTTCTTCTTGGTTTTTAAAAGTGTTTTAATTGGGGTAAAGCTTAGAATATTGTTTGTCCTAGGTGTACACAATCTGGTTCATTTGTACATTATATATGTCTATTCAAGTACAGATCCTCTTCCCATGTAAAATGTTACAGAGGGTTCCGCAGACTTCCCTTGCTATATGGTTGGCCTTTTTGAGATATGTATATCATATGTGTTTGTATACATATAGTAACACTAACCTTAATTTATCCATTCCCCCCACCTGTCGTTTTAGATGAGCATAGTTTGTTTTCTAAATCTGTGAGTGTCTTTCTCTGTGGAAATATGTTCATTTGTGTCAGTTATTAGATAACGCCTATAAGTGCTATCATAGAACACAGGTCTTTTGCTTTCCAACTTACCTCATCTTTCATGATTATCTCCAGACTCATTTGTGGTGCCTCAAAGAGCAATGGTTCATTGTCTTCCATGGCTAATATTCCATTGTGTACATGGACCACTTCTTCTTTATCCATTTACCTGTTGTTGGACATTTTGATTGCTTCACTGTCTTGGCTATTGTGAATAAGGCTGCACTGCAGCTTTTGCGGCCTGTGTCTTCTCGATTCTTGTCTTCTCAGGTGAGAGGTCCAATGGTGCGCCTGCTGGATTGAATAGTACCTCCATTTTTACTTTTAAACACAGCTCCTTTCTGTTCTCATTATTGGCTGTTACCCCTTTACGTCTCACCAGCAGGCAGAGGGTACACAGTTCTCTAAAACCCCTTCAGCATTTATTGTTTGTAGACTTTTTGCTGATGGTCAGTCGACTGGTGTAAGTTGAAAATTTTTGTAGATTAGATTGCATGCGTCTAACACTCCCTGAGGTTGAGCTTTTATCCATTTTCCTTTTTTTTAAAAAGAGTGTGAATAAAACTTAACTCTTCATAATCTCTTCTTGCAATATTTGCCTGTTTTGAATATTTTGTCCATTCCCTACTTCAGCACAAATATTTAGGGCAAGTGTCCTTTACAGCCCTGAATTCTTGTGAATGTTAAGTGACCATTAGCTGTGACTTTAAAGCTGCTCTTGCAGGATACGGCCACAAGGTTGGCAGCATTTCTCCTTTACCAAATTTGGTTACTAGGGAAACAGAGCCTTAATGGAAGTGGTGTTCTAGGGTGTATATTAGAATGGAATCTGCCAGGAAAAAGCCCTTTAACTTTATGTCTCATTACTTCTTGTTCATATTTGTAATTTACTTTTTATTTTTTATCCCAGCAAATTTGATTACAATGGTTTGTTTGTTCTAGGTGTGCAAGATGTGGTTCTTTCACACATATACGTGTATCTATTCTTCCTCGCATCCTTTGCCAATGTAGGTTATGACACAATGTTGAGCAGTCTTCTCCTGGTCTTCCGTACGTCTTTGGTGGTTATATATTTCACATGGTTTGTATATCTCTGTTAACCCCAATATGGTAATGTATCCAATCCTCATCCCTTTCTATTTGGTGAACCATAAGTTTTTTAATGAATCTGTGATTGCCTTTCTCTGTGGAAATATCTTCATTGGTATCAATTTTTAAGTAACTCCTGAAAGTGATATGATAGGATATGTGCCTTTTGCTTTCTCACTTACTACACGTGGCGTGATTACGACTAGACTCATCTATGGTGCTGCAAATGGCATTGTTTCATTTTTTCACTAGCGAATATTCCATCTGTACATGGAGGAGTTCTTCTTTGCCCACCCATCTGTTGGTGGTCTTTTTGGTTACTTCCATATCTTGGCTATTGTAATACTGGGCAATGCAGATTTGCCTGCCTGTGTCTTTCCAATTCTCTCTTCTTAGATTATAGGTGGAGGAGTGGGCCTGCTGGATCATATGGTAGCTCAATGTTTATATTTTTAAGGCACCTCCATTCTGTTCTCATTCGTGGCCCTTTCCAACTTACGTCCCCCTTGAAGTTGAGGGTATGCATTTCTCCACAACACCTTCAGCATTTATTGTTTGTAGTTTTCTTGCTCATGGTTATTCTGACAAGTGTGAGCTGATACCTCTTTGTGGTTGAATTCGCATGTGCCTCATAATCCGTTGAAATTGAGCTTTAAGGCATGTCCTTTTTATTTTTCAAGCAGTGATTACCCCTTAGTTCTTCAAAGTGTTCTCTTAAAGTACGTGTCACCTTTTGAAATGTTTTGGCCGTTACCTCCCTGAAGACATTTTGAGGGCAGGTTTCATTTACAGTTCTGCAGTACTTGTTCCTATGAAATGACCATCAGCACAGGCTTTAAAACTGCTTTTGCAGGTAACTGCCAGAGGGCGGCAACCTTTCTATGTTCCCCACCCTGGTAACTAGGGAAAAGCCCTTGCGGCCTGTGGTGTTTCTCGGTTATAAATTAGAGTGGAGTGTGCCCGGACAAACCCACACAAGCTGATGTCTCCTTACTTTTGTTGGATTTTTAAATTTAATTTTTATTTTTTATTGGAGTAATTTTCCACTGTGTACGTGGACCACTTCTTCTTTGTGCATTCCTCGGTTGATGGACATTTTCATTGCTTCCAAGTGTTGGCTATGGTAAATATTTTTGGAGTGCAGGTTTGCCAGCCTGTGACTTTTTGATTCTCATGTTCTCAGGTGATAGGCCCAGCAGTGGGTGTGATTGATTGACTGGTAGCACCGTGTTTCCCTTTTCAAAGCACCCTCTTTGTGTTTTCATTAGTGGCTCTTACCACGTCCCCCTTAGAGTCGAGGGTACGCATTTCTCCACAATCGCTTCAGCATTTATTGTTTACAGCATTGATGCTAATGGCCCTTCTGGCTGCTGTGAGCTGATAGGTTTTTGTAATTTGGGTTTGCATGTCTTTGAAAATTCGTAAAACTCATCATTTTTCTCCGCCGTTTTCTTTTCTGTTAAAAAAAGGAAACAATTGGCAGTACAATATAACTCTTGAAATTGTCTTCTTTGAAGGTTGCCCTCTTTTGAATTATTTGGTCGATTTTCCACCCCAGCGTTTTTTTAGAGAGCAGGTGTCATTTCCCGAACTGCAAGTTTGGTGAATATTTAGTGACCTTTAGCAATGGGTTTAAAGCTGCTGTTGTGGGAAGTGGCCTCAAGGAGGCAGCATTTCTCCATTCCCAAATCTGGGGAGTAGGGCAGCAGAGCCTTTCTGGAAGTCGTGTTCCTAGGTTGTAAATTCCATTGGAATGTGCGTGGAGAAACCCCCATAAGTTTATGTGTCATTATTTCTTCTTGGTTTTTAAAAGTGTTTTAATTGGGGTAAAGCTTAGAATATTGTTTGTCCTAGGTGTACACAATCTGGTTCGTTTGTACATTATATATGTCTATTCAAGTACAGATCCTCTTCCCATGTAAAATGTTACAGATGGTTCCGCAGACTTCCCTTGCTATATGGTTGGTCTTTTTGAGATATGTATATCATATGTGTTTGTATACATATAGTAACACTAATCTTAATTTATCCATTCCCCCCACCTGTCGTTTTAGATGAGCATAGTTTGTTTTCTAAATCTGTGAGTGTCTTTCTCTGTGGAAATATGTTCATTTGTGTCAGTTATTAGATAACGCCTATAAGTGCTATCATAGAACACAGGTCTTTTGCTTTCCAACTTACCTCATCTTTCATGATTATCTCCAGACTCATTTGTGGTGCCTCAAAGAGCAATGGTTCATTGTCTTCCATGGCTAATATTCCATTGTGTACATGGACCACTTCTTCTTTATCCATTTACCTGTTGTTGGACATTTTGATTGCTTCACTGTCTTGGCTATTGTGAATAAGGCTGCACTGCAGCTTTTGCGGCCTGTGTCTTCTCGATTCTTGTCTTCTCAGGTGAGAGGTCCAATGGTGCGCCTGCTGGATTGAATAGTACCTCCATTTTTACTTTTAAACACAGCTCCTTTCTGTTCTCATTATTGGCTGTTACCCCTTTACGTCTCACCAGCAGGCAGAGGGTACACAGTTCTCTAAAACCCCTTCAGCATTTATTGTTTGTAGACTTTTTGCTGATGGTCAGTCGACTGGTGTAAGTTGAAACTTTTTGTAGATTAGATTGCATGCGTCTAACACTCCCTGAGGTTGAGCTTTTATCCATTTTCCTTTTTTTAAAAAAGAGTGTGAATAAAACTTAACTCTTCATAATCTCTTCTTGCAATATTTGCCTGTTTTGAATATTTTGTCCATTCCCTACTTCAGCACAAATATTTAGGGCAAGTGTCCTTTACAGCCCTGAATTCTTGTGAATGTTAAGTGACCATTAGCTGTGACTTTAAAGCTGCTCTTGCAGGATACGGCCACAAGGTTGGCAGCATTTCTCCTTTACCAAATTTGGTTACTAGGGAAACAGAGCCTTAATGGAAGTGGTGTTCTAGGTTGTATATTAGAATGGAATCTGCCAGGAAAAAGCCCTTTAACTTTATGTCTCATTACTCCTTGTTCATATTTGTAATTTACTTTTTATTTTTTATCCCAGCAAATTTGATTACAATGGTTTGTTTGTTCTAGGTGTGCAAGATGTGGTTCTATCACACATATACGTGTATCTATTCTTCCTCGCATCTTTTGCCAATATAGGTTATGACACAAGGTTGAGCAGTCTTCTCCTGGTCTTCCGTACGTCTTTGGTGGTTATATATTTCACATGGTTTGTATATCTCTGTTAACCCCAATATGGTAATGTATCCAATCCTCATCCCTTTCTATTTGGTGAACCATAAGTTTTTTAATGAATCTGTGATTGCCTTTCTCTGTGGAAATATCTTCATTGGTATCAATTTTTAAGTAACTCCTGAAAGTGATATGATAGGATATGTGCCTTTTGCTTTCTCACTTACTACACGTGGCGTGATTACGTCTAGACTCATCTATGGTGCTGCAAATGGCATTGTTTCATTTTTTTCACTAGCGAATATTCCATCTGTACATGGAGGAGTTCTTCTTTGCCCACCCATCTGTTGGTGGTCCTTTTGGTTACTTCCATATCTTGGCTATTGTAATACTGGGCAATGCAGATTTGCCTGCCTGTGTCTTTCCAATTCTCTCTTCTTAGATTATAGGTGGAGGAGTGGGCCTGCTGGATCATATGGTAGCTCAATGTTTACCTTTTTAAGGCACCTCCATTCTGTTCTTATTCGTGGCCCTTTCCAACTTACGTCCCCCTTGAAGTTGAGGATATGCATTTCTCCACAACACCTTCAGCATTTATTGTTTGTAGTTTTCTTGCTCATGGTTATTCTGACAAGTGTGAGCTGATACCTCTTTGTGGTTGAATTCGCATGTGCCTCATAATCCGTTGAAATTGAGCTTTAAGGCATGTCCTTTTTATTTTTCAAGCAGTGATTACCCCTTAGTTCTTCAAAGTGTTCTCTTAAAGTACGTGTCACCTTTTGAAATGTTTTGGCCGTTACCTCCCTGAAGACATTTTGAGGGCAGGTTTCATTTACAGTTCTGCAGTACTTGTTCCTATGAAATGACCATTAGCACAGGCTTTAAAACTGCTTTTGCAGGTAACTGCCAGAGGGCGGCAGCCTTTCTATGTTCCCCACCCTGGTAACTAGGGAAAAGCCCTTGCGGCCTGTGGTGTTTCTCGGTTATAAATTAGAGTGGAGTGTGCCCGGACAAACCCACACAAGCTGATGTCTCCTTACTTTTGTTGGATTTTTAAATTTAATTTTTATTTTTTATTGGAGTAATTTTCCACTGTGTACGTGGACCACTTCTTCTTTGTGCATTCCTCGGTTGATGGACATTTTCATTGCTTCCAAGTGTTGGCTATGGTAAATATTGTTGGAGTGCAGGATTGCCAGCCTGTGACTTTTTGATTCTCATGTTCTCAGGTGATAGGCCCAGCAGTGGGTGTGATTGATTGACTGGTAGCACCGTGTTTCCCTTTTCAAAGCACCCTCTTTGTGTTTTCATTAGTGGCTCTTACCACGTCCCCCTTAGAGTCGAGGGTACGCATTTCTCCACAATCGCTTCAGCATTTATTGTTTACAGCATTTATGCTAATGGCCCTTCTGGCTGCTGTGAGCTGATAGGTTTTTGTAATTTGGGTTTGCATGTCTTTGAAAATTCGTAAAACTCATCATTTTTCTCCGCCGTTTTCTTTTCTGTTAAAAAAAGGAAACAATTGGCAGTACAATATAACTCTTGAAATTGTCTTCTTTGAAGGTTGCCCTCTTTTGAATTATTTGGTCGATTTTCCACCCCAGCGTTTTTTTAGAGAGCAGGTGTCATTTCCCGAACTGCAAGTTTGGTGAATATTTAGTGACCTTTAGCAATGGGTTTAAAGCTGCTGTTGTGGGAAGTGGCCTCAAGGAGGCAGCATTTCTCCATTCCCAAATCTGGGGAGTAGGGCAGCAGAGCCTTTCTGGAAGTCGTGTTCCTAGGTTGTAAATTCCATTGGAATGTGCGTGGAGAAACCCCCATAAGTTTATGTGTCATTATTTCTTCTTGGTTTTTAAAAGTGTTTTAATTGGGGTAAAGCTTAGAATATTGTTTGTCCTAGGTGTACACAATCTGGTTCATTTGTACATTATATATGTCTATTCAAGTACAGATCCTCTTCCCATGTAAAATGTTACAGAGGGTTCCGCAGACTTCCCTTGCTATATGGTTGGCCTTTTTGAGATATGTATATCATATGTGTTTGTATACATATAGTAACACTAACCTTAATTTATCCATTCCCCCCACCTGTCGTTTTAGATGAGCATAGTTTGTTTTCTAAATCTGTGAGTGTCTTTCTCTGTGGAAATATGTTCATTTGTGTCAGTTATTAGATAACGCCTATAAGTGCTATCATAGAACACAGGTCTTTTGCTTTCCAACTTACCTCATCTTTCATGATTATCTCCAGACTCATTTGTGGTGCCTCAAAGAGCAATGGTTCATTGTCTTCCATGGCTAATATTCCATTGTGTACATGGACCACTTCTTCTTTATCCATTTACCTGTTGTTGGACATTTTGATTGCTTCACTGTCTTGGCTATTGTGAATAAGGCTGCACTGCAGCTTTTGCGGCCTGTGTCTTCTCGATTCTTGTCTTCTCAGGTGAGAGGTCCAATGGTGCGCCTGCTGGATTGAATAGTACCTCCATTTTTACTTTTAAACACAGCTCCTTTCTGTTCTCATTATTGGCTGTTACCCCTTTACGTCTCACCAGCAGGCAGAGGGTACACAGTTCTCTAAAACCCCTTCAGCATTTATTGTTTGTAGACTTTTTGCTGATGGTCAGTCGACTGGTGTAAGTTGAAACTTTTTGTAGATTAGATTGCATGCGTCTAACACTCCCTGAGGTTGAGCTTTTATCCATTTTCCTTTTTTTAAAAAAGAGTGTGAATAAAACTTAACTCTTCATAATCTCTTCTTGCAATATTTGCCTGTTTTGAATATTTTGTCCATTCCCTACTTCAGCACAAATATTTAGGGCAAGTGTCCTTTACAGCCCTGAATTCTTGTGAATGTTAAGTGACCATTAGCTGTGACTTTAAAGCTGCTCTTGCAGGATACGGCCACAAGGTTGGCAGCATTTCTCCTTTACCAAATTTGGTTACTAGGGAAACAGAGCTTTAATGGAAGTGGTGTTCTAGGTTGTATATTAGAATGGAATCTGCCAGGAAAAAGCCCTTTAACTTTATGTCTCATTACTCCTTGTTCATATTTGTAATTTACTTTTTATTTTTTATCCCAGCAAATTTGATTACAATGGTTTGTTTGTTCTAGGTGTGCAAGATGTGGTTCTATCACACATATACGTGTATCTATTCTTCCTCGCATCCTTTGCCAATGTAGGTTATGACACAAGGTTGAGCAGTCTTCTCCTGGTCTTCCGTACGTCTTTGGTGGTTATATATTTCACATGGTTTGTATATCTCTGTTAACCCCAATATGGTAATGTATCCAATCCTCATCCCTTTCTATTTGGTGAACCATAAGTTTTTTAATGAATCTGTGATTGCCTTTCTCTGTGGAAATATCTTCATTGGTATCAATTTTTAAGTAACTCCTGAAAGTGATATGATAGGATATGTGCCTTTTGCTTTCTCACTTACTACACGTGGCGTGATTACGACTAGACTCATCTATGGTGCTGCAAATGGCATTGTTTCATTTTTTCACTAGCGAATATTCCATCTGTACATGGAGGAGTTCTTCTTTGCCCACCCATCTGTTGGTGGTCTTTTTGGTTACTTCCATATCTTGGCTATTGTAATACTGGGCAATGCAGATTTGCCTGCCTGTGTCTTTCCAATTCTCTCTTCTTAGATTATAGGTGGAGGAGTGGGCCTGCTGGATCATATGGTAGCTCAATGTTTATATTTTTAAGGCACCTCCATTCTGTTCTCATTCGTGGCCCTTTCCAACTTACGTCCCCCTTGAAGTTGAGGGTATGCATTTCTCCACAACACCTTCAGCATTTATTGTTTGTAGTTTTCTTGCTCATGGTTATTCTGACAAGTGTGAGCTGATACCTCTTTGTGGTTGAATTCGCATGTGCCTCATAATCCGTTGAAATTGAGCTTTAAGGCATGTCCTTTTTATTTTTCAAGCAGTGATTACCCCTTAGTTCTTCAAAGTGTTATCTTAAAGTACGTGTCACCTTTTGAAATGTTTTGGCCGTTACCTCCCTGAAGACATTTTGAGGGCAGGTTTCATTTACAGTTCTGCAGTACTTGTTCCTATGAAATGACCATCAGCACAGGCTTTAAAACTGCTTTTGCAGGTAACTGCCAGAGGGCGGCAACCTTTCTATGTTTCCCTCCCTGGTAACTAGGGAAAAGCCCTTGCGGCCTGTGGTGTTTCTCGGTTATAAATTAGAGTGGAGTGTGCCCGGACAAACCCACACAAGCTGATGTCTCCTTACTTTTGTTGGATTTTTAAATTTAATTTTTATTTTTTATTGGAGTAATTTTCCACTGTGTACGTGGACCACTTCTTCTTTGTGCATTCCTCGGTTGATGGACATTTTCATTGCTTCCAAGTGTTGGCTATGGTAAATATTGTTGGAGTGCAGGATTGCCAGCCTGTGACTTTTTGATTCTCATGTTCTCAGGTGATAGGCCCAGCAGTGGGTGTGATTGATTGACTGGTAGCACCGTGTTTCCCTTTTCAAAGCACCCTCTTTGTGTTTTCATTAGTGGCTCTTACCACGTCCCCCTTAGAGTCGAGGGTACGCATTTCTCCACAATCGCTTCAGCATTTATTGTTTACAGCATTGATGCTAATGGCCCTTCTGGCTGCTGTGAGCTGATAGGTTTTTGTAATTTGGGTTTGCATGTCTTTGAAAATTCGTAAAACTCATCATTTTTCTCCGCCGTTTTCTTTTCTGTTAAAAAAAGGAAACAATTGGCAGTACAATATAACTCTTGAAATTGTCTTCTTTGAAGGTTGCCCTCTTTTGAATTATTTGGTCGATTTTCCACCCCAGCGTTTTTTTAGAGAGCAGGTGTCATTTCCCGAACTGCAAGTTTGGTGAATATTTAGTGACCTTTAGCAATGGGTTTAAAGCTGCTGTTGTGGGAAGTGGCCTCAAGGAGGCAGCATTTCTCCATTCCCAAATCTGGGGAGTAGGGCAGCAGAGCCTTTCTGGAAGTCGTGTTCCTAGGTTGTAAATTCCATTGGAATGTGCGTGGAGAAACCCCCATAAGTTTATGTGTCATTATTTCTTCTTGGTTTTTAAAAGTGTTTTAATTGGGGTAAAGCTTAGAATATTGTTTGTCCTAGGTGTACACAATCTGGTTCATTTGTACATTATATATGTCTATTCAAGTACAGATCCTCTTCCCATGTAAAATGTTACAGAGGGTTCCGCAGACTTCCCTTGCTATATGGTTGGCCTTTTTGAGATATGTATATCATATGTGTTTGTATACATATAGTAACACTAACCTTAATTTATCCATTCCCCCCACCTGTCGTTTTAGATGAGCATAGTTTGTTTTCTAAATCTGTGAGTGTCTTTCTCTGTGGAAATATGTTCATTTGTGTCAGTTATTAGATAACGCCTATAAGTGCTATCATAGAACACAGGTCTTTTGCTTTCCAACTTACCTCATCTTTCATGATTATCTCCAGACTCATTTGTGGTGCCTCAAAGAGCAATGGTTCATTGTCTTCCATGGCTAATATTCCATTGTGTACATGGACCACTTCTTCTTTATCCATTTACCTGTTGTTGGACATTTTGATTGCTTCACTGTCTTGGCTATTGTGAATAAGGCTGCACTGCAGCTTTTGCGGCCTGTGTCTTCTCGATTCTTGTCTTCTCAGGTGAGAGGTCCAATGGTGCGCCTGCTGGATTGAATAGTACCTCCATTTTTACTTTTAAACACAGCTCCTTTCTGTTCTCATTATTGGCTGTTACCCCTTTACGTCTCACCAGCAGGCAGAGGGTACACAGTTCTCTAAAACCCCTTCAGCATTTATTGTTTGTAGACTTTTTGCTGATGGTCAGTCGACTGGTGTAAGTTGAAACTTTTTGTAGATTAGATTGCATGCGTCTAACACTCCCTGAGGTTGAGCTTTTATCCATTTTCCTTTTTTTAAAAAAGAGTGTGAATAAAACTTAACTCTTCATAATCTCTTCTTGCAATATTTGCCTGTTTTGAATATTTTGTCCATTCCCTACTTCAGCACAAATATTTAGGGCAAGTGTCCTTTACAGCCCTGAATTCTTGTGAATGTTAAGTGACCATTAGCTGTGACTTTAAAGCTGCTCTTGCAGGATACGGCCACAAGGTTGGCAGCATTTCTCCTTTACCAAATTTGGTTACTAGGGAAACAGAGCCTTAATGGAAGTGGTGTTCTAGGTTGTATATTAGAATGGAATCTGCCAGGAAAAAGCCCTTTAACTTTATGTCTCATTACTCCTTGTTCATATTTGTAATTTACTTTTTATTTTTTATCCCAGCAAATTTGATTACAATGGTTTGTTTGTTCTAGGTGTGCAAGATGTGGTTCTTTCACACATATACGTGTATCTATTCTTCCTCGCATCTTTTGCCAATATAGGTTATGACACAATGTTGAGCAGTCTTCTCCTGGTCTTCCGTACGTCTTTGGTGGTTATATATTTCACATGGTTTGTATATCTCTGTTAACCCCAATGTGGTAATGTATCCAATCCTCATCCCTTTCTATTTGGTGAACCATAAGTTTTTTAATGAATCTGTGATTGCCTTTCTCTGTGGAAATATCTTCATTGGTATCAATTTTTAAGTAACTCCTGAAAGTGATATGATAGGATATGTGCCTTTTGCTTTCTCACTTACTACACGTGGCGTGATTACGTCTAGACTCATCTATGGTGCTGCAAATGGCATTGTTTCATTTTTTTCACTAGCGAATATTCCATCTGTACATGGAGGAGTTCTTCTTTGCCCACCCATCTGTTGGTGGTCTTTTTGGTTACTTCCATATCTTGGCTATTGTAATACTGGGCAATGCAGATTTGCCTGCCTGTGTCTTTCCAATTCTCTCTTCTTAGATTATAGGTGGAGGAGTGGGCCTGCTGGATCATATGGTAGCTCAATGTTTACCTTTTTAAGGCACCTCCATTCTGTTCTTATTCGTGGCCCTTTCCAACTTATGTCCCCCTTGAAGTTGAGGATATGCATTTCTCCACAACACCTTCAGCATTTATTGTTTGTAGTTTTCTTGCTCATGGTTATTCTGACAAGTGTGAGCTGATACCTCTTTGTGGTTGAATTCGCATGTGCCTCATAATCCGTTGAAATTGAGCTTTAAGGCATGTCCTTTTTATTTTTCAAGCAGTGATTACCCCTTAGTTCTTCAAAGTGTTCTCTTAAAGTACGTGTCACCTTTTGAAATGTTTTGGCCGTTACCTCCCTGAAGACATTTTGAGGGCAGGTTTCATTTACAGTTCTGCAGTACTTGTTCCTATGAAATGACCATTAGCACAGGCTTTAAAACTGCTTTTGCAGCTAACTGCCAGAGGGCGGCAGCCTTTCTATGTTTCCCACCCTGGTAACTAGGGAAAAGCCCTTGCGGCCTGTGGTGTTTCTCGGTTATAAATTAGAGTGGAGTGTGCCCGGACAAACCCACACAAGCTGATGTCTCCTTACTTTTGTTGGATTTTTAAATTTAATTTTTATTTTTTATTGGAGTAATTTTCCACTGTGTACGTGGACCACTTCTTCTTTGTGCATTCCTCGGTTGATGGACATTTTCATTGCTTCCAAGTGTTGGCTATGGTAAATATTGTTGGAGTGCAGGATTGCCAGCCTGTGACTTTTTGATTCTCATGTTCTCAGGTGATAGGCCCAGCAGTGGGTGTGATTGATTGACTGGTAGCACCGTGTTTCCCTTTTCAAAGCACCCTCTTTGTGTTTTCATTAGTGGCTCTTACCACGTCCCCCTTAGAGTCGAGGGTACGCATTTCTCCACAATCGCTTCAGCATTTATTGTTTACAGCATTGATGCTAATGGCCCTTCTGGCTGCTGTGAGCTGATAGGTTTTTGTAATTTGGGTTTGCATGTCTTTGAAAATTCGTAAAACTCATCATTTTTCTCCGCCGTTTTCTTTTCTGTTAAAAAAAGGAAACAATTGGCAGTACAATATAACTCTTGAAATTGTCTTCTTTGAAGGTTGCCCTCTTTTGAATTATTTGGTCGATTTTCCACCCCAGCGTTTTTTTAGAGAGCAGGTGTCATTTCCCGAACTGCAAGTTTGGTGAATATTTAGTGACCTTTAGCAATGGGTTTAAAGCTGCTGTTGTGGGAAGTGGCCTCAAGGAGGCAGCATTTCTCCATTCCCAAATCTGGGGAGTAGGGCAGCAGAGCCTTTCTGGAAGTCGTGTTCCTAGGTTGTAAATTCCATTGGAATGTGCGTGGAGAAACCCCCATAAGTTTATGTGTCATTATTTCTTCTTGGTTTTTAAAAGTGTTTTAATTGGGGTAAAGCTTAGAATATTGTTTGTCCTAGGTGTACACAATCTGGTTCATTTGTACATTATATATGTCTATTCAAGTACAGATCCTCTTCCCATGTAAAATGTTACAGAGGGTTCCGCAGACTTCCCTTGCTATATGGTTGGCCTTTTTGAGATATGTATATCATATGTGTTTGTATACATATAGTAACACTAACCTTAATTTATCCATTCCCCCCACCTGTCGTTTTAGATGAGCATAGTTTGTTTTCTAAATCTGTGAGTGTCTTTCTCTGTGGAAATATGTTCATTTGTGTCAGTTATTAGATAACGCCTATAAGTGCTATCATAGAACACAGGTCTTTTGCTTTCCAACTTACCTCATCTTTCATGATTATCTCCAGACTCATTTGTGGTGCCTCAAAGAGCAATGGTTCATTGTCTTCCATGGCTAATATTCCATTGTGTACATGGACCACTTCTTCTTTATCCATTTACCTGTTGTTGGACATTTTGATTGCTTCACTGTCTTGGCTATTGTGAATAAGGCTGCACTGCAGCTTTTGCGGCCTGTGTCTTCTCGATTCTTGTCTTCTCAGGTGAGAGGTCCAATGGTGCGCCTGCTGGATTGAATAGTACCTCCATTTTTACTTTTAAACACAGCTCCTTTCTGTTCTCATTATTGGCTGTTACCCCTTTACGTCTCACCAGCAGGCAGAGGGTACACAGTTCTCTAAAACCCCTTCAGCATTTATTGTTTGTAGACTTTTTGCTGATGGTCAGTCGACTGGTGTAAGTTGAAACTTTTTGTAGATTAGATTGCATGCGTCTAACACTCCCTGAGGTTGAGCTTTTATCCATTTTCCTTTTTTTAAAAAAGAGTGTGAATAAAACTTAACTCTTCATAATCTCTTCTTGCAATATTTGCCTGTTTTGAATATTTTGTCCATTCCCTACTTCAGCACAAATATTTAGGGCAAGTGTCCTTTACAGCCCTGAATTCTTGTGAATGTTAAGTGACCATTAGCTGTGACTTTAAAGCTGCTCTTGCAGGATACGGCCACAAGGTTGGCAGCATTTCTCCTTTACCAAATTTGGTTACTAGGGAAACAGAGCTTTAATGGAAGTGGTGTTCTAGGTTGTATATTAGAATGGAATCTGCCAGGAAAAAGCCCTTTAACTTTATGTCTCATTACTCCTTGTTCATATTTGTAATTTACTTTTTATTTTTTATCCCAGCAAATTTGATTACAATGGTTTGTTTGTTCTAGGTGTGCAAGATGTGGTTCTATCACACATATACGTGTATCTATTCTTCCTCGCATCCTTTGCCAATGTAGGTTATGACACAAGGTTGAGCAGTCTTCTCCTGGTCTTCCGTACGTCTTTGGTGGTTATATATTTCACATGGTTTGTATATCTCTGTTAACCCCAATATGGTAATGTATCCAATCCTCATCCCTTTCTATTTGGTGAACCATAAGTTTTTTAATGAATCTGTGATTGCCTTTCTCTGTGGAAATATCTTCATTGGTATCAATTTTTAAGTAACTCCTGAAAGTGATATGATAGGATATGTGCCTTTTGCTTTCTCACTTACTACACGTGGCGTGATTACGACTAGACTCATCTATGGTGCTGCAAATGGCATTGTTTCATTTTTTCACTAGCGAATATTCCATCTGTACATGGAGGAGTTCTTCTTTGCCCACCCATCTGTTGGTGGTCTTTTTGGTTACTTCCATATCTTGGCTATTGTAATACTGGGCAATGCAGATTTGCCTGCCTGTGTCTTTCCAATTCTCTCTTCTTAGATTATAGGTGGAGGAGTGGGCCTGCTGGATCATATGGTAGCTCAATGTTTATATTTTTAAGGCACCTCCATTCTGTTCTCATTCGTGGCCCTTTCCAACTTACGTCCCCCTTGAAGTTGAGGGTATGCATTTCTCCACAACACCTTCAGCATTTATTGTTTGTAGTTTTCTTGCTCATGGTTATTCTGACAAGTGTGAGCTGATACCTCTTTGTGGTTGAATTCGCATGTGCCTCATAATCCGTTGAAATTGAGCTTTAAGGCATGTCCTTTTTATTTTTCAAGCAGTGATTACCCCTTAGTTCTTCAAAGTGTTCTCTTAAAGTACGTGTCACCTTTTGAAATGTTTTGGCCGTTACCTCCCTGAAGACATTTTGAGGGCAGGTTTCATTTACAGTTCTGCAGTACTTGTTCCTATGAAATGACCATCAGCACAGGCTTTAAAACTGCTTTTGCAGGTAACTGCCAGAGGGCGGCAACCTTTCTATGTTCCCCACCCTGGTAACTAGGGAAAAGCCCTTGCGGCCTGTGGTGTTTCTCGGTTATAAATTAGAGTGGAGTGTGCCCGGACAAACCCACACAAGCTGATGTCTCCTTACTTTTGTTGGATTTTTAAATTTAATTTTTATTTTTTATTGGAGTAATTTTCCACTGTGTACGTGGACCACTTCTTCTTTGTGCATTCCTCGGTTGATGGACATTTTCATTGCTTCCAAGTGTTGGCTATGGTAAATATTGTTGGAGTGCAGGTTTGCCAGCCTGTGACTTTTTGATTCTCATGTTCTCAGGTGATAGGCCCAGCAGTGGGTGTGATTGATTGACTGGTAGCACCGTGTTTCCCTTTTCAAAGCACCCTCTTTGTGTTTTCATTAGTGGCTCTTACCACGTCCCCCTTAGAGTCGAGGGTACGCATTTCTCCACAATCGCTTCAGCATTTATTGTTTACAGCATTGATGCTAATGGCCCTTCTGGCTGCTGTGAGCTGATAGGTTTTTGTAATTTGGGTTTGCATGTCTTTGAAAATTCGTAAAACTCATCATTTTTCTCCGCCGTTTTCTTTTCTGTTAAAAAAAGGAAACAATTGGCAGTACAATATAACTCTTGAAATTGTCTTCTTTGAAGGTTGCCCTCTTTTGAATTATTTGGTCGATTTTCCACCCCAGCGTTTTTTTAGAGAGCAGGTGTCATTTCCCGAACTGCAAGTTTGGTGAATATTTAGTGACCTTTAGCAATGGGTTTAAAGCTGCTGTTGTGGGAAGTGGCCTCAAGGAGGCAGCATTTCTCCATTCCCAAATCTGGGGAGTAGGGCAGCAGAGCCTTTCTGGAAGTCGTGTTCCTAGGTTGTAAATTACATTGGAATGTGCGTGGAGAAACCCCCATAAGTTTATGTGTCATTATTTCTTCTTGGTTTTTAAAAGTGTTTTAATTGGGGTAAAGCTTAGAATATTGTTTGTCCTAGGTGTACACAATCTGGTTCATTTGTACATTATATATGTCTATTCAAGTACAGATCCTCTTCCCATGTAAAATGTTACAGAGGGTTCCGCAGACTTCCCTTGCTATATGGTTGGCCTTTTTGAGATATGTATATCATATGTGTTTGTATACATATAGTAACACTAACCTTAATTTATCCATTCCCCCCACCTGTCGTTTTAGATGAGCATAGTTTGTTTTCTAAATCTGTGAGTGTCTTTCTCTGTGGAAATATGTTCATTTGTGTCAGTTATTAGATAACGCCTATAAGTGCTATCATAGAACACAGGTCTTTTGCTTTCCAACTTACCTCATCTTTCATGATTATCTCCAGACTCATTTGTGGTGCCTCAAAGAGCAATGGTTCATTGTCTTCCATGGCTAATATTCCATTGTGTACATGGACCACTTCTTCTTTATCCATTTACCTGTTGTTGGACATTTTGATTGCTTCACTGTCTTGGCTATTGTGAATAAGGCTGCACTGCAGCTTTTGCGGCCTGTGTCTTCTCGATTCTTGTCTTCTCAGGTGAGAGGTCCAATGGTGCGCCTGCTGGATTGAATAGTACCTCCATTTTTACTTTTAAACACAGCTCCTTTCTGTTCTCATTATTGGCTGTTACCCCTTTACGTCTCACCAGCAGGCAGAGGGTACACAGTTCTCTAAAACCCCTTCAGCATTTATTGTTTGTAGACTTTTTGCTGATGGTCAGTCGACTGGTGTAAGTTGAAACTTTTTGTAGATTAGATTGCATGCGTCTAACACTCCCTGAGGTTGAGCTTTTATCCATTTTCCTTTTTTTTAAAAAGAGTGTGAATAAAACTTAACTCTTCATAATCTCTTCTTGCAATATTTGCCTGTTTTGAATATTTTGTCCATTCCCTACTTCAGCACAAATATTTAGGGCAAGTGTCCTTTACAGCCCTGAATTCTTGTGAATGTTAAGTGACCATTAGCTGTGACTTTAAAGCTGCTCTTGCAGGATACGGCCACAAGGTTGGCAGCATTTCTCCTTTACCAAATTTGGTTACTAGGGAAACAGAGCCTTAATGGAAGTGGTGTTCTAGGGTGTATATTAGAATGGAATCTGCCAGGAAAAAGCCCTTTAACTTTATGTCTCATTACTCCTTGTTCATATTTGTAATTTACTTTTTATTTTTTATCCCAGCAAATTTGATTACAATGGTTTGTTTGTTCTAGGTGTGCAAGATGTGGTTCTTTCACACATATACGTGTATCTATTCTTCCTCGCATCTTTTGCCAATATAGGTTATGACACAATGTTGAGCAGTCTTCTCCTGGTCTTCCGTACGTCTTTGGTGGTTATATATTTCACATGGTTTGTATATCTCTGTTAACCCCAATATGGTAATGTATCCAATCCTCATCCCTTTCTATTTGGTGAACCATAAGTTTTTTAATGAATCTGTGATTGCCTTTCTCTGTGGAAATATCTTCATTGGTATCAATTTTTAAGTAACTCCTGAAAGTGATATGATAGGATATGTGCCTTTTGCTTTCTCACTTACTACACGTGGCGTGATTACGTCTAGACTCATCTATGGTGCTGCAAATGGCATTGTTTCATTTTTTTCACTAGCGAATATTCCATCTGTACATGGAGGAGTTCTTCTTTGCCCACCCATCTGTTGGTGGTCTTTTTGGTTACTTCCATATCTTGGCTATTGTAATACTGGGCAATGCAGATTTGCCTGCCTGTGTCTTTCCAATTCTCTCTTCTTAGATTATAGGTGGAGGAGTGGGCCTGCTGGATCATATGGTAGCTCAATGTTTACCTTTTTAAGGCACCTCCATTCTGTTCTTATTCGTGGCCCTTTCCAACTTATGTCCCCCTTGAAGTTGAGGATATGCATTTCTCCACAACACCTTCAGCATTTATTGTTTGTAGTTTTCTTGCTCATGGTTATTCTGACAAGTGTGAGCTGATACCTCTTTGTGGTTGAATTCGCATGTGCCTCATAATCCGTTGAAATTGAGCTTTAAGGCATGTCCTTTTTATTTTTCAAGCAGTGATTACCCCTTAGTTCTTCAAAGTGTTCTCTTAAAGTACGTGTCACCTTTTGAAATGTTTTGGCCGTTACCTCCCTGAAGACATTTTGAGGGCAGGTTTCATTTACAGTTCTGCAGTACTTGTTCCTATGAAATGACCATTAGCACAGGCTTTAAAACTGCTTTTGCAGCTAACTGCCAGAGGGCGGCAGCCTTTCTATGTTTCCCACCCTGGTAACTAGGGAAAAGCCCTTGCGGCCTGTGGTGTTTCTCGGTTATAAATTAGAGTGGAGTGTGCCCGGACAAACCCACACAAGCTGATGTCTCCTTACTTTTGTTGGATTTTTAAATTTAATTTTTATTTTTTATTGGAGTAATTTTCCACTGTGTACGTGGACCACTTCTTCTTTGTGCATTCCTCGGTTGATGGACATTTTCATTGCTTCCAAGTGTTGGCTATGGTAAATATTGTTGGAGTGCAGGATTGCCAGCCTGTGACTTTTTGATTCTCATGTTCTCAGGTGATAGGCCCAGCAGTGGGTGTGATTGATTGACTGGTAGCACCGTGTTTCCCTTTTCAAAGCACCCTCTTTGTGTTTTCATTAGTGGCTCTTACCACGTCCCCCTTAGAGTCGAGGGTACGCATTTCTCCACAATCGCTTCAGCATTTATTGTTTACAGCATTGATGCTAATGGCCCTTCTGGCTGCTGTGAGCTGATAGGTTTTTGTAATTTGGGTTTGCATGTCTTTGAAAATTCGTAAAACTCATCATTTTTCTCCGCCGTTTTCTTTTCTGTTAAAAAAAGGAAACAATTGGCAGTACAATATAACTCTTGAAATTGTCTTCTTTGAAGGTTGCCCTCTTTTGAATTATTTGGTCGATTTTCCACCCCAGCGTTTTTTTAGAGAGCAGGTGTCATTTCCCGAACTGCAAGTTTGGTGAATATTTAGTGACCTTTAGCAATGGGTTTAAAGCTGCTGTTGTGGGAAGTGGCCTCAAGGAGGCAGCATTTCTCCATTCCCAAATCTGGGGAGTAGGGCAGCAGAGCCTTTCTGGAAGTCGTGTTCCTAGGTTGTAAATTCCATTGGAATGTGCGTGGAGAAACCCCCATAAGTTTATGTGTCATTATTTCTTCTTGGTTTTTAAAAGTGTTTTAATTGGGGTAAAGCTTAGAATATTGTTTGTCCTAGGTGTACACAATCTGGTTCATTTGTACATTATATATGTCTATTCAAGTACAGATCCTCTTCCCATGTAAAATGTTACAGAGGGTTCCGCAGACTTCCCTTGCTATATGGTTGGCCTTTTTGAGATATGTATATCATATGTGTTTGTATACATATAGTAACACTAACCTTAATTTATCCATTCCCCCCACCTGTCGTTTTAGATGAGCATAGTTTGTTTTCTAAATCTGTGAGTGTCTTTCTCTGTGGAAATATGTTCATTTGTGTCAGTTATTAGATAACGCCTATAAGTGCTATCATAGAACACAGGTCTTTTGCTTTCCAACTTACCTCATCTTTCATGATTATCTCCAGACTCATTTGTGGTGCCTCAAAGAGCAATGGTTCATTGTCTTCCATGGCTAATATTCCATTGTGTACATGGACCACTTCTTCTTTATCCATTTACCTGTTGTTGGACATTTTGATTGCTTCACTGTCTTGGCTATTGTGAATAAGGCTGCACTGCAGCTTTTGCGGCCTGTGTCTTCTCGATTCTTGTCTTCTCAGGTGAGAGGTCCAATGGTGCGCCTGCTGGATTGAATAGTACCTCCATTTTTACTTTTAAACACAGCTCCTTTCTGTTCTCATTATTGGCTGTTACCCCTTTACGTCTCACCAGCAGGCAGAGGGTACACAGTTCTCTAAAACCCCTTCAGCATTTATTGTTTGTAGACTTTTTGCTGATGGTCAGTCGACTGGTGTAAGTTGAAACTTTTTGTAGATTAGATTGCATGCGTCTAACACTCCCTGAGGTTGAGCTTTTATCCATTTTCCTTTTTTTAAAAAAGAGTGTGAATAAAACTTAACTCTTCATAATCTCTTCTTGCAATATTTGCCTGTTTTGAATATTTTGTCCATTCCCTACTTCAGCACAAATATTTAGGGCAAGTGTCCTTTACAGCCCTGAATTCTTGTGAATGTTAAGTGACCATTAGCTGTGACTTTAAAGCTGCTCTTGCAGGATACGGCCACAAGGTTGGCAGCATTTCTCCTTTACCAAATTTGGTTACTAGGGAAACAGAGCCTTAATGGAAGTGGTGTTCTAGGGTGTATATTAGAATGGAATCTGCCAGGAAAAAGCCCTTTAACTTTATGTCTCATTACTTCTTGTTCATATTTGTAATTTACTTTTTATTTTTTATCCCAGCAAATTTGATTACAATGGTTTGTTTGTTCTAGGTGTGCAAGATGTGGTTCTTTCACACATATACGTGTATCTATTCTTCCTCGCATCCTTTGCCAATGTAGGTTATGACACAATGTTGAGCAGTCTTCTCCTGGTCTTCCGTACGTCTTTGGTGGTTATATATTTCACATGGTTTGTATATCTCTGTTAACCCCAATATGGTAATGTATCCAATCCTCATCCCTTTCTATTTGGTGAACCATAAGTTTTTTAATGAATCTGTGATTGCCTTTCTCTGTGGAAATATCTTCATTGGTATCAATTTTTAAGTAACTCCTGAAAGTGATATGATAGGATATGTGCCTTTTGCTTTCTCACTTACTACACGTGGCGTGATTACGACTAGACTCATCTATGGTGCTGCAAATGGCATTGTTTCATTTTTTCACTAGCGAATATTCCATCTGTACATGGAGGAGTTCTTCTTTGCCCACCCATCTGTTGGTGGTCTTTTTGGTTACTTCCATATCTTGGCTATTGTAATACTGGGCAATGCAGATTTGCCTGCCTGTGTCTTTCCAATTCTCTCTTCTTAGATTATAGGTGGAGGAGTGGGCCTGCTGGATCATATGGTAGCTCAATGTTTATATTTTTAAGGCACCTCCATTCTGTTCTCATTCGTGGCCCTTTCCAACTTACGTCCCCCTTGAAGTTGAGGGTATGCATTTCTCCACAACACCTTCAGCATTTATTGTTTGTAGTTTTCTTGCTCATGGTTATTCTGACAAGTGTGAGCTGATACCTCTTTGTGGTTGAATTCGCATGTGCCTCATAATCCGTTGAAATTGAGCTTTAAGGCATGTCCTTTTTATTTTTCAAGCAGTGATTACCCCTTAGTTCTTCAAAGTGTTCTCTTAAAGTACGTGTCACCTTTTGAAATGTTTTGGCCGTTACCTCCCTGAAGACATTTTGAGGGCAGGTTTCATTTACAGTTCTGCAGTACTTGTTCCTATGAAATGACCATCAGCACAGGCTTTAAAACTGCTTTTGCAGGTAACTGCCAGAGGGCGGCAACCTTTCTATGTTCCCCACCCTGGTAACTAGGGAAAAGCCCTTGCGGCCTGTGGTGTTTCTCGGTTATAAATTAGAGTGGAGTGTGCCCGGACAAACCCACACAAGCTGATGTCTCCTTACTTTTGTTGGATTTTTAAATTTAATTTTTATTTTTTATTGGAGTAATTTTCCACTGTGTACGTGGACCACTTCTTCTTTGTGCATTCCTCGGTTGATGGACATTTTCATTGCTTCCAAGTGTTGGCTATGGTAAATATTTTTGGAGTGCAGGTTTGCCAGCCTGTGACTTTTTGATTCTCATGTTCTCAGGTGATAGGCCCAGCAGTGGGTGTGATTGATTGACTGGTAGCACCGTGTTTCCCTTTTCAAAGCACCCTCTTTGTGTTTTCATTAGTGGCTCTTACCACGTCCCCCTTAGAGTCGAGGGTACGCATTTCTCCACAATCGCTTCAGCATTTATTGTTTACAGCATTGATGCTAATGGCCCTTCTGGCTGCTGTGAGCTGATAGGTTTTTGTAATTTGGGTTTGCATGTCTTTGAAAATTCGTAAAACTCATCATTTTTCTCCGCCGTTTTCTTTTCTGTTAAAAAAAGGAAACAATTGGCAGTACAATATAACTCTTGAAATTGTCTTCTTTGAAGGTTGCCCTCTTTTGAATTATTTGGTCGATTTTCCACCCCAGCGTTTTTTTAGAGAGCAGGTGTCATTTCCCGAACTGCAAGTTTGGTGAATATTTAGTGACCTTTAGCAATGGGTTTAAAGCTGCTGTTGTGGGAAGTGGCCTCAAGGAGGCAGCATTTCTCCATTCCCAAATCTGGGGAGTAGGGCAGCAGAGCCTTTCTGGAAGTCGTGTTCCTAGGTTGTAAATTCCATTGGAATGTGCGTGGAGAAACCCCCATAAGTTTATGTGTCATTATTTCTTCTTGGTTTTTAAAAGTGTTTTAATTGGGGTAAAGCTTAGAATATTGTTTGTCCTAGGTGTACACAATCTGGTTCATTTGTACATTATATATGTCTATTCAAGTACAGATCCTCTTCCCATGTAAAATGTTACAGAGGGTTCCGCAGACTTCCCTTGCTATATGGTTGGCCTTTTTGAGATATGTATATCATATGTGTTTGTATACATATAGTAACACTAACCTTAATTTATCCATTCCCCCCACCTGTCGTTTTAGATGAGCATAGTTTGTTTTCTAAATCTGTGAGTGTCTTTCTCTGTGGAAATATGTTCATTTGTGTCAGTTATTAGATAACGCCTATAAGTGCTATCATAGAACACAGGTCTTTTGCTTTCCAACTTACCTCATCTTTCATGATTATCTCCAGACTCATTTGTGGTGCCTCAAAGAGCAATGGTTCATTGTCTTCCATGGCTAATATTCCATTGTGTACATGGACCACTTCTTCTTTATCCATTTACCTGTTGTTGGACATTTTGATTGCTTCACTGTCTTGGCTATTGTGAATAAGGCTGCACTGCAGCTTTTGCGGCCTGTGTCTTCTTGATTCTTGTCTTCTCAGGTGAGAGGTCCAATGGTGCGCCTGCTGGATTGAATAGTACCTCCATTTTTACTTTTAAACACAGCTCCTTTCTGTTCTCATTATTGGCTGTTACCCCTTTACGTCTCACCAGCAGGCAGAGGGTACACAGTTCTCTAAAACCCCTTCAGCATTTATTGTTTGTAGACTTTTTGCTGATGGTCAGTCGACTGGTGTAAGTTGAAACTTTTTGTAGATTAGATTGCATGCGTCTAACACTCCCTGAGGTTGAGCTTTTATCCATTTTCCTTTTTTTTAAAAAGAGTGTGAATAAAACTTAACTCTTCATAATCTCTTCTTGCAATATTTGCCTGTTTTGAATATTTTGTCCATTCCCTACTTCAGCACAAATATTTAGGGCAAGTGTCCTTTACAGCCCTGAATTCTTGTGAATGTTAAGTGACCATTAGCTGTGACTTTAAAGCTGCTCTTGCAGGATACGGCCACAAGGTTGGCAGCATTTCTCCTTTACCAAATTTGGTTACTAGGGAAACAGAGCCTTAATGGAAGTGGTGTTCTAGGGTGTATATTAGAATGGAATCTGCCAGGAAAAAGCCCTTTAACTTTATGTCTCATTACTCCTTGTTCATATTTGTAATTTACTTTTTATTTTTTATCCCAGCAAATTTGATTACAATGGTTTGTTTGTTCTAGGTGTGCAAGATGTGGTTCTTTCACACATATACGTGTATCTATTCTTCCTCGCATCTTTTGCCAATATAGGTTATGACACAATGTTGAGCAGTCTTCTCCTGGTCTTCCGTACGTCTTTGGTGGTTATATATTTCACATGGTTTGTATATCTCTGTTAACCCCAATATGGTAATGTATCCAATCCTCATCCCTTTCTATTTGGTGAACCATAAGTTTTTTAATGAATCTGTGATTGCCTTTCTCTGTGGAAATATCTTCATTGGTATCAATTTTTAAGTAACTCCTGAAAGTGATATGATAGGATATGTGCCTTTTGCTTTCTCACTTACTACACGTGGCGTGATTACGTCTAGACTCATCTATGGTGCTGCAAATGGCATTGTTTCATTTTTTTCACTAGCGAATATTCCATCTGTACATGGAGGAGTTCTTCTTTGCCCACCCATCTGTTGGTGGTCTTTTTGGTTACTTCCATATCTTGGCTATTGTAATACTGGGCAATGCAGATTTGCCTGCCTGTGTCTTTCCAATTCTCTCTTCTTAGATTATAGGTGGAGGAGTGGGCCTGCTGGATCATATGGTAGCTCAATGTTTACCTTTTTAAGGCACCTCCATTCTGTTCTTATTCGTGGCCCTTTCCAACTTATGTCCCCCTTGAAGTTGAGGATATGCATTTCTCCACAACACCTTCAGCATTTATTGTTTGTAGTTTTCTTGCTCATGGTTATTCTGACAAGTGTGAGCTGATACCTCTTTGTGGTTGAATTCGCATGTGCCTCATAATCCGTTGAAATTGAGCTTTAAGGCATGTCCTTTTTATTTTTCAAGCAGTGATTACCCCTTAGTTCTTCAAAGTGTTCTCTTAAAGTACGTGTCACCTTTTGAAATGTTTTGGCCGTTACCTCCCTGAAGACATTTTGAGGGCAGGTTTCATTTACAGTTCTGCAGTACTTGTTCCTATGAAATGACCATTAGCACAGGCTTTAAAACTGCTTTTGCAGCTAACTGCCAGAGGGCGGCAGCCTTTCTATGTTTCCCACCCTGGTAACTAGGGAAAAGCCCTTGCGGCCTGTGGTGTTTCTCGGTTATAAATTAGAGTGGAGTGTGCCCGGACAAACCCACACAAGCTGATGTCTCCTTACTTTTGTTGGATTTTTAAATTTAATTTTTATTTTTTATTGGAGTAATTTTCCACTGTGTACGTGGACCACTTCTTCTTTGTGCATTCCTCGGTTGATGGACATTTTCATTGCTTCCAAGTGTTGGCTATGGTAAATATTGTTGGAGTGCAGGATTGCCAGCCTGTGACTTTTTGATTCTCATGTTCTCAGGTGATAGGCCCAGCAGTGGGTGTGATTGATTGACTGGTAGCACCGTGTTTCCCTTTTCAAAGCACCCTCTTTGTGTTTTCATTAGTGGCTCTTACCACGTCCCCCTTAGAGTCGAGGGTACGCATTTCTCCACAATCGCTTCAGCATTTATTGTTTACAGCATTGATGCTAATGGCCCTTCTGGCTGCTGTGAGCTGATAGGTTTTTGTAATTTGGGTTTGCATGTCTTTGAAAATTCGTAAAACTCATCATTTTTCTCCGCCGTTTTCTTTTCTGTTAAAAAAAGGAAACAATTGGCAGTACAATATAACTCTTGAAATTGTCTTCTTTGAAGGTTGCCCTCTTTTGAATTATTTGGTCGATTTTCCACCCCAGCGTTTTTTTAGAGAGCAGGTGTCATTTCCCGAACTGCAAGTTTGGTGAATATTTAGTGACCTTTAGCAATGGGTTTAAAGCTGCTGTTGTGGGAAGTGGCCTCAAGGAGGCAGCATTTCTCCATTCCCAAATCTGGGGAGTAGGGCAGCAGAGCCTTTCTGGAAGTCGTGTTCCTAGGTTGTAAATTCCATTGGAATGTGCGTGGAGAAACCCCCATAAGTTTATGTGTCATTATTTCTTCTTGGTTTTTAAAAGTGTTTTAATTGGGGTAAAGCTTAGAATATTGTTTGTCCTAGGTGTACACAATCTGGTTCATTTGTACATTATATATGTCTATTCAAGTACAGATCCTCTTCCCATGTAAAATGTTACAGAGGGTTCCGCAGACTTCCCTTGCTATATGGTTGGCCTTTTTGAGATATGTATATCATATGTGTTTGTATACATATAGTAACACTAACCTTAATTTATCCATTCCCCCCACCTGTCGTTTTAGATGAGCATAGTTTGTTTTCTAAATCTGTGAGTGTCTTTCTCTGTGGAAATATGTTCATTTGTGTCAGTTATTAGATAACGCCTATAAGTGCTATCATAGAACACAGGTCTTTTGCTTTCCAACTTACCTCATCTTTCATGATTATCTCCAGACTCATTTGTGGTGCCTCAAAGAGCAATGGTTCATTGTCTTCCATGGCTAATATTCCATTGTGTACATGGACCACTTCTTCTTTATCCATTTACCTGTTGTTGGACATTTTGATTGCTTCACTGTCTTGGCTATTGTGAATAAGGCTGCACTGCAGCTTTTGCGGCCTGTGTCTTCTCGATTCTTGTCTTCTCAGGTGAGAGGTCCAATGGTGCGCCTGCTGGATTGAATAGTACCTCCATTTTTACTTTTAAACACAGCTCCTTTCTGTTCTCATTATTGGCTGTTACCCCTTTACGTCTCACCAGCAGGCAGAGGGTACACAGTTCTCTAAAACCCCTTCAGCATTTATTGTTTGTAGACTTTTTGCTGATGGTCAGTCGACTGGTGTAAGTTGAAACTTTTTGTAGATTAGATTGCATGCGTCTAACACTCCCTGAGGTTGAGCTTTTATCCATTTTCCTTTTTTTAAAAAAGAGTGTGAATAAAACTTAACTCTTCATAATCTCTTCTTGCAATATTTGCCTGTTTTGAATATTTTGTCCATTCCCTACTTCAGCACAAATATTTAGGGCAAGTGTCCTTTACAGCCCTGAATTCTTGTGAATGTTAAGTGACCATTAGCTGTGACTTTAAAGCTGCTCTTGCAGGATACGGCCACAAGGTTGGCAGCATTTCTCCTTTACCAAATTTGGTTACTAGGGAAACAGAGCCTTAATGGAAGTGGTGTTCTAGGTTGTATATTAGAATGGAATCTGCCAGGAAAAAGCCCTTTAACTTTATGTCTCATTACTCCTTGTTCATATTTGTAATTTACTTTTTATTTTTTATCCCAGCAAATTTGATTACAATGGTTTGTTTGTTCTAGGTGTGCAAGATGTGGTTCTATCACACATATACGTGTATCTATTCTTCCTCGCATCTTTTGCCAATATAGGTTATGACACAAGGTTGAGCAGTCTTCTCCTGGTCTTCCGTACGTCTTTGGTGGTTATATATTTCACATGGTTTGTATATCTCTGTTAACCCCAATATGGTAATGTATCCAATCCTCATCCCTTTCTATTTGGTGAACCATAAGTTTTTTAATGAATCTGTGATTGCCTTTCTCTGTGGAAATATCTTCATTGGTATCAATTTTTAAGTAACTCCTGAAAGTGATATGATAGGATATGTGCCTTTTGCTTTCTCACTTACTACACGTGGCGTGATTACGTCTAGACTCATCTATGGTGCTGCAAATGGCATTGTTTCATTTTTTTCACTAGCGAATATTCCATCTGTACATGGAGGAGTTCTTCTTTGCCCACCCATCTGTTGGTGGTCCTTTTGGTTACTTCCATATCTTGGGTATTGTAATACTGGGCAATGCAGATTTGCCTGCCTGTGTCTTTCCAATTCTCTCTTCTTAGATTATAGGTGGAGAAGTGGGCCTGCTGGATCATATGGTAGCTCAATGTTTACCTTTTTAAGGCACCTCCATTCTGTTCTTATTCGTGGCCCTTTCCAACTTACGTCCCCCTTGAAGTTGAGGATATGCATTTCTCCACAACACCTTCAGCATTTATTGTTTGTAGTTTTCTTGCTCATGGTTATTCTGACAAGTGTGAGCTGATACCTCTTTGTGGTTGAATTCGCATGTGCCTCATAATCCGTTGAAATGGAGCTTTAAGGCATGTCCTTTTTATTTTTCAAGCAGTGATTACCCCTTAGTTCTTCAAAGTGTTCTCTTAAAGTACGTGTCACCTTTTGAAATGTTTTGGCCATTACCTCCCTGAAGACATTTTGAGGGCAGGTTTCATTTACAGTTCTGCAGTACTTGTTCCTATGAAATGACCATTAGCACAGGCTTTAAAACTGCTTTTGCAGCTAACTGCCAGAGGGCGGCAGCCTTTCTATGTTTCCCACCCTGGTAACTAGGGAAAAGCCCTTGCGGCCTGTGGTGTTTCTCGGTTATAAATTAGAGTGGAGTGTGCCCGGACAAACCCACACAAGCTGATGTCTCCTTACTTTTGTTGGATTTTTAAATTTAATTTTTATTTTTTATTGGAGTAATTTTCCACTGTGTACGTGGACCACTTCTTCTTTGTGCATTCCTCGGTTGATGGACATTTTCATTGCTTCCAAGTGTTGGCTATGGTAAATATTTTTGGAGTGCAGGTTTGCCAGCCTGTGACTTTTTGATTCTCATGTTCTCAGGTGATAGGCCCAGCAGTGGGTGTGATTGATTGACTGGTAGCACCGTGTTTCCCTTTTCAAAGCACCCTCTTTGTGTTTTCATTAGTGGCTCTTACCACGTCCCCCTTAGAGTCGAGGGTACGCATTTCTCCACAATCGCTTCAGCATTTATTGTTTACAGCATTGATGCTAATGGCCCTTCTGGCTGCTGTGAGCTGATAGGTTTTTGTAATTTGGGTTTGCATGTCTTTGAAAATTCGTAAAACTCATCATTTTTCTCCGCCGTTTTCTTTTCTGTTAAAAAAAGGAAACAATTGGCAGTACAATATAACTCTTGAAATTGTCTTCTTTGAAGGTTGCCCTCTTTTGAATTATTTGGTCGATTTTCCACCCCAGCGTTTTTTTAGAGAGCAGGTGTCATTTCCCGAACTGCAAGTTTGGTGAATATTTAGTGACCTTTAGCAATGGGTTTAAAGCTGCTGTTGTGGGAAGTGGCCTCAAGGAGGCAGCATTTCTCCATTCCCAAATCTGGGGAGTAGGGCAGCAGAGCCTTTCTGGAAGTCGTGTTCCTAGGTTGTAAATTCCATTGGAATGTGCGTGGAGAAACCCCCATAAGTTTATGTGTCATTATTTCTTCTTGGTTTTTAAAAGTGTTTTAATTGGGGTAAAGCTTAGAATATTGTTTGTCCTAGGTGTACACAATCTGGTTCATTTGTACATTATATATGTCTATTCAAGTACAGATCCTCTTCCCATGTAAAATGTTACAGAGGGTTCCGCAGACTTCCCTTGCTATATGGTTGGCCTTTTTGAGATATGTATATCATATGTGTTTGTATACATATAGTAACACTAACCTTAATTTATCCATTCCCCCCACCTGTCGTTTTAGATGAGCATAGTTTGTTTTCTAAATCTGTGAGTGTCTTTCTCTGTGGAAATATGTTCATTTGTGTCAGTTATTAGATAACGCCTATAAGTGCTATCATAGAACACAGGTCTTTTGCTTTCCAACTTACCTCATCTTTCATGATTATCTCCAGACTCATTTGTGGTGCCTCAAAGAGCAATGGTTCATTGTCTTCCATGGCTAATATTCCATTGTGTACATGGACCACTTCTTCTTTATCCATTTACCTGTTGTTGGACATTTTGATTGCTTCACTGTCTTGGCTATTGTGAATAAGGCTGCACTGCAGCTTTTGCGGCCTGTGTCTTCTTGATTCTTGTCTTCTCAGGTGAGAGGTCCAATGGTGCGCCTGCTGGATTGAATAGTACCTCCATTTTTACTTTTAAACACAGCTCCTTTCTGTTCTCATTATTGGCTGTTACCCCTTTACGTCTCACCAGCAGGCAGAGGGTACACAGTTCTCTAAAACCCCTTCAGCATTTATTGTTTGTAGACTTTTTGCTGATGGTCAGTCGACTGGTGTAAGTTGAAACTTTTTGTAGATTAGATTGCATGCGTCTAACACTCCCTGAGGTTGAGCTTTTATCCATTTTCCTTTTTTTAAAAAAGAGTGTGAATAAAACTTAACTCTTCATAATCTCTTCTTGCAATATTTGCCTGTTTTGAATATTTTGTCCATTCCCTACTTCAGCACAAATATTTAGGGCAAGTGTCCTTTACAGCCCTGAATTCTTGTGAATGTTAAGTGACCATTAGCTGTGACTTTAAAGCTGCTCTTGCAGGATACGGCCACAAGGTTGGCAGCATTTCTCCTTTACCAAATTTGGTTACTAGGGAAACAGAGCCTTAATGGAAGTGGTGTTCTAGGGTGTATATTAGAATGGAATCTGCCAGGAAAAAGCCCTTTAACTTTATGTCTCATTACTCCTTGTTCATATTTGTAATTTACTTTTTATTTTTTATCCCAGCAAATTTGATTACAATGGTTTGTTTGTTCTAGGTGTGCAAGATGTGGTTCTATCACACATATACGTGTATCTATTCTTCCTCGCATCTTTTGCCAATATAGGTTATGACACAAGGTTGAGCAGTCTTCTCCTGGTCTTCCGTACGTCTTTGGTGGTTATATATTTCACATGGTTTGTATATCTCTGTTAACCCCAATATGGTAATGTATCCAATCCTCATCCCTTTCTATTTGGTGAACCATAAGTTTTTTAATGAATCTGTGATTGCCTTTCTCTGTGGAAATATCTTCATTGGTATCAATTTTTAAGTAACTCCTGAAAGTGATATGATAGGATATGTGCCTTTTGCTTTCTCACTTACTACACGTGGCGTGATTACGTCTAGACTCATCTATGGTGCTGCAAATGGCATTGTTTCATTTTTTTCACTAGCGAATATTCCATCTGTACATGGAGGAGTTCTTCTTTGCCCACCCATCTGTTGGTGGTCCTTTTGGTTACTTCCATATCTTGGGTATTGTAATACTGGGCAATGCAGATTTGCCTGCCTGTGTCTTTCCAATTCTCTCTTCTTAGATTATAGGTGGAGAAGTGGGCCTGCTGGATCATATGGTAGCTCAATGTTTACCTTTTTAAGGCACCTCCATTCTGTTCTTATTCGTGGCCCTTTCCAACTTACGTCCCCCTTGAAGTTGAGGATATGCATTTCTCCACAACACCTTCAGCATTTATTGTTTGTAGTTTTCTTGCTCATGGTTATTCTGACAAGTGTGAGCTGATACCTCTTTGTGGTTGAATTCGCATGTGCCTCATAATCCGTTGAAATGGAGCTTTAAGGCATGTCCTTTTTATTTTTCAAGCAGTGATTACCCCTTAGTTCTTCAAAGTGTTCTCTTAAAGTACGTGTCACCTTTTGAAATGTTTTGGCCATTACCTCCCTGAAGACATTTTGAGGGCAGGTTTCATTTACAGTTCTGCAGTACTTGTTCCTATGAAATGACCATTAGCACAGGCTTTAAAACTGCTTTTGCAGCTAACTGCCAGAGGGCGGCAGCCTTTCTATGTTTCCCACCCTGGTAACTAGGGAAAAGCCCTTGCGGCCTGTGGTGTTTCTCGGTTATAAATTAGAGTGGAGTGTGCCCGGACAAACCCACACAAGCTGATGTCTCCTTACTTTTGTTGGATTTTTAAATTTAATTTTTATTTTTTATTGGAGTAATTTTCCACTGTGTACGTGGACCACTTCTTCTTTGTGCATTCCTCGGTTGATGGACATTTTCATTGCTTCCAAGTGTTGGCTATGGTAAATATTTTTGGAGTGCAGGTTTGCCAGCCTGTGACTTTTTGATTCTCATGTTCTCAGGTGATAGGCCCAGCAGTGGGTGTGATTGATTGACTGGTAGCACCGTGTTTCCCTTTTCAAAGCACCCTCTTTGTGTTTTCATTAGTGGCTCTTACCACGTCCCCCTTAGAGTCGAGGGTACGCATTTCTCCACAATCGCTTCAGCATTTATTGTTTACAGCATTGATGCTAATGGCCCTTCTGGCTGCTGTGAGCTGATAGGTTTTTGTAATTTGGGTTTGCATGTCTTTGAAAATTCGTAAAACTCATCATTTTTCTCCGCCGTTTTCTTTTCTGTTAAAAAAAGGAAACAATTGGCAGTACAATATAACTCTTGAAATTGTCTTCTTTGAAGGTTGCCCTCTTTTGAATTATTTGGTCGATTTTCCACCCCAGCGTTTTTTTAGAGAGCAGGTGTCATTTCCCGAACTGCAAGTTTGGTGAATATTTAGTGACCTTTAGCAATGGGTTTAAAGCTGCTGTTGTGGGAAGTGGCCTCAAGGAGGCAGCATTTCTCCATTCCCAAATCTGGGGAGTAGGGCAGCAGAGCCTTTCTGGAAGTCGTGTTCCTAGGTTGTAAATTCCATTGGAATGTGCGTGGAGAAACCCCCATAAGTTTATGTGTCATTATTTCTTCTTGGTTTTTAAAAGTGTTTTAATTGGGGTAAAGCTTAGAATATTGTTTGTCCTAGGTGTACACAATCTGGTTCATTTGTACATTATATATGTCTATTCAAGTACAGATCCTCTTCCCATGTAAAATGTTACAGAGGGTTCCGCAGACTTCCCTTGCTATATGGTTGGCCTTTTTGAGATATGTATATCATATGTGTTTGTATACATATAGTAACACTAACCTTAATTTATCCATTCCCCCCACCTGTCGTTTTAGATGAGCATAGTTTGTTTTCTAAATCTGTGAGTGTCTTTCTCTGTGGAAATATGTTCATTTGTGTCAGTTATTAGATAACGCCTATAAGTGCTATCATAGAACACAGGTCTTTTGCTTTCCAACTTACCTCATCTTTCATGATTATCTCCAGACTCATTTGTGGTGCCTCAAAGAGCAATGGTTCATTGTCTTCCATGGCTAATATTCCATTGTGTACATGGACCACTTCTTCTTTATCCATTTACCTGTTGTTGGACATTTTGATTGCTTCACTGTCTTGGCTATTGTGAATAAGGCTGCACTGCAGCTTTTGCGGCCTGTGTCTTCTCGATTCTTGTCTTCTCAGGTGAGAGGTCCAATGGTGCGCCTGCTGGATTGAATAGTACCTCCATTTTTACTTTTAAACACAGCTCCTTTCTGTTCTCATTATTGGCTGTTACCCCTTTACGTCTCACCAGCAGGCAGAGGGTACACAGTTCTCTAAAACCCCTTCAGCATTTATTGTTTGTAGACTTTTTGCTGATGGTCAGTCGACTGGTGTAAGTTGAAACTTTTTGTAGATTAGATTGCATGCGTCTAACACTCCCTGAGGTTGAGCTTTTATCCATTTTCCTTTTTTTAAAAAAGAGTGTGAATAAAACTTAACTCTTCATAATCTCTTCTTGCAATATTTGCCTGTTTTGAATATTTTGTCCATTCCCTACTTCAGCACAAATATTTAGGGCAAGTGTCCTTTACAGCCCTGAATTCTTGTGAATGTTAAGTGACCATTAGCTGTGACTTTAAAGCTGCTCTTGCAGGATACGGCCACAAGGTTGGCAGCATTTCTCCTTTACCAAATTTGGTTACTAGGGAAACAGAGCCTTAATGGAAGTGGTGTTCTAGGGTGTATATTAGAATGGAATCTGCCAGGAAAAAGCCCTTTAACTTTATGTCTCATTACTTCTTGTTCATATTTGTAATTTACTTTTTATTTTTTATCCCAGCAAATTTGATTACAATGGTTTGTTTGTTCTAGGTGTGCAAGATGTGGTTCTTTCACACATATACGTGTATCTATTCTTCCTCGCATCCTTTGCCAATGTAGGTTATGACACAATGTTGAGCAGTCTTCTCCTGGTCTTCCGTACGTCTTTGGTGGTTATATATTTCACATGGTTTGTATATCTCTGTTAACCCCAATATGGTAATGTATCCAATCCTCATCCCTTTCTATTTGGTGAACCATAAGTTTTTTAATGAATCTGTGATTGCCTTTCTCTGTGGAAATATCTTCATTGGTATCAATTTTTAAGTAACTCCTGAAAGTGATATGATAGGATATGTGCCTTTTGCTTTCTCACTTACTACACGTGGCGTGATTACGACTAGACTCATCTATGGTGCTGCAAATGGCATTGTTTCATTTTTTCACTAGCGAATATTCCATCTGTACATGGAGGAGTTCTTCTTTGCCCACCCATCTGTTGGTGGTCTTTTTGGTTACTTCCATATCTTGGCTATTGTAATACTGGGCAATGCAGATTTGCCTGCCTGTGTCTTTCCAATTCTCTCTTCTTAGATTATAGGTGGAGGAGTGGGCCTGCTGGATCATATGGTAGCTCAATGTTTATATTTTTAAGGCACCTCCATTCTGTTCTCATTCGTGGCCCTTTCCAACTTACGTCCCCCTTGAAGTTGAGGGTATGCATTTCTCCACAACACCTTCAGCATTTATTGTTTGTAGTTTTCTTGCTCATGGTTATTCTGACAAGTGTGAGCTGATACCTCTTTGTGGTTGAATTCGCATGTGCCTCATAATCCGTTGAAATTGAGCTTTAAGGCATGTCCTTTTTATTTTTCAAGCAGTGATTACCCCTTAGTTCTTCAAAGTGTTCTCTTAAAGTACGTGTCACCTTTTGAAATGTTTTGGCCGTTACCTCCCTGAAGACATTTTGAGGGCAGGTTTCATTTACAGTTCTGCAGTACTTGTTCCTATGAAATGACCATTAGCACAGGCTTTAAAACTGCTTTTGCAGCTAACTGCCAGAGGGCGGCAGCCTTTCTATGTTCCCCACCCTGGTAACTAGGGAAAAGCCCTTGCGGCCTGTGGTGTTTCTCGGTTATAAATTAGAGTGGAGTGTGCCCGGACAAACCCACACAAGCTGATGTCTCCTTACTTTTGTTGGATTTTTAAATTTAATTTTTATTTTTTATTGGAGTAATTTTCCACTGTGTACGTGGACCACTTCTTCTTTGTGCATTCCTCGGTTGATGGACATTTTCATTGCTTCCAAGTGTTGGCTATGGTAAATATTTTTGGAGTGCAGGTTTGCCAGCCTGTGACTTTTTGATTCTCATGTTCTCAGGTGATAGGCCCAGCAGTGGGTGTGATTGATTGACTGGTAGCACCGTGTTTCCCTTTTCAAAGCACCCTCTTTGTGTTTTCATTAGTGGCTCTTACCACGTCCCCCTTAGAGTCGAGGGTACGCATTTCTCCACAATCGCTTCAGCATTTATTGTTTACAGCATTGATGCTAATGGCCCTTCTGGCTGCTGTGAGCTGATAGGTTTTTGTAATTTGGGTTTGCATGTCTTTGAAAATTCGTAAAACTCATCATTTTTCTCCGCCGTTTTCTTTTCTGTTAAAAAAAGGAAACAATTGGCAGTACAATATAACTCTTGAAATTGTCTTCTTTGAAGGTTGCCCTCTTTTGAATTATTTGGTCGATTTTCCACCCCAGCGTTTTTTTAGAGAGCAGGTGTCATTTCCCGAACTGCAAGTTTGGTGAATATTTAGTGACCTTTAGCAATGGGTTTAAAGCTGCTGTTGTGGGAAGTGGCCTCAAGGAGGCAGCATTTCTCCATTCCCAAATCTGGGGAGTAGGGCAGCAGAGCCTTTCTGGAAGTCGTGTTCCTAGGTTGTAAATTCCATTGGAATGTGCGTGGAGAAACCCCCATAAGTTTATGTGTCATTATTTCTTCTTGGTTTTTAAAAGTGTTTTAATTGGGGTAAAGCTTAGAATATTGTTTGTCCTAGGTGTACACAATCTGGTTCATTTGTACATTATATATGTCTATTCAAGTACAGATCCTCTTCCCATGTAAAATGTTACAGAGGGTTCCGCAGACTTCCCTTGCTATATGGTTGGCCTTTTTGAGATATGTATATCATATGTGTTTGTATACATATAGTAACACTAACCTTAATTTATCCATTCCCCCCACCTGTCGTTTTAGATGAGCATAGTTTGTTTTCTAAATCTGTGAGTGTCTTTCTCTGTGGAAATATGTTCATTTGTGTCAGTTATTAGATAACGCCTATAAGTGCTATCATAGAACACAGGTCTTTTGCTTTCCAACTTACCTCATCTTTCATGATTATCTCCAGACTCATTTGTGGTGCCTCAAAGAGCAATGGTTCATTGTCTTCCATGGCTAATATTCCATTGTGTACATGGACCACTTCTTCTTTATCCATTTACCTGTTGTTGGACATTTTGATTGCTTCACTGTCTTGGCTATTGTGAATAAGGCTGCACTGCAGCTTTTGCGGCCTGTGTCTTCTCAATTCTTGTCTTCTCAGGTGAGAGGTCCAATGGTGCGCCTGCTGGATTGAATAGTACCTCCATTTTTACTTTTAAACACAGCTCCTTTCTGTTCTCATTATTGGCTGTTACCCCTTTACGTCTCACCAGCAGGCAGAGGGTACACAGTTCTCTAAAACCCCTTCAGCATTTATTGTTTGTAGACTTTTTGCTGATGGTCAGTCGACTGGTGTAAGTTGAAACTTTTTGTAGATTAGATTGCATGCGTCTAACACTCCCTGAGGTTGAGCTTTTATCCATTTTCCTTTTTTTTTAAAAGAGTGTGAATAAAACTTAACTCTTCATAATCTCTTCTTGCAATATTTGCCTGTTTTGAATATTTTGTCCATTCCCTACTTCAGCACAAATATTTAGGGCAAGTGTCCTTTACAGCCCTGAATTCTTGTGAATGTTAAGTGACCATTAGCTGTGACTTTAAAGCTGCTCTTGCAGGATACGGCCACAAGGTTGGCAGCATTTCTCCTTTACCAAATTTGGTTACTAGGGAAACAGAGCCTTAATGGAAGTGGTGTTCTAGGGTGTATATTAGAATGGAATCTGCCAGGAAAAAGCCCTTTAACTTTATGTCTCATTACTTCTTGTTCATATTTGTAATTTACTTTTTATTTTTTATCCCAGCAAATTTGATTACAATGGTTTGTTTGTTCTAGGTGTGCAAGATGTGGTTCTTTCACACATATACGTGTATCTATTCTTCCTCGCATCCTTTGCCAATATAGGTTATGACACAAGGTTGAGCAGTCTTCTCCTGGTCTTCCGTACGTCTTTGGTGGTTATATATTTCACATGGTTTGTATATCTCTGTTAACCCCAATATGGTAATGTATCCAATCCTCATCCCTTTCTATTTGGTGAACCATAAGTTTTTTAATGAATCTGTGATTGCCTTTCTCTGTGGAAATATCTTCATTGGTATCAATTTTTAAGTAACTCCTGAAAGTGATATGATAGGATATGTGCCTTTTGCTTTCTCACTTACTACACGTGGCGTGATTACGTCTAGACTCATCTATGGTGCTGCAAATGGCATTGTTTCATTTTTTTCACTAGCGAATATTCCATCTGTACATGGAGGAGTTCTTCTTTGCCCACCCATCTGTTGGTGGTCTTTTTGGTTACTTCCATATCTTGGCTATTGTAATACTGGGCAATGCAGATTTGCCTGCCTGTGTCTTTCCAATTCTCTCTTCTTAGATTATAGGTGGAGGAGTGGGCCTGCTGGATCATATGGTAGCTCAATGTTTATATTTTTAAGGCACCTCCATTCTGTTCTCATTCGTGGCCCTTTCCAACTTACGTCCCCCTTGAAGTTGAGGGTATGCATTTCTCCACAGCACCTTCAGCATTTATAGTTTGTAGTTTTCTTGCTCATGGTTATTCTGACAAGTGTGAGCTGATACCTCTTTGTGGTTGAATTCGCATGTGCCTCATAATCCGTTGATATTGAGCTTTAAGGCATGTCCTTTTTATTTTTCAAGCAGTGATTACCCCTTAGTTCTTCAAAGTGTTCTCTTAAAGTACCTGTCACCTTTTGAAATGTTTTGGCCATTACCTCCCTGAAGACATTTTGAGGGCAGGTTTCATTTACAGTTCTGCAGTACTTGTTCCTATGAAATGACCATTAGCACAGGCTTTAAAACTGCTTTTGCAGCTAACTGCCAGAGGGCAGCAGCCTTTCTATGTTCCCCACCCTGGTAACTAGGGAAAAGCCCTTGCGGCCTGTGGTGTTTCTCGGTTATAAATTAGAGTGGAGTGTGCCCGGACAAACCCACACAAGCTGATGTCTCCTTACTTTTGTTGGATTTTTAAATTTAATTTTTATTTTTTATTGGAGTAATTTTCCACTGTGTACGTGGACCACTTCTTCTTTGTGCATTCCTCGGTTGATGGACATTTTCATTGCTTCCAAGTGTTGGCTATGGTAAATATTTTTGGAGTGCAGGTTTGCCAGCCTGTGACTTTTTGATTCTCATGTTCTCAGGTGATAGGCCCAGCAGTGGGTGTGATTGATTGACTGGTAGCACCGTGTTTCCCTTTTCAAAGCACCCTCTTTGTGTTTTCATTAGTGGCTCTTACCACGTCCCCCTTAGAGTCGAGGGTACGCATTTCTCCACAATCGCTTCAGCATTTATTGTTTACAGCATTGATGCTAATGGCCCTTCTGGCTGCTGTGAGCTGATAGGTTTTTGTAATTTGGGTTTGCATGTCTTTGAAAATTCGTAAAACTCATCATTTTTCTCCGCCGTTTTCTTTTCTGTTAAAAAAAGGAAACAATTGGCAGTACAATATAACTCTTGAAATTGTCTTCTTTGAAGGTTGCCCTCTTTTGAATTATTTGGTCGATTTTCCACCCCAGCGTTTTTTTAGAGAGCAGGTGTCATTTCCCGAACTGCAAGTTTGGTGAATATTTAGTGACCTTTAGCAATGGGTTTAAAGCTGCTGTTGTGGGAAGTGGCCTCAAGGAGGCAGCATTTCTCCATTCCCAAATCTGGGGAGTAGGGCAGCAGAGCCTTTCTGGAAGTCGTGTTCCTAGGTTGTAAATTCCATTGGAATGTGCGTGGAGAAACCCCCATAAGTTTATGTGTCATTATTTCTTCTTGGTTTTTAAAAGTGTTTTAATTGGGGTAAAGCTTAGAATATTGTTTGTCCTAGGTGTACACAATCTGGTTCATTTGTACATTATATATGTCTATTCAAGTACAGATGCTCTTCCCATGTAAAATGTTACAGAGGGTTCCGCAGACTTCCCTTGCTATATGGTTGGCCTTTTTGAGATATGTATATCATATGTGTTTGTATACATATAGTAACACTAACCTTAATTTATCCATTCCCCCCACCTGTCGTTTTAGATGAGCATAGTTTGTTTTCTAAATCTGTGAGTGTCTTTCTCTGTGGAAATATGTTCATTTGTGTCAGTTATTAGATAACGCCTATAAGTGCTATCATAGAACACAGGTCTTTTGCTTTCCAACTTACCTCATCTTTCATGATTATCTCCAGACTCATTTGTGGTGCCTCAAAGAGCAATGGTTCATTGTCTTCCATGGCTAATATTCCATTGTGTACATGGACCACTTCTTCTTTATCCATTTACCTGTTGTTGGACATTTTGATTGCTTCACTGTCTTGGCTATTGTGAATAAGGCTGCACTGCAGCTTTTGCGGCCTGTGTCTTCTTGATTCTTGTCTTCTCAGGTGAGAGGTCCAATGGTGCGCCTGCTGGATTGAATAGTACCTCCATTTTTACTTTTAAACACAGCTCCTTTCTGTTCTCATTATTGGCTGTTACCCCTTTACGTCTCACCAGCAGGCAGAGGGTACACAGTTCTCTAAAACCCCTTCAGCATTTATTGTTTGTAGACTTTTTGCTGATGGTCAGTCGACTGGTGTAAGTTGAAACTTTTTGTAGATTAGATTGCATGCGTCTAACACTCCCTGAGGTTGAGCTTTTATCCATTTTCCTTTTTTTAAAAAAGAGTGTGAATAAAACTTAACTCTTCATAATCTCTTCTTGCAATATTTGCCTGTTTTGAATATTTTGTCCATTCCCTACTTCAGCACAAATATTTAGGGCAAGTGTCCTTTACAGCCCTGAATTCTTGTGAATGTTAAGTGACCATTAGCTGTGACTTTAAAGCTGCTCTTGCAGGATACGGCCACAAGGTTGGCAGCATTTCTCCTTTACCAAATTTGGTTACTAGGGAAACAGAGCCTTAATGGAAGTGGTGTTCTAGGGTGTATATTAGAATGGAATCTGCCAGGAAAAAGCCCTTTAACTTTATGTCTCATTACTCCTTGTTCATATTTGTAATTTACTTTTTATTTTTTATCCCAGCAAATTTGATTACAATGGTTTGTTTGTTCTAGGTGTGCAAGATGTGGTTCTATCACACATATACGTGTATCTATTCTTCCTCGCATCTTTTGCCAATATAGGTTATGACACAAGGTTGAGCAGTCTTCTCCTGGTCTTCCGTACGTCTTTGGTGGTTATATATTTCACATGGTTTGTATATCTCTGTTAACCCCAATATGGTAATGTATCCAATCCTCATCCCTTTCTATTTGGTGAACCATAAGTTTTTTAATGAATCTGTGATTGCCTTTCTCTGTGGAAATATCTTCATTGGTATCAATTTTTAAGTAACTCCTGAAAGTGATATGATAGGATATGTGCCTTTTGCTTTCTCACTTACTACACGTGGCGTGATTACGTCTAGACTCATCTATGGTGCTGCAAATGGCATTGTTTCATTTTTTTCACTAGCGAATATTCCATCTGTACATGGAGGAGTTCTTCTTTGCCCACCCATCTGTTGGTGGTCCTTTTGGTTACTTCCATATCTTGGGTATTGTAATACTGGGCAATGCAGATTTGCCTGCCTGTGTCTTTCCAATTCTCTCTTCTTAGATTATAGGTGGAGAAGTGGGCCTGCTGGATCATATGGTAGCTCAATGTTTACCTTTTTAAGGCACCTCCATTCTGTTCTTATTCGTGGCCCTTTCCAACTTACGTCCCCCTTGAAGTTGAGGATATGCATTTCTCCACAACACCTTCAGCATTTATTGTTTGTAGTTTTCTTGCTCATGGTTATTCTGACAAGTGTGAGCTGATACCTCTTTGTGGTTGAATTCGCATGTGCCTCATAATCCGTTGAAATGGAGCTTTAAGGCATGTCCTTTTTATTTTTCAAGCAGTGATTACCCCTTAGTTCTTCAAAGTGTTCTCTTAAAGTACGTGTCACCTTTTGAAATGTTTTGGCCATTACCTCCCTGAAGACATTTTGAGGGCAGGTTTCATTTACAGTTCTGCAGTACTTGTTCCTATGAAATGACCATTAGCACAGGCTTTAAAACTGCTTTTGCAGCTAACTGCCAGAGGGCGGCAGCCTTTCTATGTTTCCCACCCTGGTAACTAGGGAAAAGCCCTTGCGGCCTGTGGTGTTTCTCGGTTATAAATTAGAGTGGAGTGTGCCCGGACAAACCCACACAAGCTGATGTCTCCTTACTTTTGTTGGATTTTTAAATTTAATTTTTATTTTTTATTGGAGTAATTTTCCACTGTGTACGTGGACCACTTCTTCTTTGTGCATTCCTCGGTTGATGGACATTTTCATTGCTTCCAAGTGTTGGCTATGGTAAATATTTTTGGAGTGCAGGTTTGCCAGCCTGTGACTTTTTGATTCTCATGTTCTCAGGTGATAGGCCCAGCAGTGGGTGTGATTGATTGACTGGTAGCACCGTGTTTCCCTTTTCAAAGCACCCTCTTTGTGTTTTCATTAGTGGCTCTTACCACGTCCCCCTTAGAGTCGAGGGTACGCATTTCTCCACAATCGCTTCAGCATTTATTGTTTACAGCATTGATGCTAATGGCCCTTCTGGCTGCTGTGAGCTGATAGGTTTTTGTAATTTGGGTTTGCATGTCTTTGAAAATTCGTAAAACTCATCATTTTTCTCCGCCGTTTTCTTTTCTGTTAAAAAAAGGAAACAATTGGCAGTACAATATAACTCTTGAAATTGTCTTCTTTGAAGGTTGCCCTCTTTTGAATTATTTGGTCGATTTTCCACCCCAGCGTTTTTTTAGAGAGCAGGTGTCATTTCCCGAACTGCAAGTTTGGTGAATATTTAGTGACCTTTAGCAATGGGTTTAAAGCTGCTGTTGTGGGAAGTGGCCTCAAGGAGGCAGCATTTCTCCATTCCCAAATCTGGGGAGTAGGGCAGCAGAGCCTTTCTGGAAGTCGTGTTCCTAGGTTGTAAATTCCATTGGAATGTGCGTGGAGAAACCCCCATAAGTTTATGTGTCATTATTTCTTCTTGGTTTTTAAAAGTGTTTTAATTGGGGTAAAGCTTAGAATATTGTTTGTCCTAGGTGTACACAATCTGGTTCATTTGTACATTATATATGTCTATTCAAGTACAGATCCTCTTCCCATGTAAAATGTTACAGAGGGTTCCGCAGACTTCCCTTGCTATATGGTTGGCCTTTTTGAGATATGTATATCATATGTGTTTGTATACATATAGTAACACTAACCTTAATTTATCCATTCCCCCCACCTGTCGTTTTAGATGAGCATAGTTTGTTTTCTAAATCTGTGAGTGTCTTTCTCTGTGGAAATATGTTCATTTGTGTCAGTTATTAGATAACGCCTATAAGTGCTATCATAGAACACAGGTCTTTTGCTTTCCAACTTACCTCATCTTTCATGATTATCTCCAGACTCATTTGTGGTGCCTCAAAGAGCAATGGTTCATTGTCTTCCATGGCTAATATTCCATTGTGTACATGGACCACTTCTTCTTTATCCATTTACCTGTTGTTGGACATTTTGATTGCTTCACTGTCTTGGCTATTGTGAATAAGGCTGCACTGCAGCTTTTGCGGCCTGTGTCTTCTCGATTCTTGTCTTCTCAGGTGAGAGGTCCAATGGTGCGCCTGCTGGATTGAATAGTACCTCCATTTTTACTTTTAAACACAGCTCCTTTCTGTTCTCATTATTGGCTGTTACCCCTTTACGTCTCACCAGCAGGCAGAGGGTACACAGTTCTCTAAAACCCCTTCAGCATTTATTGTTTGTAGACTTTTTGCTGATGGTCAGTCGACTGGTGTAAGTTGAAACTTTTTGTAGATTAGATTGCATGCGTCTAACACTCCCTGAGGTTGAGCTTTTATCCATTTTCCTTTTTTTAAAAAAGAGTGTGAATAAAACTTAACTCTTCATAATCTCTTCTTGCAATATTTGCCTGTTTTGAATATTTTGTCCATTCCCTACTTCAGCACAAATATTTAGGGCAAGTGTCCTTTACAGCCCTGAATTCTTGTGAATGTTAAGTGACCATTAGCTGTGACTTTAAAGCTGCTCTTGCAGGATACGGCCACAAGGTTGGCAGCATTTCTCCTTTACCAAATTTGGTTACTAGGGAAACAGAGCCTTAATGGAAGTGGTGTTCTAGGGTGTATATTAGAATGGAATCTGCCAGGAAAAAGCCCTTTAACTTTATGTCTCATTACTTCTTGTTCATATTTGTAATTTACTTTTTATTTTTTATCCCAGCAAATTTGATTACAATGGTTTGTTTGTTCTAGGTGTGCAAGATGTGGTTCTTTCACACATATACGTGTATCTATTCTTCCTCGCATCCTTTGCCAATGTAGGTTATGACACAATGTTGAGCAGTCTTCTCCTGGTCTTCCGTACGTCTTTGGTGGTTATATATTTCACATGGTTTGTATATCTCTGTTAACCCCAATATGGTAATGTATCCAATCCTCATCCCTTTCTATTTGGTGAACCATAAGTTTTTTAATGAATCTGTGATTGCCTTTCTCTGTGGAAATATCTTCATTGGTATCAATTTTTAAGTAACTCCTGAAAGTGATATGATAGGATATGTGCCTTTTGCTTTCTCACTTACTACACGTGGCGTGATTACGACTAGACTCATCTATGGTGCTGCAAATGGCATTGTTTCATTTTTTCACTAGCGAATATTCCATCTGTACATGGAGGAGTTCTTCTTTGCCCACCCATCTGTTGGTGGTCTTTTTGGTTACTTCCATATCTTGGCTATTGTAATACTGGGCAATGCAGATTTGCCTGCCTGTGTCTTTCCAATTCTCTCTTCTTAGATTATAGGTGGAGGAGTGGGCCTGCTGGATCATATGGTAGCTCAATGTTTATATTTTTAAGGCACCTCCATTCTGTTCTCATTCGTGGCCCTTTCCAACTTACGTCCCCCTTGAAGTTGAGGGTATGCATTTCTCCACAACACCTTCAGCATTTATTGTTTGTAGTTTTCTTGCTCATGGTTATTCTGACAAGTGTGAGCTGATACCTCTTTGTGGTTGAATTCGCATGTGCCTCATAATCCGTTGAAATTGAGCTTTAAGGCATGTCCTTTTTATTTTTCAAGCAGTGATTACCCCTTAGTTCTTCAAAGTGTTCTCTTAAAGTACGTGTCACCTTTTGAAATGTTTTGGCCGTTACCTCCCTGAAGACATTTTGAGGGCAGGTTTCATTTACAGTTCTGCAGTACTTGTTCCTATGAAATGACCATTAGCACAGGCTTTAAAACTGCTTTTGCAGCTAACTGCCAGAGGGCGGCAGCCTTTCTATGTTCCCCACCCTGGTAACTAGGGAAAAGCCCTTGCGGCCTGTGGTGTTTCTCGGTTATAAATTAGAGTGGAGTGTGCCCGGACAAACCCACACAAGCTGATGTCTCCTTACTTTTGTTGGATTTTTAAATTTAATTTTTATTTTTTATTGGAGTAATTTTCCACTGTGTACGTGGACCACTTCTTCTTTGTGCATTCCTCGGTTGATGGACATTTTCATTGCTTCCAAGTGTTGGCTATGGTAAATATTTTTGGAGTGCAGGTTTGCCAGCCTGTGACTTTTTGATTCTCATGTTCTCAGGTGATAGGCCCAGCAGTGGGTGTGATTGATTGACTGGTAGCACCGTGTTTCCCTTTTCAAAGCACCCTCTTTGTGTTTTCATTAGTGGCTCTTACCACGTCCCCCTTAGAGTCGAGGGTACGCATTTCTCCACAATCGCTTCAGCATTTATTGTTTACAGCATTGATGCTAATGGCCCTTCTGGCTGCTGTGAGCTGATAGGTTTTTGTAATTTGGGTTTGCATGTCTTTGAAAATTCGTAAAACTCATCATTTTTCTCCGCCGTTTTCTTTTCTGTTAAAAAAAGGAAACAATTGGCAGTACAATATAACTCTTGAAATTGTCTTCTTTGAAGGTTGCCCTCTTTTGAATTATTTGGTCGATTTTCCACCCCAGCGTTTTTTTAGAGAGCAGGTGTCATTTCCCGAACTGCAAGTTTGGTGAATATTTAGTGACCTTTAGCAATGGGTTTAAAGCTGCTGTTGTGGGAAGTGGCCTCAAGGAGGCAGCATTTCTCCATTCCCAAATCTGGGGAGTAGGGCAGCAGAGCCTTTCTGGAAGTCGTGTTCCTAGGTTGTAAATTCCATTGGAATGTGCGTGGAGAAACCCCCATAAGTTTATGTGTCATTATTTCTTCTTGGTTTTTAAAAGTGTTTTAATTGGGGTAAAGCTTAGAATATTGTTTGTCCTAGGTGTACACAATCTGGTTCATTTGTACATTATATATGTCTATTCAAGTACAGATCCTCTTCCCATGTAAAATGTTACAGAGGGTTCCGCAGACTTCCCTTGCTATATGGTTGGCCTTTTTGAGATATGTATATCATATGTGTTTGTATACATATAGTAACACTAACCTTAATTTATCCATTCCCCCCACCTGTCGTTTTAGATGAGCATAGTTTGTTTTCTAAATCTGTGAGTGTCTTTCTCTGTGGAAATATGTTCATTTGTGTCAGTTATTAGATAACGCCTATAAGTGCTATCATAGAACACAGGTCTTTTGCTTTCCAACTTACCTCATCTTTCATGATTATCTCCAGACTCATTTGTGGTGCCTCAAAGAGCAATGGTTCATTGTCTTCCATGGCTAATATTCCATTGTGTACATGGACCACTTCTTCTTTATCCATTTACCTGTTGTTGGACATTTTGATTGCTTCACTGTCTTGGCTATTGTGAATAAGGCTGCACTGCAGCTTTTGCGGCCTGTGTCTTCTCAATTCTTGTCTTCTCAGGTGAGAGGTCCAATGGTGCGCCTGCTGGATTGAATAGTACCTCCATTTTTACTTTTAAACACAGCTCCTTTCTGTTCTCATTATTGGCTGTTACCCCTTTACGTCTCACCAGCAGGCAGAGGGTACACAGTTCTCTAAAACCCCTTCAGCATTTATTGTTTGTAGACTTTTTGCTGATGGTCAGTCGACTGGTGTAAGTTGAAACTTTTTGTAGATTAGATTGCATGCGTCTAACACTCCCTGAGGTTGAGCTTTTATCCATTTTCCTTTTTTTTTAAAAGAGTGTGAATAAAACTTAACTCTTCATAATCTCTTCTTGCAATATTTGCCTGTTTTGAATATTTTGTCCATTCCCTACTTCAGCACAAATATTTAGGGCAAGTGTCCTTTACAGCCCTGAATTCTTGTGAATGTTAAGTGACCATTAGCTGTGACTTTAAAGCTGCTCTTGCAGGATACGGCCACAAGGTTGGCAGCATTTCTCCTTTACCAAATTTGGTTACTAGGGAAACAGAGCCTTAATGGAAGTGGTGTTCTAGGGTGTATATTAGAATGGAATCTGCCAGGAAAAAGCCCTTTAACTTTATGTCTCATTACTTCTTGTTCATATTTGTAATTTACTTTTTATTTTTTATCCCAGCAAATTTGATTACAATGGTTTGTTTGTTCTAGGTGTGCAAGATGTGGTTCTTTCACACATATACGTGTATCTATTCTTCCTCGCATCCTTTGCCAATATAGGTTATGACACAAGGTTGAGCAGTCTTCTCCTGGTCTTCCGTACGTCTTTGGTGGTTATATATTTCACATGGTTTGTATATCTCTGTTAACCCCAATATGGTAATGTATCCAATCCTCATCCCTTTCTATTTGGTGAACCATAAGTTTTTTAATGAATCTGTGATTGCCTTTCTCTGTGGAAATATCTTCATTGGTATCAATTTTTAAGTAACTCCTGAAAGTGATATGATAGGATATGTGCCTTTTGCTTTCTCACTTACTACACGTGGCGTGATTACGTCTAGACTCATCTATGGTGCTGCAAATGGCATTGTTTCATTTTTTTCACTAGCGAATATTCCATCTGTACATGGAGGAGTTCTTCTTTGCCCACCCATCTGTTGGTGGTCTTTTTGGTTACTTCCATATCTTGGCTATTGTAATACTGGGCAATGCAGATTTGCCTGCCTGTGTCTTTCCAATTCTCTCTTCTTAGATTATAGGTGGAGGAGTGGGCCTGCTGGATCATATGGTAGCTCAATGTTTATATTTTTAAGGCACCTCCATTCTGTTCTCATTCGTGGCCCTTTCCAACTTACGTCCCCCTTGAAGTTGAGGGTATGCATTTCTCCACAGCACCTTCAGCATTTATAGTTTGTAGTTTTCTTGCTCATGGTTATTCTGACAAGTGTGAGCTGATACCTCTTTGTGGTTGAATTCGCATGTGCCTCATAATCCGTTGATATTGAGCTTTAAGGCATGTCCTTTTTATTTTTCAAGCAGTGATTACCCCTTAGTTCTTCAAAGTGTTCTCTTAAAGTACCTGTCACCTTTTGAAATGTTTTGGCCATTACCTCCCTGAAGACATTTTGAGGGCAGGTTTCATTTACAGTTCTGCAGTACTTGTTCCTATGAAATGACCATTAGCACAGGCTTTAAAACTGCTTTTGCAGCTAACTGCCAGAGGGCAGCAGCCTTTCTATGTTCCCCACCCTGGTAACTAGGGAAAAGCCCTTGCGGCCTGTGGTGTTTCTCGGTTATAAATTAGAGTGGAGTGTGCCCGGACAAACCCACACAAGCTGATGTCTCCTTACTTTTGTTGGATTTTTAAATTTAATTTTTATTTTTTATTGGAGTAATTTTCCACTGTGTACGTGGACCACTTCTTCTTTGTGCATTCCTCGGTTGATGGACATTTTCATTGCTTCCAAGTGTTGGCTATGGTAAATATTTTTGGAGTGCAGGTTTGCCAGCCTGTGACTTTTTGATTCTCATGTTCTCAGGTGATAGGCCCAGCAGTGGGTGTGATTGATTGACTGGTAGCACCGTGTTTCCCTTTTCAAAGCACCCTCTTTGTGTTTTCATTAGTGGCTCTTACCACGTCCCCCTTAGAGTCGAGGGTACGCATTTCTCCACAATCGCTTCAGCATTTATTGTTTACAGCATTGATGCTAATGGCCCTTCTGGCTGCTGTGAGCTGATAGGTTTTTGTAATTTGGGTTTGCATGTCTTTGAAAATTCGTAAAACTCATCATTTTTCTCCGCCGTTTTCTTTTCTGTTAAAAAAAGGAAACAATTGGCAGTACAATATAACTCTTGAAATTGTCTTCTTTGAAGGTTGCCCTCTTTTGAATTATTTGGTCGATTTTCCACCCCAGCGTTTTTTTAGAGAGCAGGTGTCATTTCCCGAACTGCAAGTTTGGTGAATATTTAGTGACCTTTAGCAATGGGTTTAAAGCTGCTGTTGTGGGAAGTGGCCTCAAGGAGGCAGCATTTCTCCATTCCCAAATCTGGGGAGTAGGGCAGCAGAGCCTTTCTGGAAGTCGTGTTCCTAGGTTGTAAATTCCATTGGAATGTGCGTGGAGAAACCCCCATAAGTTTATGTGTCATTATTTCTTCTTGGTTTTTAAAAGTGTTTTAATTGGGGTAAAGCTTAGAATATTGTTTGTCCTAGGTGTACACAATCTGGTTCATTTGTACATTATATATGTCTATTCAAGTACAGATGCTCTTCCCATGTAAAATGTTACAGAGGGTTCCGCAGACTTCCCTTGCTATATGGTTGGCCTTTTTGAGATATGTATATCATATGTGTTTGTATACATATAGTAACACTAACCTTAATTTATCCATTCCCCCCACCTGTCGTTTTAGATGAGCATAGTTTGTTTTCTAAATCTGTGAGTGTCTTTCTCTGTGGAAATATGTTCATTTGTGTCAGTTATTAGATAACGCCTATAAGTGCTATCATAGAACACAGGTCTTTTGCTTTCCAACTTACCTCATCTTTCATGATTATCTCCAGACTCATTTGTGGTGCCTCAAAGAGCAATGGTTCATTGTCTTCCATGGCTAATATTCCATTGTGTACATGGACCACTTCTTCTTTATCCATTTACCTGTTGTTGGACATTTTGATTGCTTCACTGTCTTGGCTATTGTGAATAAGGCTGCACTGCAGCTTTTGCGGCCTGTGTCTTCTCGATTCTTGTCTTCTCAGGTGAGAGGTCCAATGGTGCGCCTGCTGGATTGAATAGTACCTCCATTTTTACTTTTAAACACAGCTCCTTTCTGTTCTCATTATTGGCTGTTACCCCTTTACGTCTCACCAGCAGGCAGAGGGTACACAGTTCTCTAAAACCCCTTCAGCATTTATTGTTTGTAGACTTTTTGCTGATGGTCAGTCGACTGGTGTAAGTTGAAACTTTTTGTAGATTAGATTGCATGCGTCTAACACTCCCTGAGGTTGAGCTTTTATCCATTTTCCTTTTTTTTAAAAAGAGTGTGAATAAAACTTAACTCTTCATAATCTCTTCTTGCAATATTTGCCTGTTTTGAATATTTTGTCCATTCCCTACTTCAGCACAAATATTTAGGGCAAGTGTCCTTTACAGCCCTGAATTCTTGTGAATGTTAAGTGACCATTAGCTGTGACTTTAAAGCTGCTCTTGCAGGATACGGCCACAAGGTTGGCAGCATTTCTCCTTTACCAAATTTGGTTACTAGGGAAACAGAGCCTTAATGGAAGTGGTGTTCTAGGGTGTATATTAGAATGCAATGTGCCAGGAAAAAGCCCTTTAACTTTATGTCTCATTACTTCTTGTTCATATTTGTAATTTACTTTTTATTTTTTATCCCAGCAAATTTGATTACAATGGTTTGTTTGTTCTAGGTGTGCAAGATGTGGTTCTTTCACACATATACGTGTATCTATTCTTCCTCGCATCCTTTGCCAATGTAGGTTATGACACAATGTTGAGCAGTCTTCTCCTGGTCTTCCGTACGTCTTTGGTGGTTATATATTTCACATGGTTTGTATATCTCTGTTAACCCCAATATGGTAATGTATCCAATCCTCATCCCTTTCTATTTGGTGAACCATAAGTTTTTTAATGAATCTGTGATTGCCTTTCTCTGTGGAAATATCTTCATTGGTATCAATTTTTAAGTAACTCCTGAAAGTGATATGATAGGATATGTGCCTTTTGCTTTCTCACTTACTACACGTGGCGTGATTACGTCTAGACTCATCTATGGTGCTGCAAATGGCATTGTTTCATTTTTTTCACTAGCGAATATTCCATCTGTACATGGAGGAGTTCTTCTTTGCCCACCCATCTGTTGGTGGTCTTTTTGGTTACTTCCATATCTTGGCTATTGTAATACTGGGCAATGCAGATTTGCCTGCCTGTGTCTTTCCAATTCTCTCTTCTTAGATTATAGGTGGAGGAGTGGGCCTGCTGGATCATATGGAAGCTCAATGTTTATATTTTTAAGGCACCTCCATTCTGTTCTCATTCGTGGCCCTTTCCAACTTACGTCCCCCTTGAAGTTGAGGGTATGCATTTCTCCACAACACCTTCAGCATTTATAGTTTGTAGTTTTCTTGCTCATGGTTATTCTGACAAGTGTGAGCTGATACCTCTTTGTGGTTGAATTCGCATGTGCCTCATAATCCGTTGAAATTGAGCTTTAAGGCATGTCCTTTTTATTTTTCAAGCAGTGATTACCCCTTAGTTCTTCAAAGTGTTCTCTTAAAGTACGTGTCACCTTTTGAAATGTTTTGGCCGTTACCTCCCTGAAGACATTTTGAGGGCAGGTTTCATTTACAGTTCTGCAGTACTTGTTCCTATGAAATGACCATTAGCACAGGCTTTAAAACTGCTTTTGCAGGTAACTGCCAGAGGGCGGCAGCCTTTCTATGTTCCCCACCCTGGTAACTAGGGAAAAGCCCTTGCGGCCTGTGGTGTTTCTCGGTTATAAATTAGAGTGGAGTGTGCCCGGACAAACCCACATAAGCTGATGTCTCCTTACTTTTGTTGGATTTTTAAATTTAATTTTTATTTTTTATTGGAGTAATTTTCCACTGTGTACGTGGACCACTTCTTCTTTGTGCATTCCTCGGTTGATGGACATTTTCATTGCTTCCAAGTGTTGGCTATGGTAAATATTTTTGGAGTGCAGGTTTGCCAGCCTGTGACTTTTTGATTCTCATGTTCTCAGGTGATAGGCCCAGCAGTGGGTGTGATTGATTGACTGGTAGCACCGTGTTTCCCTTTTCAAAGCACCCTCTTTGTGTTTTCATTAGTGGCTCTTACCACGTCCCCCTTAGAGTCGAGGGTACGCATTTCTCCACAATCGCTTCAGCATTTATTGTTTACAGCATTGATGCTAATGGCCCTTCTGGCTGCTGTGAGCTGATAGGTTTTTGTAATTTGGGTTTGCATGTCTTTGAAAATTCGTAAAACTCATCATTTTTCTCCGCCGTTTTCTTTTCTGTTAAAAAAAGGAAACAATTGGCAGTACAATATAACTCTTGAAATTGTCTTCTTTGAATGTTGCCCTCTTTTGAATTATTTGGTCGATTTTCCACCCCAGCGTTTTTTTAGAGAACAGGTGTCATTTCCCGAACTGCAAGTTTGGTGAATATTTAGTGACCTTTAGCAATGGGTTTAAAGCTGCTGTTGTGGGAAGTGGCCTCAAGGAGGCAGCATTTCTCCATTCCCAAATCTGGGGAGTAGGGCAGCAGAGCCTTTCTGGAAGTCGTGTTCCTAGGTTGTAAATTCCATTGGAATGTGCGTGGAGAAACCCCCATAAGTTTATGTGTCATTATTTCTTCTTGGTTTTTAAAAGTGTTTTAATTGGGGTAAAGCTTAGAATATTGTTTGTCCTAGGTGTACACAATCTGGTTCATTTGTACATTATATATGTCTATTCAAGTACAGATGCTCTTCCCATGTAAAATGTTACAGAGGGTTCCGCAGACTTCCCTTGCTATATGGTTGGCCTTTTTGAGATATGTATATCATATGTGTTTGTATACATATAGTAACACTAACCTTAATTTATCCATTCCCCCCACCTGTCGTTTTAGATGAGCATAGTTTGTTTTCTAAATCTGTGAGTGTCTTTCTCTGTGGAAATATGTTCATTTGTGTCAGTTATTAGATAACGCCTATAAGTGCTATCATAGAACACAGGTCTTTTGCTTTCCAACTTACCTCATCTTTCATGATTATCTCCAGACTCATTTGTGGTGCCTCAAAGAGCAATGGTTCATTGTCTTCCATGGCTAATATTCCATTGTGTACATGGACCACTTCTTCTTTATCCATTTACCTGTTGTTGGACATTTTGATTGCTTCACTGTCTTGGCTATTGTGAATAAGGCTGCACTGCAGCTTTTGCGGCCTGTGTCTTCTCGATTCTTGTCTTCTCAGGTGAGAGGTCCAATGGTGCGCCTGCTGGATTGAATAGTACCTCCATTTTTACTTTTAAACACAGCTCCTTTCTGTTCTCATTATTGGCTGTTACCCCTTTACGTCTCACCAGCAGGCAGAGGGTACACAGTTCTCTAAAACCCCTTCAGCATTTATTGTTTGTAGACTTTTTGCTGATGGTCAGTCGACTGGTGTAAGTTGAAACTTTTTGTAGATTAGATTGCATGCGTCTAACACTCCCTGAGGTTGAGCTTTTATCCATTTTCCTTTTTTTTAAAAAGAGTGTGAATAAAACTTAACTCTTCATAATCTCTTCTTGCAATATTTGCCTGTTTTGAATATTTTGTCCATTCCCTACTTCAGCACAAATATTTAGGGCAAGTGTCCTTTACAGCCCTGAATTCTTGTGAATGTTAAGTGACCATTAGCTGTGACTTTAAAGCTGCTCTTGCAGGATACGGCCACAAGGTTGGCAGCATTTCTCCTTTACCAAATTTGGTTACTAGGGAAACAGAGCCTTAATGGAAGTGGTGTTCTAGGGTGTATATTAGAATGCAATGTGCCAGGAAAAAGCCCTTTAACTTTATGTCTCATTACTTCTTGTTCATATTTGTAATTTACTTTTTATTTTTTATCCCAGCAAATTTGATTACAATGGTTTGTTTGTTCTAGGTGTGCAAGATGTGGTTCTTTCACACATATACGTGTATCTATTCTTCCTCGCATCCTTTGCCAATGTAGGTTATGACACAATGTTGAGCAGTCTTCTCCTGGTCTTCCGTACGTCTTTGGTGGTTATATATTTCACATGGTTTGTATATCTCTGTTAACCCCAATATGGTAATGTATCCAATCCTCATCCCTTTCTATTTGGTGAACCATAAGTTTTTTAATGAATCTGTGATTGCCTTTCTCTGTGGAAATATCTTCATTGGTATCAATTTTTAAGTAACTCCTGAAAGTGATATGATAGGATATGTGCCTTTTGCTTTCTCACTTACTACACGTGGCGTGATTACGTCTAGACTCATCTATGGTGCTGCAAATGGCATTGTTTCATTTTTTTCACTAGCGAATATTCCATCTGTACATGGAGGAGTTCTTCTTTGCCCACCCATCTGTTGGTGGTCTTTTTGGTTACTTCCATATCTTGGCTATTGTAATACTGGGCAATGCAGATTTGCCTGCCTGTGTCTTTCCAATTCTCTCTTCTTAGATTATAGGTGGAGGAGTGGGCCTGCTGGATCATATGGTAGCTCAATGTTTACCTTTTTAAGGCACCTCCATTCTGTTCTCATTCGTGGCCCTTTCCAACTTACGTCCCCCTTGAAGTTGAGGGTATGCATTTCTCCACAACACCTTCAGCATTTATTGTTTGTAGTTTTCTTGCTCATGGTTATTCTGACAAGTGTGAGCTGATACCTCTTTGTGGTTGAATTCGCATGTGCCTCATAATCCGTTGAAATTGAGCTTTAAGACATGTCCTTTTTATTTTTCAAGCAGTGATTACCCCTTAGTTCTTCAAAGTGTTCTCTTAAAGTACGTGTCACCTTTTGAAATGTTTTGGCCATTACCTCCCTGAAGACATTTTGAGGGCAGGTTTCATTTACAGTTCTGCAGTACTTGTTCCTATGAAATGACCATTAGCACAGGCTTTAAAACTGCTTTTGCAGCTAACTGCCAGAGGGCGGCAGCCTTTCTATGTTCCCCACCCTGGTAACTAGGGAAAAGCCCTTGCGGCCTGTGGTGTTTCTCGGTTATAAATTAGAGTGGAGTGTGCCCGGACAAACCCACACAAGCTGATGTCTCCTTACTTTTGTTGGATTTTTAAATTTAATTTTTATTTTTTATTGGAGTAATTTTCCACTGTGTACGTGGACCACTTCTTCTTTGTGCATTCCTCGGTTGATGGACATTTTCATTGCTTCCAAGTGTTGGCTATGGTAAATATTGTTGGAGTGCAGGATTGCCAGCCTGTGACTTTTTGATTCTCATGTTCTCAGGTGATAGGCCCAGCAGTGGGTGTGATTGATTGACTGGTAGCACCGTGTTTCCCTTTTCAAAGCACCCTCTTTGTGTTTTCATTAGTGGCTCTTACCACGTCCCCCTTAGAGTCGAGGGTACGCATTTCTCCACAATCGCTTCAGCATTTATTGTTTACAGCATTGATGCTAATGGCCCTTCTGGCTGCTGTGAGCTGATAGGTTTTTGTAATTTGGGTTTGCATGTCTTTGAAAATTCGTAAAACTCATCATTTTTCTCCGCCGTTTTCTTTTCTGTTAAAAAAAGGAAACAATTGGCAGTACAATATAACTCTTGAAATTGTCTTCTTTGAAGGTTGCCCTCTTTTGAATTATTTGGTCGATTTTCCACCCCAGCGTTTTTTTAGAGAGCAGGTGTCATTTCCCGAACTGCAAGTTTGGTGAATATTTAGTGACCTTTAGCAATGGGTTTAAAGCTGCTGTTGTGGGAAGTGGCCTCAAGGAGGCAGCATTTCTCCATTCCCAAATCTGGGGAGTAGGGCAGCAGAGCCTTTCTGGAAGTCGTGTTCCTAGGTTGTAAATTCCATTGGAATGTGCGTGGAGAAACCCCCATAAGTTTATGTGTCATTATTTCTTCTTGGTTTTTAAAAGTGTTTTAATTGGGGTAAAGCTTAGAATATTGTTTGTCCTAGGTGTACACAATCTGGTTCATTTGTACATTATATATGTCTATTCAAGTACAGATCCTCTTCCCATGTAAAATGTTACAGAGGGTTCCGCAGACTTCCCTTGCTATATGGTTGGCCTTTTTGAGATATGTATATCATATGTGTTTGTATACATATAGTAACACTAACCTTAATTTATCCATTCCCCCCACCTGTCGTTTTAGATGAGCATAGTTTGTTTTCTAAATCTGTGAGTGTCTTTCTCTGTGGAAATATGTTCATTTGTGTCAGTTATTAGATAACGCCTATAAGTGCTATCATAGAACACAGGTCTTTTGCTTTCCAACTTACCTCATCTTTCGTGATTATCTCCAGACTCATTTGTGGTGCCTCAAAGAGCAATGTTTCATTGTCTTCCATGGCTAATATTCCATTGTGTACATGGACCACTTCTTCTTTATCCATTTACCTGTTGTTGGACATTTTGATTGCTTCACTGTCTTGGCTATTGTGAATAAGGCTGCACTGCAGCTTTTGCGGCCTGTGTCTTCTCGATTCTTGTCTTCTCAGGTGAGAGGTCCAATGGTGCGCCTGCTGGATTGAATAGTACCTCCATTTTTACTTTTAAACACAGCTCCTTTCTGTTCTCATTATTGGCTGTTACCCCTTTACGTCTCACCAGCAGGCAGAGGGTACACAGTTCTCTAAAACCCCTTCAGCATTTATTGTTTGTAGACTTTTTGCTGATGGTCAGTCGACTGGTGTAAGTTGAAACTTTTTGTAGATTAGATTGCATGCGTCTAACACTCCCTGAGGTTGAGCTTTTATCCATTTTCCTTTTTTTTAAAAAGAGTGTGAGTAAAACTTAACTCTTCCTAATCTCTTCTTGAAACATTTGCCTGTTTTGAATTTTTTGCCCATTCCCTACTTCAGCACAAATATTTAGGGCAAGTGTCCTTTACAGCCCTGAGTCCTTGTGAATGTTAAGTGACCATTAGCTGTGACTTTAAAGCTGCTCTTGCAGGATACGGCCACAAGGTTGGCAGCATTTCTCCTTTACCAAATTTGGTTACTAGGGAAACAGAGCCTTAATGGAAGTGGTGTTCTAGGGTGTATATTAGAATGGAATGTGCCAGGAAAAAGCCCTTTAACTTTATGTCTCATTACTCCTTGTTCATATTTGTAATTTACTTTTTATTTTTTATCCCAGCAAATTTGATTACAATGGTTTGTTTGTTCTAGGTGTGCAAGATGTGGTTCTATCACACATATACGTGTATCTATTCTTCCTCGCATCTTTTGCCAATATAGGTTATGACACAATGTTGAGCAGTCTTCTCCTGGTCTTCCGTACGTCTTTGGTGGTTATATATTTCACATGGTTTGTATATCTCTGTTAACCCCAATATGGTAATGTATCCAATCCTCATCCCTTTCTATTTGGTGAACCATAAGTTTTTTAATGAATCTGTGATTGCCTTTCTCTGTGGAAATATCTTCATTGGTATCAATTTTTAAGTAACTCCTGAAAGTGATATGATAGGATATGTGCCTTTTGCTTTCTCACTTACTACACGTGGCGTGATTACGTCTAGACTCATCTATGGTGCTGCAAATGGCATTGTTTCATTTTTTTCACTAGTGAATATTCCATCTGTACATGGAGGAGTTCTTCTTTGCCCACCCATCTGTTGGTGGTCTTTTTGGTTACTTCCATATCTTGGCTATTGTAATACTGGGCAATGCAGATTTGCCTGCCTGTGTCTTTCCAATTCTCTCTTCTTAGATTATAGGTGGAGGAGTGGGCCTGCTGGATCATATGGTAGCTCAATGTTTACCTTTTTAAGGCACCTCCATTCTGTTCTCATTCGTGGCCCTTTCCAACTTACGTCCCCCTTGAAGTTGAGGGTATGCATTTCTCCACAACACCTTCAGCATTTATTGTTTGTAGTTTTCTTGCTCATGGTTATTCTGACAAGTGTGAGCTGATACCTCTTTGTGGTTGAATTCGCATGTGCCTCATAATCCGTTGAAATTGAGCTTTAAGACATGTCCTTTTTATTTTTCAAGCAGTGATTACCCCTTAGTTCTTCAAAGTGTTCTCTTAAAGTACGTGTCACCTTTTGAAATGTTTTGGCCATTACCTCCCTGAAGACATTTTGAGGGCAGGTTTCATTTACAGTTCTGCAGTACTTGTTCCTATGAAATGACCATTAGCACAGGCTTTAAAACTGCTTTTGCAGCTAACTGCCAGAGGGCGGCAGCCTTTCTATGTTCCCCACCCTGGTAACTAGGGAAAAGCCCTTGCGGCCTGTGGTGTTTCTCGGTTATAAATTAGAGTGGAGTGTGCCCGGACAAACCCACACAAGCTGATGTCTCCTTACTTTTGTTGGATTTTTAAATTTAATTTTTATTTTTTATTGGAGTAATTTTCCACTGTGTACGTGGACCACTTCTTCTTTGTGCATTCCTCGGTTGATGGACATTTTCATTGCTTCCAAGTGTTGGCTATGGTAAATATTTTTGGAGTGCAGGTTTGCCAGCCTGTGACTTTTTGATTCTCATGTTCTCAGGTGATAGGCCCAGCAGTGGGTGTGATTGATTGACTGGTAGCACCGTGTTTCCCTTTTCAAAGCACCCTCTTTGTGTTTTCATTAGTGGCTCTTACCACGTCCCCCTTAGAGTCGAGGGTACGCATTTCTCCACAATCGCTTCAGCATTTATTGTTTACAGCATTGATGCTAATGGCCCTTCTGGCTGCTGTGAGCTGATAGGTTTTTGTAATTTGGGTTTGCATGTCTTTGAAAATTCGTAAAACTCATCATTTTTCTCCGCCGTTTTCTTTTCTGTTAAAAAAAGGAAACAATTGGCAGTACAATATAACTCTTGAAATTGTCTTCTTTGAAGGTTGCCCTCTTTTGAATTATTTGGTCGATTTTCCACCCCAGCGTTTTTTTAGAGAGCAGGTGTCATTTCCCGAACTGCAAGTTTGGTGAATATTTAGTGACCTTTAGCAATGGGTTTAAAGCTGCTGTTGTGGGAAGTGGCCTCAAGGAGGCAGCATTTCTCCATTCCCAAATCTGGGGAGTAGGGCAGCAGAGCCTTTCTGGAAGTCGTGTTCCTAGGTTGTAAATTCCATTGGAATGTGCGTGGAGAAACCCCCATAAGTTTATGTGTCATTATTTCTTCTTGGTTTTTAAAAGTGTTTTAATTGGGGTAAAGCTTAGAATATTGTTTGTCCTAGGTGTACACAATCTGGTTCGTTTGTACATTATATATGTCTATTCAAGTACAGATGCTCTTCCCATGTAAAATGTTACAGAGGGTTCCGCAGACTTCCCTTGCTATATGGTTGGCCTTTTTGAGATATGTATATCATATGTGTTTGTATACATATAGTAACACTAACCTTAATTTATCCATTCCCCCCACCTGTCGTTTTAGATGAGCATAGTTTGTTTTCTAAATCTGTGAGTGTCTTTCTCTGTGGAAATATGTTCATTTGTGTCAGTTATTAGATAACGCCTATAAGTGCTATCATAGAACACAGGTCTTTTGCTTTCCAACTTACCTCATCTTTCATGATTATCTCCAGACTCATTTGTGGTGCCTCAAAGAGCAATGGTTCATTGTCTTCCATGGCTAATATTCCATTGTGTACATGGACCACTTCTTCTTTATCCATTTACCTGTTGTTGGACATTTTGATTGCTTCACTGTCTTGGCTATTGTGAATAAGGCTGCACTGCAGCTTTTGCGGCCTGTGTCTTCTCGATTCTTGTCTTCTCAGGTGAGAGGTCCAATGGTGCGCCTGCTGGATTGAATAGTACCTCCATTTTTACTTTTAAACACAGCTCCTTTCTGTTCTCATTATTGGCTGTTACCCCTTTACGTCTCACCAGCAGGCAGAGGGTACACAGTTCTCTAAAACCCCTTCAGCATTTATTGTTTGTAGACTTTTTGCTGATGGTCAGTCGACTGGTGTAAGTTGAAACTTTTTGTAGATTAGATTGCATGCGTCTAACACTCCCTGAGGTTGAGCTTTTATCCATTTTCCTTTTTTTTAAAAAGAGTGTGAATAAAACTTAACTCTTCATAATCTCTTCTTGCAATATTTGCCTGTTTTGAATATTTTGTCCATTCCCTACTTCAGCACAAATATTTAGGGCAAGTGTCCTTTACAGCCCTGAATTCTTGTGAATGTTAAGTGACCATTAGCTGTGACTTTAAAGCTGCTCTTGCAGGATACGGCCACAAGGTTGGCAGCATTTCTCCTTTACCAAATTTGGTTACTAGGGAAACAGAGCCTTAATGGAAGTGGTGTTCTAGGGTGTATATTAGAATGCAATGTGCCAGGAAAAAGCCCTTTAACTTTATGTCTCATTACTTCTTGTTCATATTTGTAATTTACTTTTTATTTTTTATCCCAGCAAATTTGATTACAATGGTTTGTTTGTTCTAGGTGTGCAAGATGTGGTTCTTTCACACATATACGTGTATCTATTCTTCCTCGCATCCTTTGCCAATGTAGGTTATGACACAATGTTGAGCAGTCTTCTCCTGGTCTTCCGTACGTCTTTGGTGGTTATATATTTCACATGGTTTGTATATCTCTGTTAACCCCAATATGGTAATGTATCCAATCCTCATCCCTTTCTATTTGGTGAACCATAAGTTTTTTAATGAATCTGTGATTGCCTTTCTCTGTGGAAATATCTTCATTGGTATCAATTTTTAAGTAACTCCTGAAAGTGATATGATAGGATATGTGCCTTTTGCTTTCTCACTTACTACACGTGGCGTGATTACGTCTAGACTCATCTATGGTGCTGCAAATGGCATTGTTTCATTTTTTTCACTAGCGAATATTCCATCTGTACATGGAGGAGTTCTTCTTTGCCCACCCATCTGTTGGTGGTCTTTTTGGTTACTTCCATATCTTGGCTATTGTAATATTGGGCAATGCAGATTTGCCTGCCTGTGTCTTTCCAATTCTCTCTTCTTAGATTATAGGTGGAGGAGTGGGCCTGCTGGATCATATGGAAGCTCAATGTTTATATTTTTAAGGCACCTCCATTCTGTTCTCATTCGTGGCCCTTTCCAACTTACGTCCCCCTTGAAGTTGAGGATATGCATTTCTCCACAACACCTTCAGCATTTATTGTTTGTAGTTTTCTTGCTCATGGTTATTCTGACAAGTGTGAGCTGATACCTCTTTGTGGTTGAATTCGCATGTGCCTCATAATCCGTTGAAATTGAGCTTTAAGGCATGTCCTTTTTATTTTTCAAGCAGTGATTACCCCTTAGTTCTTCAAAGTGTTCTCTTAAAGTACGTGTCACCTTTTGAAATGTTTTGGCCGTTACCTCCCTGAAGACATTTTGAGGGCAGGTTTCATTTACAGTTCTGCAGTACTTGTTCCTATGAAATGACCATTAGCACAGGCTTTAAAACTGCTTTTGCAGCTAACTGCCAGAGGGTGGCAGCCTTTCTATGTTCCCCACCCTGGTAACTAGGGAAAAGCCCTTGCGGCCTGTGGTGTTTCTCGGTTATAAATTAGAGTGGAGTGTGCCCGGACAAACCCACACAAGCTGATGTCTCCTTACTTTTGTTGGATTTTTAAATTTAATTTTTATTTTTTATTGGAGTAATTTTCCACTGTGTACGTGGACCACTTCTTCTTTGTGCATTCCTCGGTTGATGGACATTTTCATTGCTTCCAAGTGTTGGCTATGGTAAATATTTTTGGAGTGCAGGTTTGCCAGCCTGTGACTTTTTGATTCTCATGTTCTCAGGTGATAGGCCCAGCAGTGGGTGTGATTGATTGACTGGTAGCACCGTGTTTCCCTTTTCAAAGCACCCTCTTTGTGTTTTCATTAGTGGCTCTTACCACGTCCCCCTTAGAGTCGAGGGTACGCATTTCTCCACAATCGCTTCAGCATTTATTGTTTACAGCATTTATGCTAATGGCCCTTCTGGCTGCTGTGAGCTGATAGGTTTTTGTAATTTGGGTTTGCATGTCTTTGAAAATTCGTAAAACTCATCATTTTTCTCCGCCGTTTTCTTTTCTGTTAAAAAAAGGAAACAATTGGCAGTACAATATAACTCTTGAAATTGTCTTCTTTGAAGGTTGCCCTCTTTTGAATTATTTGGTCGATTTTCCACCCCAGCGTTTTTTTAGAGAGCAGGTGTCATTTCCCGAACTGCAAGTTTGGTGAATATTTAGTGACCTTTAGCAATGGGTTTAAAGCTGCTGTTGTGGGAAGTGGCCTCAAGGAGGCAGCATTTCTCCATTCCCAAATCTGGGGAGTAGGGCAGCAGAGCCTTTCTGGAAGTCGTGTTCCTAGGTTGTAAATTCCATTGGAATGTGCGTGGAGAAACCCCCATAAGTTTATGTGTCATTATTTCTTCTTGGTTTTTAAAAGTGTTTTAATTGGGGTAAAGCTTAGAATATTGTTTGTCCTAGGTGTACACAATCTGGTTCATTTGTACATTATATATGTCTATTCAAGTACAGATCCTCTTCCCATGTAAAATGTTACAGAGGGTTCCGCAGACTTCCCTTGCTATATGGTTGGCCTTTTTGAGATATGTATATCATATGTGTTTGTATACATATAGTAACACTAACCTTAATTTATCCATTCCCCCCACCTGTCGTTTTAGATGAGCATAGTTTGTTTTCTAAATCTGTGAGTGTCTTTCTCTGTGGAAATATGTTCATTTGTGTCAGTTATTAGATAACGCCTATAAGTGCTATCATAGAACACAGGTCTTTTGCTTTCCAACTTACCTCATCTTTCATGATTATCTCCAGACTCATTTGTGGTGCCTCAAAGAGCAATGGTTCATTGTCTTCCATGGCTAATATTCCATTGTGTACATGGACCACTTCTTCTTTATCCATTTACCTGTTGTTGGACATTTTGATTGCTTCACTGTCTTGGCTATTGTGAATAAGGCTGCACTGCAGCTTTTGCGGCCTGTGTCTTCTCGATTCTTGTCTTCTCAGGTGAGAGGTCCAATGGTGCGCCTGCTGGATTGAATAGTACCTCCATTTTTACTTTTAAACACAGCTCCTTTCTGTTCTCATTATTGGCTGTTACCCCTTTACGTCTCACCAGCAGGCAGAGGGTACACAGTTCTCTAAAACCCCTTCAGCATTTATTGTTTGTAGACTTTTTGCTGATGGTCAGTCGACTGGTGTAAGTTGAAACTTTTTGTAGATTAGATTGCATGCGTCTAACACTCCCTGAGGTTGAGCTTTTATCCATTTTCCTTTTTTTTAAAAAGAGTGTGAATAAAACTTAACTCTTCATAATCTCTTCTTGCAATATTTGCCTGTTTTGAATATTTTGTCCATTCCCTACTTCAGCACAAATATTTAGGGCAAGTGTCCTTTACAGCCCTGAATTCTTGTGAATGTTAAGTGACCATTAGCTGTGACTTTAAAGCTGCTCTTGCAGGATACGGCCACAAGGTTGGCAGCATTTCTCCTTTACCAAATTTGGTTACTAGGGAAACAGAGCCTTAATGGAAGTGGTGTTCTAGGTTGTATATTAGAATGGAATCTGCCAGGAAAAAGCCCTTTAACTTTATGTCTCATTACTCCTTGTTCATATTTGTAATTTACTTTTTATTTTTTATCCCAGCAAATTTGATTACAATGGTTTGTTTGTTCTAGGTGTGCAAGATGTGGTTCTATCACACATATACGTGTATCTATTCTTACTCGCATCTTTTGCCAATATAGGTTATGACACAATGTTGAGCAGTCTTCTCCTGGTCTTCCGTACGTCTTTGGTGGTTATATATTTCACATGGTTTGTATATCTCTGTTAACCCCAATATGGTAATGTATCCAATCCTCATCCCTTTCTATTTGGTGAACCATAAGTTTTTTAATGAATCTGTGATTGCCTTTCTCTGTGGAAATATCTTCATTGGTATCAATTTTTAAGTAACTCCTGAAAGTGATATGATAGGATATGTGCCTTTTGCTTTCTCACTTACTACACGTGGCGTGATTACGTCTAGACTCATCTATGGTGCTGCAAATGGCATTGTTTCATTTTTTTCACTAGCGAATATTCCATCTGTACATGGAGGAGTTCTTCTTTGCCCACCCATCTGTTGGTGGTCTTTTTGGTTACTTCCATATCTTGGCTATTGTAATACTGGGCAATGCAGATTTGCCTGCCTGTGTCTTTCCAATTCTCTCTTCTTAGATTATAGGTGGAGGAGTGGGCCTGCTGGATCATATGGTAGCTCAATGTTTACCTTTTTAAGGCACCTCCATTCTGTTCTTATTCGTGGCCCTTTCCAACTTACGTCCCCCTTGAAGTTGAGGATATGCATTTCTCCACAACACCTTCAGCATTTATTGTTTGTAGTTTTCTTGCTCATGGTTATTCTGACAAGTGTGAGCGGATACCTCTTTGTGGTTGAATTCGCATGTGCCTCATAATCCGTTGAAATTGAGCTTTAAGGCATGTCCTTTTTATTTTTCAAGCAGTGATTACCCCTTAGTTCTTCAAAGTGTTCTCTTAAAGTACGTGTCACCTTTTGAAATGTTTTGGCCATTACCTCCCTGAAGACATTTTGAGGGCAGGTTTCATTTACAGTTCTGCAGTACTTGTTCCTATGAAATGACCATTAGCACAGGCTTTAAAACTGCTTTTGCAGCTAACTGCCAGAGGGCGGCCGCCTTTCTATGTTTCCCACCCTGGTAACTAGGGAAAAGCCCTTGCGGCCTGTGGTGTTTCTCGGTTATAAATTAGAGTGGAGTGTGCCCGGACAAACCCACACAAGCTGATGTCTCCTTACTTTTGTTGGATTTTTAAATTTAATTTTTATTTTTTATTGGAGTAATTTTCCACTGTGTACGTGGACCACTTCTTCTTTGTGCATTCCTCGGTTGATGGACATTTTCATTGCTTCCAAGTGTTGGCTATGGTAAATATTTTTGGAGTGCAGGATTGCCAGCCTGTGACTTTTTGATTCTCATGTTCTCAGGTGATAGGCCCAGCAGTGGGTGTGATTGATTGACTGGTAGCACCGTGTTTCCCTTTTCAAAGCACCCTCTTTGTGTTTTCATTAGTGGCTCTTACCACGTCCCCCTTAGAGTCGAGGGTACGCATTTCTCCACAATCGCTTCAGCATTTATTGTTTACAGCATTGATGCTAATGGCCCTTCTGGCTGCTGTGAGCTGATAGGTTTTTGTAATTTGGGTTTGCATGTCTTTGAACATTCGTAAAACTCATCATTTTTCTCCGCCGTTTTCTTTTCTGTTAAAAAAAGGAAACAATTGGCAGTACAATATAACTCTTGAAATTGTCTTCTTTGAAGGTTGCCCTCTTTTGAATTATTTGGTCGATTTTCCACCCCAGCGTTTTTTTAGAGAGCAGGTGTCATTTCCCGAACTGCAAGTTTGGTGAATATTTAGTGACCTTTAGCAATGGGTTTAAAGCTGCTGTTGTGGGAAGTGGCCTCAAGGAGGCAGCATTTCTCCATTCCCAAATCTGGGTAGTAGGGCAGCAGAGCCTTTCTGGAAGTCGTGTTCCTAGGTTGTAAATTCCATTGGAATGTGCGTGGAGAAACCCCCATAAGTTTATGTGTCATTATTTCTTCTTGGTTTTTAAAAGTGTTTTAATTGGGGTAAAGCTTAGAATATTGTTTGTCCTAGGTGTACACAATCTGGTTCGTTTGTACATTATATATGTCTATTCAAGTACAGATCCTCTTCCCATGTAAAATGTTACAGATGGTTCCGCAGACTTCCCTTGCTATATGGTTGGTCTTTTTGAGATATGTATATCATATGTGTTTGTATACATATAGTAACACTAATCTTAATTTATCCATTCCCCCCACCTGTCGTTTTAGATGAGCATAGTTTGTTTTCTAAATCAGAGTGTCTTTCTCTGTGGAGATATGTTCATTTGTGTCAGTTATTAGGTAACGCCTATAAGTGCTACCATAGAAAACAGGTCTTTTGCTTTCCAACTTACCTCATCTTTCGTGATTATCTCCAGACTCATTTGTGGTGCCTCAAAGAGCAATGGTTCATTGTCTTCCATGGCTAATATTCCATTGTGTACATGGACCACTTCTTCTTTATCCATTTACCTGTTGTTGGACATTTTGATTGCTTCACTGTCTTGGCTATGGTGAATAAGGCTGCACTGCAGCTTTTGCGGCCTGTGTCTTCTCGATTCTTGTCTTCTCAGGTGAGAGGTCCAATGGTGCGCCTGCTGGATTGAATAGTACCTCCATTTTTACTTTTAAACACAGTTCCTTTCTGTTCTCATTATTGGCTGTTACCTCTTTACGTCTCACCAGCAGGCAGAGGGTACACAGTTCTCTAAAACCCCTTCAGCATTTATTGTTTGTAGACTTTTTGCTGATGGTCAGTCGACTGGTGTAAGTTGAAACTTTTTGTAGATTAGATTGCATGCGTCTAACACTCCCTGAGGTTGAACTTTTATCCATTTTCCTTTTTTTAAAAAAGAGTGTGAGTAAAACTTAACTCTTCATAATCTCTTCTTGAAACATTTGCCTGTTTTGAATTTTTTGTCCATTCCCTACTTCAGCACAAATATTTAGGGCAAGTGTCCTTTACAGCCCTGAGTCCTTGTGAATGTTAAGTGACCATTAGCTGTGACTTTAAAGCTGCTCTTGCAGGAAACGGCCACTAGGTGGCCGCATTTCTCCTTTACCAAATTTGGTTACTAGGGAAACAGAGCCTTAATGGAAGTGGTGTTCTAGGGTGTATATTAGAATGGAATGTGCCAGGAAAAAGCCCTTTAACTTTATGTCTCATTACTTCTTGTTCATATTTGTAATTTACTTTTTATTTTTTATCCCAGCAAATTTGATTACAATGGTTTGTTTGTTCTAGGTGTGCAAGATGTGGTTCTTTCACACATATACGTGTATCTATTCTTCCTCGCATCCTTTGCCAATGTAGGTTATGACACAATGTTGAGCAGTCTTCTCCTGGTCTTCCGTACGTCTTTGGTGGTTATATATTTCACATGGTTTGTATATCTCTGTTAACCCCAATATGGTAATGTATCCAATCCTCATCCCTTTCTATTTGGTGAACCATAAGTTTTTTAATGAATCTGTGATTGCCTTTCTCTGTGGAAATATCTTCATTGGTATCAATTTTTAAGTAACTCCTGAAAGTGATATGATAGTATATGTGCCTTTTGCTTTCTCACTTACTACACGTGGCGTGATTACGACTAGACTCATCTATGGTGCTGCAAATGGCATTGTTTCATTTTTTCACTAGCGAATATTCCATCTGTACATGGAGGAGTTCTTCTTTGCCCACCCATCTGTTGGTGGTCTTTTTGGTTACTTCCATATCTTGGCTATTGTAATACTGGGCAATGCAGATTTGCCTGCCTGTGTCTTTCCAATTCTCTCTTCTTAGATTATAGGTGGAGGAGTGGGCCTGCTGGATCATATGGTAGCTCAATGTTTATATTTTTAAGGCACCTCCATTCTGTTCTCATTCGTGGCCCTTTCCAACTTACGTCCCCCTTGAAGTTGAGGGTATGCATTTCTCCACAGCACCTTCAGCATTTATTGTTTGTAGTTTTCTTGCTCATGGTTATTCTGACAAGTGTGAGCTGATACCTCTTTGTGGTTGAATTCGCATGTGCCTCATAATCCGTTGAAATTGAGCTTTAAGGCATGTCCTTTTTATTTTTCAAGCAGTGATTACCCCTTAGTTCTTCAAAGTGTTCTCTTAAAGTACGTGTCACCTTTTGAAATGTTTTGGCCATTACCTCCCTGAAGACATTTTGAGGGCAGGTTTCATTTACAGTTCTGCAGTACTTGTTCCTATGAAATGACCATTAGCACAGGCTTTAAAACTGCTTTTGCAGGTAACTGCCAGAGGGCGGCAGCCTTTCTATGTTCCCCACCCTGGTAACTAGGGAAAAGCCCTTGCGGCCTGTGGTGTTTCTCGGTTATAAATTAGAGTGGAGTGTGCCCGGCAAACCCACACAAGCTGATGTCTCCTTACTTTTGTTGGATTTTTAAATTTAATTTTTATTTTTTATTGGAGTAATTTTCCACTGTGTACGTGGACCACTTCTTCTTTGTGCATTCCTCGGTTGATGGACATTTTCATTGCTTCCAAGTGTTGGCTATGGTAAATATTTTTGGAGTGCAGGATTGCCAGCCTGTGACTTTTTGATTCTCATGTTCTCAGGTGATAGGCCCAGCAGTGGGTGTGATTGATTGACTGGTAGCACCGTGTTTCCCTTTTCAAAGCACCCTCTTTGTGTTTTCATTAGTGGCTCTTACCACGTCCCCCTTAGAGTCGAGGGTACGCATTTCTCCACAATCGCTTCAGCATTTATTGTTTACAGCATTGATGCTAATGGCCCTTCTGGCTGCTGTGAGCTGATAGGTTTTTGTAATTTGGGTTTGCATGTCTTTGAAAATTCGTAAAACTCATCATTTTTCTCCGCCGTTTTCTTTTCTGTTAAAAAAAGGAAACAATTGGCAGTACAATATAACTCTTGAAATTGTCTTCTTTGAAGGTTGCCCTCTTTTGAATTATTTGGTCGATTTTCCACCCCAGCGTTTTTTTAGAGAGCAGGTGTCATTTCCCGAACTGCAAGTTTGGTGAATATTTAGTGACCTTTAGCAATGGGTTTAAAGCTGCTGTTGTGGGAAGTGGCCTCAAGGAGGCAGCATTTCTCCATTCCCAAATCTGGGTAGTAGGGCAGCAGAGCCTTTCTGGAAGTCGTGTTCCTAGGTTGTAAATTCCATTGGAATGTGCGTGGAGAAACCCCCATAAGTTTATGTGTCATTATTTCTTCTTGGTTTTTAAAAGTGTTTTAATTGGGGTAAAGCTTAGAATATTGTTTGTCCTAGGTGTACACAATCTGGTTCGTTTGTACATTATATATGTCTATTCAAGTACAGATCCTCTTCCCATGTAAAATGTTACAGATGGTTCCGCAGACTTCCCTTGCTATATGGTTGGTCTTTTTGAGATATGTATATCATATGTGTTTGTATACATATAGTAACACTAATCTTAATTTATCCATTCCCCCCACCTGTCGTTTTAGATGAGCATAGTTTGTTTTCTAAATCAGAGTGTCTTTCTCTGTGGAGATATGTTCATTTGTGTCAGTTATTAGGTAACGCCTATAAGTGCTACCATAGAAAACAGGTCTTTTGCTTTCCAACTTACCTCATCTTTCGTGATTATCTCCAGACTCATTTGTGGTGCCTCAAAGAGCAATGGTTCATTGTCTTCCATGGCTAATATTCCATTGTGTACATGGACCACTTCTTCTTTATCCATTTACCTGTTGTTGGACATTTTGATTGCTTCACTGTCTTGGCTATGGTGAATAAGGCTGCACTGCAGCTTTTGCGGCCTGTGTCTTCTCGATTCTTGTCTTCTCAGGTGAGAGGTCCAATGGTGCGCCTGCTGGATTGAATAGTACCTCCATTTTTACTTTTAAACACAGTTCCTTTCTGTTCTCATTATTGGCTGTTACCTCTTTACGTCTCACCAGCAGGCAGAGGGTACACAGTTCTCTAAAACCCCTTCAGCATTTATTGTTTGTAGACTTTTTGCTGATGGTCAGTCGACTGGTGTAAGTTGAAACTTTTTGTAGATTAGATTGCATGCGTCTAACACTCCCTGAGGTTGAACTTTTATCCATTTTCCTTTTTTTAAAAAAGAGTGTGAGTAAAACTTAACTCTTCATAATCTCTTCTTGAAACATTTGCCTGTTTTGAATTTTTTGTCCATTCCCTACTTCAGCACAAATATTTAGGGCAAGTGTCCTTTACAGCCCTGAGTCCTTGTGAATGTTAAGTGACCATTAGCTGTGACTTTAAAGCTGCTCTTGCAGGAAACGGCCACTAGGTGGCCGCATTTCTCCGTTACCAAATTTGGTTACTAGGGAAACAGAGCCTTAATGGAAGTGGTGTTCTAGGGTGTATATTAGAATGGAATGTGCCAGGAAAAAGCCCTTTAACTTTATGTCTCATTACTTCTTGTTCATATTTGTAATTTACTTTTTATTTTTTATCCCAGCAAATTTGATTACAATGGTTTGTTTGTTCTAGGTGTGCAAGATGTGG